>NW_027507903.1:278507212-278599712 GCF_037356315.1 Lithobates pipiens | reverse complement strand
CAGAGAAATGCTGAAGCTCTTTCAGAGTGACCATCGGGTTCTTAGTCACCTCCCTGACCAAGACCCTTCTCCCCCAATCGCTCAGTTTGCTCTAGGAAGAGTCCTTGTGGTTCCAAACTACTTCCATTTACGGATGATGGAGGCCATTGTGCTCATTGGGATCTTCAATGTCGCAGAAATTTTTCTGTACCCTTCCCCATATCTGTGCCTCGATGCAATCCCATCTCAAAGATCTATAGACAATTCCTTGGACTTCATGGCTTGGTTTGGCTCTGACATGCACGGTTAACTGTGGGACCTTATATAGACAGGTGTGTGCCTTTCCAAATTGTGTCCAATCCACTGAATTAACCATAAGTGGACACGAATCAAGTTATAGAAACATCTCAAGGCTGATCAGTGGAAACAGGATGCACCTGAGCTCAATTTTGAGTGTCATGGTAAAGGTTGTGAATACTTATGTACATGTGATTTTTTCGTTTTTATTTTTAATACATTCGCAAAGACTTCAAATGAACTAGTAGAATTTTTAGGAAAATAATGAATTTAATCAATTTTGGAATAAGGCTGCAACATAAAATGTAGAAAAAAGTGAAGCGCTGTGAATACTTTCTGGATGCACTGTAGATCTGGATGGATGCTGGGGGATTGCCATACTTTGCACAGGTCTTTGCTTGATCAAATAAGGCTGTCTACCTAGAATTTGTATGATAAATGACATTGTTACGTGTGTATAGCGAGTATAGAAAAGAATCACCCTCCTTTAAAATAATCACATTTTGTTGCTTTGCACCCTGAAATGGAGACAGACAATTTATATCTGGTGTTACATTCACTTGGATGTTATAAGTTGAGTAAATACAGCTGCATAAAACAAAAACGGCATCTGTCTTCATAGCAACAAAATGTGATGGGGGGGGGCTTGATTTTCTATACCCAGTGTACCACAGAATTGCAGTACGAATTGTTTGGCTGTGTAAAAGTTCACAGAAAACTGGCTTTTACATTTTTTTTTTATTTTAGAAACCTTAGATATGAGAAAATAACATTTTAGTGTTATTTCTGCACCACTCTCAGAGTATCCCACATTGTATTTTGATGATGGGTGAAGTCTACGTTTTCAAAGAATTTATATTAGGAAAATATAACATATTACCCTTGTTACAGATTTTAAACATTGCCATGTATTTTGTTTTGTGTCGATATGCACTCTCTCTATAAAACAAAAAACATGGTAATGATGAAAATGTGTGAGTATATATACACATTTCAGCTTGAGCTATTGAGATCTGTAAACACGAGACAGAAGAAAAAACAGAAACTGTACATATTGTTAATTGCAAGACCCAATACTCTAGCTTTTAGCATCTGTATGTGAAATGTAGATGTGGTTAGGATGTGGTGTGTTCAAAGGCACACCAAAGATTTGTTTTCTGTGGCAACCCTTGAAACTAAATGAAAGCCCAATTCCAGATTTGATTTACATTTAAATAGTTCAGTGGGACCAAGCTGGTAATACATGTGCCTGCTGGGAGAACTGTGTAAACTGTATGTAGCAACGACTTATGTACCGTCAACAGAACAGGGAAGGTACATGGTAAGAGGTACAGTATCTCACAAAAGTGAGTACACCCCTCACATTTCTGTATTTTTTTTTTATAATTTTTCATGTGACAACGCTGAAAAAATTACACTTTGGTACAATGTAAAGTAGTGAGTGTACAGCTTGTACAACAGTGTAAATTTGCTGTCCCCTCAAAATAACTCAACACACAGCCATTAATGTCTAAACCACTGGCAACAAAAGTGAGTATACCCCTAAGTGAAAATGTCCAAATTGGGCCCAAAGCGTCAATATTTTGTGTGACCGCCATTATTTTCCAGCACTGCCTTAATCCTCTTGGGCATGGAGTTCACCAGAACTTCGCAGGTTGCCAATGGAGTCTTCTTCCACTCCTCCATGACGACATCACAGATCTGGTGGATGTTAGAGACCTTGCGCTCCTCCACCTTCAGCTTGAGGATGCCCCTCAGAGGCTCCATAGGGTTTAAGTCTGGAGACATGCTTGGCCAGTCCATCACCTTTATCCTCAGATTCTTTAGCAAGGCAGGTGTCATCCTGGAGGTATGCATGTTGGAATACTGCCCTGCGACCCAGTCTCCCAAGGGAGAGGATCATGCGCTGCTTCAGTATGTCACAGTACATGTTGGCATTCATGGTTCACTCAATGAACTGTGGCTTCCCAGTGCTGGCAGCACTCATGTAGCCCCAGACAATGACACTCCCACCACCATGCTTGACTGTAGGCCAGACACACTTTGTACACCTCACCTGGTTCCAGCCCCACACACTTGCTACAATCTGAAACCAAATAAGTTTATCTTGGTCTCAACAGACCACAGGACATGGTTCCAGTAATCCATGTCCTTAGTCTGCTTGTCTTCAGCAAACTGTTTACGGGCTTTCTTTTCAAAGTGTGATTTCTTCAGTGCTGTCACATGAAAAGATAATAAAACATTTATAACAATATGAGGGTGTACTCACTTTTGTGAGATACTGTATGTGCCTTTTTTTTTTTATAGGTGAACTCAATGCAAATATAAACACCATATGGTCTCAAAGTACTCATTAAAATATAATAAACGTATTTAAAATAAATCATTTTGCCTATTCAGGGCAAAGTGACAGTCTATTACTGCCCCATCCCCAGATACACTTATACAAATCTTGGTTGCTCCATCGGAGTCATTGCGAACACCCAATGTTACCAGTAAGTGGAAGAATGTGACCTCTTTCCAGGATACAAAGCTCTGGCCTAAACAATCAATCATTGGCCATAAACATTGTCATCAGACAATGACATCATTAACCCTGCGTAAGCCCCTATACCATCCAACTGGGAGCTTAGAGAGGGTGTGACAACCACAGGAACAGATTGGCTGGGGAACACTAGGTGGGTAAACTACGATGGGTCAGGGAGTGGGCTATTGAGAGAAGTTAATACACACAAATACGTGCATATGCCACGTATCCTTCATTAAGATAAAGATAGAAGAATTGTTATGCTTGTGTGTGCATACTTGCAAAAGCACAATAGTTATATAAAGCCCATCCTCACATTTTTTTTCTGCCAGGAATGTCTGATGCACATACATTAGTACAGTGTGAAAGAGGCCTTAAAAGGAGGGAGCAGAGGGATGACCTTAGTATGCTGCTGCTTCTTCTTCAATGCCCAATTAGCAGGCCAAGGGTGGATCCTTGATTAAAATATATTATCTAACTGGACTAGAGGTGACAAACCTGTGCTGTCTGGCAGGGACCACAAGAATACCTAAACAGAATTACATTATGTGTTTGCAAGTAACAATACAATACAATATGCATTTGATACCGTTTCCCCAAAAATAAGACCTAGAGTGATTGTCTGTGATGGCTGCAATATAAGCCCTACCCCGTTTCCCCAAAAATAAGTCCTACCATGAAAATAAGACCTACAAGGACTTTAACTAGGGCTTATTTGGGGAAAGGGCTTATATTGCAGCCATCATCGACAACCACGATAGGTCTTATTTTTTGGGAAACAGGGTAAGAGAGACCTTGCCACCATACTTTATGCATGTTATTTACTTGTAAAAGCCTCCCTTGTGTAGACATCCAAAAGCCACTGGTGGGTGCCCTCATCTTGGTCCTACTATCAGTGGCCTTAGCTGACAGAGCTGTCACTCAAGTGACTCTAGCTTATTCCCCTACGCTCCTCCCCCAGCAACTACATAAAAAGGTAATGGAGGGAGATTCAGAGGACTTGGGCCAGAACAGACATTAGATACCACGAGAAGAGGAGAGGGCTATGACGTGTAAGGAAGGGGGCTGTACTAAGGAACTAAATAAGTCAATATTTTAGCAATTTTTCAAAGGCACATTGCAAGTAAAAAATATTCATGGGGAAGAAAAAAGCACTGAAAAAAATTATTAAAAACATTGCTTGATTTTTCTGTGCTTTTACCTTTTTTTATTTTTATTTTTTTAGTTGGTGACAGGGTCTCTTTAACATGTGCTTGTAACTCAGCGTTAACTTCACACAGAATTCATAGTTCAAATCTGAAACTGTGGACACTACTTTTTTATATTTTTAAGAACCAGTTTATTAATTTCAACCTGGACAATTTTATAAAACACCGTAGAAATCAGCACCACGGGGTGAGGAGGATAAAAACAAAAATTAAGGAAAAAAAAAAAAAACATAAAAAAAAATTCACAAGTTCCTCTGTTGTACAAGAAGTTCTTATGGAAAGTGCCTTACAACAAAGAAATATTTTCTCCATGAGATTCAAAACAAGACTATTGTATTTCACAGAATATTTATACTTCAGAAAGTACAATATTAATACAGGCTTGTCAGTTTCAAATAAACAGCAGTTAGCGCTACAGATTTCTCTTTGTCTTAATTTAAAACGATTTACAATTTATGAAAAGTAGTAGTGGTCCAACATTCACTGCTATTTTAACATGAGTTTGTTTGTGTCCTAACAAAATCAAAGTAAAGAAAACCATTTTTAATATACCGGTTATATAAATGAAAACAAAACCACGTGTTCCACAACCACTATTCACAAATAAAGTAGAAAAAAAAAAAAAGTCCACGTAATACTGTTAAATAAATGACACGTTTCTCTTCTGAACAGAAGTGGCAAGACCCTGAATGCAGGTGGATTAAAGAAAAGCAAATCACAATTCATTCAGGATACACCAGGCGGAGATTAACATGACCATTTCTGGGGGTGGGGGTGATTACAGTGTTTTTTGTTTGTTTTGTTTTTTTGTACTAAAGGCTTACACAGGTATGTACAAACCTTCAGAAAATATACCTTTTATTACCGACACCAGCTCCAATACAATTTTTCAAAATTGTGTAGATACAAAAAAACAAAAAAAACAAAAAAAAAAAAATAAGTTTGGAAGCAATTTTTTGGTCAAACTATTTTTTTTCCTTTTTACTTTACAATAAACTAAAATATTTACAAGCTGAGCAACGATGCAGCACTAGAATAGCTGGACTGGCTGCTGTACCTGCTTTGGCTGTAAAATAAAAATAATAAAAATAAATTAAATGCAACATTGTTGAAGAAGGGACACGATTCCTGTCCTGAATTACGTCTGCCACAAGTGTACTTCTGGTACCCCATGCTGGCTCTCTCAATATCCTCATAATGCTGCACTGCTCTGACTTGGTAATAAAGGTAGAGAGTAAGAGAAAAACATGGAGAGGATATATAGTAAACTACATTGCTTAAAGTTATTTTTTGTTTTCAATGAGCAATAACTATAGCGATAGAAGAAAACTAACGGATTTCTTTGAAAAACAGGATTTTTTTTGCTGGATTCTGAAATCATATATGCTTCATTCATAAAGGGGCAGTCCTCCCAAAAAGTTTTTTTTTTTTTTTTCTAATGTGTAAGTGGATGCTGGTGGGTTCAGATCACTCTCTAGCTTTGTATTATAGGAACCCCAGCAAAGTTAAACTGGCCATACACAGATTTTTTTTTTTTTCTTTCATCCTGCAGGCAGAATGAAAAAAAAAAAATCCGATGCCTCTATCCACCCTAAACACTGCAGGCTGTCAAAATACCTAAAACATACCAGCATATTTGGATGCAGTCACTGTATGGCCAAACAATGTTCACCCGGGATTTTTAATTGAAGGATGTCAGGCAAGAGGATGCTGACAGGGACCACTCATGGAGTGAACTTTGGCTGGTTCATCAGGAACTGAATGAAATTGACCCTGCAGGTTCATAAAGGAGTATGTTCTATGCTTGACTTACCCACTGTAGGCATCACAAGAGTGACTCACAATCATGGCAGAATTTTTAAAGCGCCCCCTCAATGTTGTCTATCCAAAAACGTAAATATCAGTTTTTAATGGACTTGAAATAGGTTTTACATATATGACTGTTGCCCCTTAGTGATACCACTTTATCAGATACTCAAATTTTGTTCATATTCATTTTCATTTGTAATTACAAAAGAAACAAAACATTTGAGCAATAAACTCTACAAGGTATGTGCACACATTCATTTTCTGCCTACTCCCCCAAATTGTGTTCTCAGAGCACAAAAAAGCTCTGGCAGAATAAGTGATTAAAAGGGAATGCACAATTTCTTTGAATTTTTCTATCAGCAAGAACAAAACCAATACTATTACCCAATAATGTAGAAAAGAGGCTGCAGACAGAAGACAATGATTACGTGCACATACCTTCATTTTGGTCATTCTTTTAAACATTTGTACAGGGTTTTCATTATTAGAGTGTTTCACAACTACGTGGTTTAAGTATGACTATTCCCATTTTTACCATTGAAAGTTGTTGAAATAGGCATACACTAAATTCGGAATAATGAATATCAAATTACTGAGCTGGCACAGAGTTTTATAATACTGGTCTTACTTGGATTAAAGTGATTTTTACATGAATACTGCCAGTTCTAAAGCATACTATTCCAGCTGTGAATTCACAGATAAAATCCATTCTAACATTTGGGTTGATACATTTTTTTTGCAAACAGTGGAATGTAGTAACTGATCTTATCCAATCAGATATTGCTTCTCATAAAGATGATATTTGGTAACTGAGAGTTTTAATTCTGTTTGCAATGTGTCAATATTTGCACGGCTGCCCATATTTTTACCATTCTTACAGGATTTACAATCTGATATAACAGTCTTTAAAGCTGGCCATACACCTTGCAATGGGATAGCACAATCGAATTTACCTACCAAAAATCACACCCTGCCTGACTGTAATAAAACAGAACTGATTGTTTAGACAGGGCTTCTACTACATAGCTTTCGCAGATCTAAAGGAGATAGACCGACATACACAAGGGCCAAATGTCGGCTGCTTCTTTTGAACCATCCGTTGTCTCCCAACATTCTGTGTACCCAGCTTTACATGACATAGTTGCTTGTAATTCTAAAGTTAAACACTCATAATCTGATCGTACAATTGTCTCTATACTTATAACTATGTAGCACATAGGCCTACCTAAAAGATCCATTCAAATTATATTTAATCAGGTAGGCTTTCGCACTACATACCTTGTTAGTAAGTCAAAAGGAAACTGTATAATCAGACAGTAACGTGTATATATTAGCAGGGATTGTTAGGCCTTCAACCATTTGGCATTTTCTTACTTGGATTCTGCTTAAAATTTGATAAAAGTAAAAATCAATTGGTATGGGCAACAAGAATCTTTTCTAAAGACCAGTAAATGAAAGCCATTACATCATTTGTTAAAAGTTAATATTACCCAAAATCTTTGCAGCAAAAAAAACAAAAACAAAAACAAAAAAAACCCTAAAAACTAGTTTGTACCCCACCTTGTACCATGTATTATTCAGTATTTTAATGAACTGGGACAAAGGTTAGCTTCAGTTACCGATGGTGATCGATAAAAATTACCTTGTGTTCATTTTTTTTTTTTTTGCCTATTGTCTGCTTAACCTGCCAGCTTAGGTATACCACTGAGCTTGATCCACCCTATACTTTTCTTAGCGTTTCAATGGAGGGAGTAAAGGAGTCACCTACTGGGTCTTACCCACTGTGTAGGGGGAGATTTTCATTCATCACCAGGTTCAACTGGCCTTAAAGTACATTTTCACACAATGCATTGACTCAGGGGATGTGGAATCTCTGATCACAGTCAAGCTTTGCCTAGATAGCACAAAATACGGGGGACATGTTGCTACCAAAGTCACAAACAAAAAACTTTGTAAAGGAGCAAACCTTGCCTTTCTCCACCCAGAAATAGAACACATTTTTGAATGGAGCACATTGCTAATGCAGCATATGTGGCCTATTTCAGTTAAGCTTTTTTTTAGTCACACTATTATACACATTTTCTAATAGAATATCAAGTCTTAAAAATAATAAAGTTTTGTTTTCTTTGCCAGACATGTCCTGAACACATTTACATACTTTAAACATCATTCTCGATCACCCTAGTATTCTCTTGCCACCAAAAAAAAAAAAAAAAAAAAAAAAGTCTTCATGATCTTGGTCACGTGGTTACCAAATAAGCTTACTGAATCTTTCAGGAATTTTTTATAACATATCAAACATGGTCCATTCAACTGAAAGCAGAGCAATGGAAAAATAACTTGACTGAAAACAACAGAATTTAATATAAAATAAAACTAAAAAGGAAAACATAAAACAAGTGTTTGGAATAAAAAAAAAAAAATGATGCATTCACAGATTATCAAGCCACTGCAACTTCTTTAGGCATTCAACTGTTTGTTATGGTAAATATTCCGACAGTAGTCATTTAGCAGCAATGATTCGGCAATAAATAACGCATTGTGTCTCAGTCCTGCACAAGAATTGCAGCCACACTGACAGCTGTAACCTACTGGCTCTAACAGCAGAAGAGACCTTAAAACCGACTGTACAAGCTTTGTCACACTGTGACAACAAATATTAAAAAGAAAAAAAAAATATATATAGAAATCTGCAGGCCTGAAATAAAATGACCCCACTGTAGGCAGGTCAATGTCGACAAACAGATAGTCTTTAGTCCACCAGAAGTAAAAGTTGCCATAGAAGCTTCCAATGTACATATGAAACTGTGATAGGAAAAACATCTTAAAAGAGCATGCTCTGTCGTCTGTTCTTGCCATGCCCTACAAGAGAACAAGGAAAAATAGAAAAGAAGATGGACAGTGTTAGAAACAATAAAAGTATTACCCCGATTCAAAGTCGTTAATTAGTTCTTACTGAATAACTAAATATTTATATAAATTATAATTTTTATATAATACTACTAATGTACAGGAAGACATATACCCTTAAAACTTAACTTAAGTTATATGGCTTTTTATACCATGCTCTATTTACAGAAGATCCATACTCCAGAAATGACCAAAAAAATTCACCTACCATTTAATACTAGAGTTCCACTGATATGAAAAGGAATATATAATGAACACAACTGGGAGGTTGGTACCTCCTCCTTTATTGTGGTGTCCATGTCAAAATTTCACTGGTTGTCCTTTTCCTGTGTCTACAGGAAGGAAACGGACACACTCATGACTTTTGTCATAATTGGGGTGATTTGAGCCAATAAGTCTTGCATTAATGTAGTAAGGCAGAGGAACCAGCAATGTGTGATGGAGCTAAGGAAGAATTCAAGAACAGAAAACTCTGGTCATAAAGAGTGACATGTATCCTGGATGCATACATCAGCTGTACTGGTAGGCATGCTACAAGCAGCACCAGAACTGTTAGTAGAGTGTGAGCACCCCCATGAAATGATTTTACAGCTTGAAAAAATATCCTCTGCAGATTGCCCTTTCCAGAAATGTTATCAGTAAAATCATTTTGAACACACGTCAATTTAATGTCCAGAGATACCTGCTACTGTTATTGTACAAATGACAGTAAAAAGGGCAGTATATTATACAGATATTAGAGAATTATATCTTGAAAATCACACTCCAAATCAAATATCCTCAAAAACAAGACAAAATTCCCTGCATTTCCGTAATATATGGGTGCTCAACCCGTGGCCCTCCAACTGTTGTGGAACTACTAGTCTCATGAGGCATTGTAATAAAAGAAGCATGACTCCTAAAGACAGAGGCATTATGGGACTTGCAGTTCTTCAAAAGCTGGAGGGCCACAGGTTGAGCACCCATGCTCTAATTCAACAATGTACCTGTCTCTGGATAGGAAGAATTTCGGAAGCCGGGATCTTTCTGCAGCTGGATATCCTTAAGACTGAATATTGATATATCTAAAATGAGAAATATGAGATCAGTTTATTATAAACACCGTACACAAAACAAACACAAAATTATTGTCAGTGTCCCTGTTAGAGAAATTTCCAATAACTTCCTGCCCTGACAAATAGTTGAGGGGAAATCATACCAAAAGGATCAAAGACAACAACAAGAAAACCTGATTGTCTGCTACCCTGACCTCACGCTATCCAAACCAAGGGGAAATCACCAAAGCAAGAAGTTTTTTTTGTGGAGTATGTTGTGACTCGTTTTCAATTGTGACTCGTTTTCAATTGTGACCATGCACTTCACTGGAAAAACAACGATGAGGTCTGTAACCATCTCTCCTATACGAGAAATGTGCTCAGAATGTATGGAAACAGAGGCCAGAGTATTTGTGCTAAAAAACTACAACTTAGGTTAAATTTAAGCAGCAGAATGTGGGAGAAAACATAACTATAGCTCTATGCGTGGTATCTGTTTAACAGAATTGTTCCCTCCCAGATAGCAAGCAATTTTGCTGCAAGATTGAAAATGACTTTCTAAGCTATTGCTAGGCCCGCCAGGCTTCACAAGTTTGTCGCACAATTGCAGCAAGTCTGCATTGTAGGACTCCAAATCAATTTTCTTTGCAAACATTCTGCAAATCTCCTGCAAGTTTTGGTTCAGTTATGTTGTGCGATAGTCATCCCACCACAGGGGTCACTGTGGCCCAATTTTCATGCTGTAGACTTGCAGAGCTACCACTACAACTTTGGTCTTGCTAGAGACTTGCCACACAAATTTGCTACAAATTGGAAAAGTGTCAACTAGAACTTGTGCTTCAAGTGCTCTGCAAGTGTATAACTTGCCAGTAAAAATGTACAGCAAGTTAACAAATACAATTCAACACTGCCAAAAATCTGTGGAAAGTTATCCTTGCTATTTGGGCTAGACCGAGTTCTCCCAATATAAATTAATAGAGCGAGCATATCCAGTTTTGAATAAGTTAACACCTGGGGTCTACCATGACACTGTAGACAGAACTTGGTAGGATTATTATAACCCAAATGCATAAAATCCTGCCTTTTGCCCCCATAGGTGAATTGATTGACCAACTCACCCATATGGATGTACCTGTACATCCTCTGGTTTAAGTGGTTCTACCATGGTCATGGTTGCAGCCGCAGTCATAACCCTGGTATCTTTTTTTTTTATTTCTTTTTTGTCAGCAGGTGATGATGCTGAATAATATAAAAGCAATCCAATTGGCTAAATAGCTTTTACAGGCTTTTGCTTTCAGAAAATATATCATGTTCGTGGGTTCTAAGTAATTATCTAGTAAAAAAATAATAATAAAATACTGATTTTTAAATGTATATGAGAAATTTCAGAATAGGCTGGTAGGTAAGGAAAACCATAGGTGATGCGAGTTTCTTTCAGAAAATCACTATTCCCTCAAACACATTAATTGTTGATGGGGGAATCCCTCCCGCAGCACTACTGTGTTCTGCTGACAAGAGCCCTCCCTGCCAGCATAACACAATGATTTCAGCTGCGGCAGCTGGCAGTAATTGCATACAAAAAAATCTGACAGTCTGGTTGTACTGAAGTCGATCAGTGGACAAACAGCCTGGTCATAGATGGATCGAATCTCAGCCTGCCCCTAATCAACCAGCTGAGATTTGATCCATCCTATGGAGGCTTTGAACAACTTCTCTACGCCCAAGAAAGGCAGTCTCTGGTTCTTTTATCTGCTGCCCTACTCAGTCATGCCTCCTACATGTTACCATTACCAAATCCCTGTGTTAGGCAGCCTTACTGTCCAACAGAAATACTCAAGAGTCAGTAAGGCTTAGCTCTGTAAATAATGAGACGTATCAAAACTCATACCATATGTTACAGTGCACCAGCACACTGGAAAGGTAACTTAACAATTAATCTAACCCGTACTTTACACGAAGAAGCTGTCAAAGGCTAAACACTAAAGTCAAACCCAATATGTAATCTTAACCCCTTAAATACTACTTCAATTGGTGTCCTATTCTGTTTATTCTTTGAATGGATAATTCATTTTTTGGGAAAAAAATGTTGTTAAAAATAAGGTCAGAGACCTAAAGCCTATCTTTGTATTGGGGCAATAAAAAATAAATAAAAAGAAATAAACAATCTTTAAAGATTCTATTTTCACAAAAACCTCAGATGTTGTATGACCAGGAAAAATTCACCACAAGGTATAGTAAACCCTTCTTTTATAAAGACGGCCTCTACACTTGAAACTACTTACACCATAGATGTTTGTTATAAGCAATAAAACCAATCGTTACGGCTGAACGCTAGCTTTTCCAGAGCACCGGTATTCGAAGTACTGGCAATTCAGTACTTTTTAACTATTTATGAAATTAAGTTATTAGGTCGATCAAAGACTGGATTTTTTTTTTTTTTTTTAGTATAGGTCCACCATAAGTCCTTTGATACTATGAATTAATAATTCTATATCCAAACACCCACGCTGTGAAAAATGTTTAAAACATTTTTCCCAGCAAATATTACATTTTTATTTTTTATTCTAATGTGAGAAGCGGTTATGTATTCATATATTGATCTTACTTTCTGGCAAGCTATGCATTTTTGTTCCAAGACTTCTGAAGTAAGCATGCTTCATAGCATCTTCTGCTGAAATCCGCTTCTTAGATTCATACTGTAAAAGATGAAATGGAGTTATAAAACACTGCAGAATCTGAAGGTCAAAGCTGGTACTATAAGCATAAAATCAAAGCATCTTATGGGAATGTACTGTATAGACCCAGACCCCTCCATTTGTATGGTGACAAAAAAGCACTGCGTTTACTGCACACAAATAATCTTGGGCAAGCAGTTTGCTAAAGATGCCAAGACACATTAGAAGACTGCTAAAAAAAAAACAAACAAAAAAAAACACTACCATCAAAAGATATACACTATAAGACGAAGCTGGTCACTGTTGTAAAGCAAGTTATAAACTACAACGCAGAACAGTGGTAAAATCAGATAAGAATTTGTAATTCCAGCAATAAACTTTTTGTCATAGCCCATATGCTGCACCGCTTATCAGCATTAATGTAGATTTCTAGGTGCTACGTACATAAAAAATCTACAAACACCCTTTTGTTATTTGTTGCTAATACACAGGAAGGATGAGGTAATCAATCGTGACTATATACACTATTATACCAAAAGTATTGTGACATCTGCCTTTACACGCACATGACCTTTAATGGCATCCCAGCCTTAGCTCGTAGGGTTCAATATTGCATTGGCTCCCCCTTTGCAGCTATAACAGCTTCAACTCTTCTGGGAAGGCTGCCCAAAAGGTTTAGGTGTGTCTATGGGAATGTTTGACCATTCTTCCAGAAGTGCATTTGTGAGGTCAGGCACTGATGTGGATGATAAGGCCCGGCTTGAAGTCTCTGCACCAATTCATCCCAAAGGTGTTCTATCGGGCTGAAGTCAGGACTCTCTGCAGGCCAGTCAAGTTCCTCCACCCCAAATTCGCTCATCCATGTCTTTATGGACCTTGCTTTGTGCACTGGTCCAATCAGTTGGTGGAAGGGGATTATGGTGTGGGGTTGTTTTTCAGGGGTTGGGATTGGCCCCTTAGTTCCAGTGAAGAGAACTCTTAAGAAGTCAGAATACCAAGAGATTTTGGACAATTTCAGGCGCCCAACATTGTGGGAACAGTTTGGGGATGGCCCCTTCCTGTTGCAACATGACTGTGCACCAGTGCACAAAGTTCATAAAGACATGGATGAGAAAGTTTGGTGTATTATGTATAAGTTGCTCCATGAGACAAATCTGGTGTATAGCTTGGAACCATTGTTTTATCGATGGAATAGTCATCTGTTTACGATATGCTGGGATAAGTGATTTGCCCCCGTTTAGCAGGTGTGGAGTGATAGAATGATTGACAGGGGTATAGTGCCAATGTGAAAGCTACAGTTTACATCAGCCATCTTTGAGGAAAGGGATAACCCCTGTGTGAGATGAGGGTATTGTAGCTTTCTGATCATCTCATTTCAATTCCATTCCCCAGGCAGATAGATAAACAGGGTATGTAGGAGAGCCCAGGTGTGAAAGGGCTTGATAGAATTGGGAAATACCCCTGGCCAATGAAGCAGCTGATGGGTCAATAGGGTTTAGTTTCAACATAGGTCTTAATAGAGACTGTATACATTTTGGACAGTTGTGTATGCCTCCAGATATCCATGAATGTGATCTCAGAGGAGGCTCTGAGAGTTTCCAGTGGTGATCTCCCTGTCACATGGTGAAGAAATAGGGGTTGAGTGGGGAGCATTTTTAAGGTATCCATGGAGCTGTTAAAAGGGAAAAAATACATAGATCACTCTCCAACTGAATCCTTAGTTTGTTATGAAAGAAACGTTTCCAATCAGCAATTCTATTGAATGTAGCAGCATGAAATCTTTTAAAATCTGGTAACACTAGACCTTAGATAAGAACGATTCCAGATAGATTTAGGAATTAAACCGTTCAATAGGGAAAAGAAAGATGGAGTGATGGTAACATTTCAAAGTAAAATTGGACTCTAGGGAGCACGTTCATCTTTATAACGTTAATCCCACTAAAGAGTGATAATAATGTCCACCTCTCCAAGTCATGTTTGATGGTTTTTAATACTGGAATGTAATGGACTATAAAAAGAATATAGAGTTTAGGTGCGAGAAATATGCCTAGATAATTTAGAGATGTGGAATGCCTTATGGATGGAAAAAGATGTTTTAAAGCGGAGTTCCACCCAAAAGTGGATCTTCCACTCATTGTACTCCTTGCCCCCTCCGTTGCCACATTTGGCACCTTTCGGGGGAGGAGGGGGGGACAGGATATCTATCTTTCACAGGTATCCTGTGCCCAATTCCGGGAGCCTCAACCGCGGCTATTTGCATAATCGCTCGGGCTCCCTCCTCCTCCTTCCCCAGCTGCCGGGCCAGTAGGAGAGAGGATCGGAGCCTCACGCATGCGCAGCAGGGTCCCCGGCATGAAGCCGCAAGGCTACACTGCCGGGCTCCCCTTCTCGCAATGGAGGTGGCAGCACCCGACAACTGATGGAAACATCAGCTGTGTTGCCGACACCCTGGACAGGTAAGTGTTCAATTATTAAAAGTAAGCAGCTGCAGTATATGCAGCTGCTGGCTTTTCATTTTGTGTGCGGACTTCCGCTTTAAACTGTCAAATTTAGTTTGTTTTTAAAGAGGTTATAAGCAATGGTAGCGGGAGCTCAAAATTTTTGGGGAGTGCAACCAAACTGAAAAAATACCAAATAACCCACCCCCCCCATAAATTGCAGCCTCACTGTGCCCATCAAATGCAGCCAGGCATGTGCCCCGGCTGTCACTTCACTAACCCCCCCTCCCGTGGCCAGTCCGGCGGAACTTACCACTCATGTGGCGGGGCTCTGCTCCTCTCCTGTAGCAGTGGGAATCAGGGGCTGCGGCTGCTGTGTTCGCTCGGCTCCTCAGGCTTCCTCTGCCGTAATCCAATAGGATCGCCTAATGCTTTAGCCAATTGGGAGACAGGTCTCACTCACCTGCCTGCTGATTGGCAAAGAGGAACGTTAGTGTGAAAATAGCAAAAATTTATTTGCTATGCCACCCAACAGGGTAGGATCAGGACGCAGTGCTCTGCGCCCAGAGCCCACCCTATTTTGAAGCCTATTAGCGCCTCTGGCTCTAATCACATGCTTCAAAATACACCTCCCCCGCCATAGTATTTAATGTGTCTGCCATCCTGAAAGGGGCCAGGCAAATGAATAGGGGGGGTGGCGCCCGTACGCCCACAATGCATGGGCCGCCACTGGTGTTAAGGATCTCAATTTTAGTGAAATTGATTTTCAAATTGGAAAGGTCTCCAAAAGTGGTAAGAGCCAACATTAAATTGGGGAGGGATATTAAGGGTTGTTGAATGTAGAATAGAATGTTCATTCTTTTGCAGTCTACACAGATGACAATGTCGGGTTGTGGTGGATGGAAGAGAGAAAGGGCTCAAGAGATATTGTGAATAAGAGGGGGGAAAGCGGGCATCCCTGTCTAGTATCATTATGTACTGATTTTAAGTTATGTCCCTTGTGCTGATTCTTGTGTTTTTTACTTTGGCTGCACTTTAAGTGTCACTAAACCCACATCATAAAAAAATATATCAATACTATAAATGCTGTATTACATGTTGGTTATACTCAATCACTATGAGATTTGTATGCTGTGGTGGCAACTTGTTGCCTTGCTCAGTTTTCAGTGAGTTTCAATGCTGAGCATTTCCTCCCTAGCACATCTGAGCAGCCCATGTGACTAGAGAGTCATGCATGGGGGTGTATATATGGTGGTAAATTACAGCCCGCTCCCTTCCTCCTCCTCCATGCCCTCTAACCAGCTAAACACAATGGGGATGGGATATTGCATATTATTTTAAGACTCAGGCTGGAGGGGCATGACACAGCTTGTGACTGGCAGAAATCTGCCCACATCATGTTATTTCCACAAAATAATAAAATATTTAATTTCAAATATATATTTGTATGCAAATTTAAAACAGAGGCTGGGAAAGATCTGGGTCATGAGACAGCCGTTTATCGATAAGATACGTAGATGTTTTTACTTTTTTATTAAAATAATTACAGTGCCATCATACACATACAGAAATAGATATTTCAATGTAAACGAAACAGTGTGTGTTTAGTATCACTTTAACACAATGTTCTTACCTGAAGAAACCGTGTTAATAACTCAATTCCTTCAGAATCTAACCTAATAAAAACATAACACAAGATAAATGTCAGCATAATAAAGACATAACATTGCAGATATAACACACAAAATCTAACTAAAGAATTACAATTTTTAAATAACTAGTCAGGAGGTAAATTAACATTTGCACAAGTTTGAAACGAAAATTAAGCGTCTCCCATGTTAGCTCAGTACATATTGGCAGCTGTGTAGCCAACAAAAGACTGGGACAGATCAGGACCGTTTTTAAGACAGGGCAAAAGGGGAAGCTGCCCTGGGCCCCATCATTGTAGTGGGGCCCATAACAGCTGCCTCATACTTGCCAATTATACCAGTTTAAATTCCCTTATCCCTTGAAGTTTAAGTCCCGTGCTGTGTCCTGATATCTCAGTGTAAACTTCTGCTGCTGCCCAGCTCTGCCCTATTGCCATGTAGAAATGACTGACCTGCAGACCCTGTGTTTACATGTAAATAACCTGCATTGATATGTAAATCGTGGCAGCATTAATATGTAAATAGTAGTGGTCTGCAGCATTGATATGTATATCATGTCCCCCTGAGGTCACATCCACCATTACTTCTGCTGAATGCTGCCCACTGGGGAGGTAAAGGAGCATGCTCAAAAGTCCTGCCTACAACTGTGGTCATTAAGCCTAACATCAGCCTGTTCTGCAAAAGTAAGCAAATTGGAAGTGGAACCCTTCTTCAAGATAACATGGTGCCACAGCACCCTGAATTTTGGTGCATGTGAATACGCAGGTAGGGAGGAGATGATGTGCTGTAACCTTTAGCAACCAATCAGTGAGCAGTAATGCTGTGCATTAACCTTTTGCAACCAATCAGTGAGCAGCAATGGTGTGCAGTAACCTCTAACAACCAAACAGTGAGTGGTATATAGATGTTTAGTAACCTATAGAAATCAATCAGTTAGCCGTATTGATGTACAAAAATCTCTAGCAACCAATAAACAAGCAGAAGTCATGTGCTGTAACCTCCAGAAAATAACAGTGAGCCATAATGTGTGCTGTAAGCTCTAGTAGACAGTCAGTACGTGGTAATAATACACTGAAACCTGTGGCAACCAATCACAATCAGTGCCTGATCTGAATCAGTAAACTGATTTTGAGTCTCGCTACTATTTATTATATGTCTCAAAGCATGTGGAGAGCTAAATTGTGTGGAAGAGGGGGCCCAAGAAAATGTTTGCCCAGGGTCCAGTCAATATTAAAAGACAACCCTGGGACAGACCACTGTTGAGCTGGGTGGATACACATATCCAAATTTGTCTGGTTCAGCTGGAACCGGCCAAGTTTCAGTCTGGGAAAACCCCTACCTGTTCTACAGAAGCTGGTCATTAGATCAGCTTCTCTGGAAAGGTCTGGCTGGAAAACCATCATTCGAACAGCTGCTGCAGTGCTGATCAGTATACTCAGAGTACCTGTGGTCAGAAAACAATAGCGCAATAGATGCTGGCATACATATCACTTGTGTTGATGCAGGAATTCGTTTTTTTTCTTCTTCATTTAACTTGCGGGTTGAATAATAAAAAAAAAAAAACCTCAGTGTGTATACCCAACTAGCGTTTCCATTCATGTCTGAACTGCAGTCAATAGGAATGCAAAAGCAGCTTAAAACAGTATGATGTAGGTTTGGATGGGATCCAATGTAAGTCAGAAGGATGTCATCATTGCATAGGTTTTGTATTTGATTGCACACGACAGGGAAATAGTGTTTAGCACTTTCATAGCGCAGCACCAAGTTTAAACTATATTATATTGGGACAGATTCATGTACCTGTTGTAGACAAATGCATGAATCTAGGGCACGTCTACTATGTGTGAAGTCACACTTAGACCAGACATTGGCAGCAGTGGGGGTGCACTGAAAAAAAAAAAAAAAACGTATTAGCACTATTTTTTTTTTTTTTTTAGGGCAGCGTGTTCAGACGCATTACTGTTTTTCAATCTGTATCGTAATGCTTTGCTGTGAAAAAACGAAACATCACATTACAATACAGTTGCAAAAAAAAGAAAAAAAGAGTGCAAACAGTGCAATTTGTCGTAATTGGCGCATGTGCCCATTTACTTCTGAGTGGTAGGACGAGGTCGCTAGTGTGAAAGAGCCCTTAAAAGAAATCATTTTACAGAGGCAGTAAGCAGTTCTAAAAAGCGGAAGAACCTGCTATTTATACAAACTGCACAAGGTGTAATTTCTCTTATCATGAAATATGGAATAGCTAAAATATGTTTCCTGAGGAGCTTCCTCTTCCCCTGAATACCGTGTAAAATATTGCAAACTGGTTTTATAATATATTTATTTAATTTGTTCTAATCTGTGCCTGGAAATCTTTAGAGGGGCCTGAGAACCCATTAAAATAAATCTCTCGTTATAAGAAACCTCAACGTCCCTCTTTGCCAATTTCAAATGTTGGGGACTTGTGAGGTCTCTCACAGTTGCCATGGTAACTACTTGGGATTCAGAGAGCTGCATACAGGCTGCCTTTGCATGGTAACAGAAAGCTATGTCTAATTTACACTCCAAACATTCCACCCGTGGATATTCGCAGTCACATAATGATCATTAGCAAAAAGAAATTTGTTTCCATCCCAAAAACAGCCTAATGTTCCATTACAAACATTTAAGCACATCGACCAAAATCATAACAACTATAAACAGAGCTGACATCACACACAAAGGTGGGCATCATTCTTTTTCATGGACATCCAATGAAAAAGGTAATGGGGGCTTTTATAGATCTGTTTCTAATTGCTCAGACGTCCCAATGTTTAACACTGTACACATTATAGTGTTTACTTTCCGGAAAGGTCAGACAAGAAAAGATTCAACAATCCTTTGTTTTCTTAAAAAAATAAAATTATGTGAATGATATAAAACATCCAAATGTGATCTATACCTTGGTGCGTGATTGAGAAGTGGTTGAGGTTTGTACTTGGGAAAGTTGTAATTTCGGAATTCATCATTTGAAGAAATTCCTGACCAGGTTTCTTCTGTTGGAGTGCCTTAAGAAATAATAAAATAAAGATAAAAAATGTAATAAAAATAAAAAACCCAAAGTGACAAAAGAATCTAACTATTGGTATGAATAAGTGATACCATATAAATTAACAGCTGCAGTGAATAAGATCTTGCAAGTTCAAAATGTTAATAAAAATAAATATACCCTGCTAAGTGCCACAAATGTTAAATATTACATTTGAAACCTGATGCGACTGAAAAATCGCTAAAAAGTCCCATGCAGATCATTTACGCTGAGAGCCACAAAGATTAGATAGATATCACATATGAAACCTGGTGTGTTTTAAAAAAATTGCTAGAAAGTCAGATTTGTTGCAAACATCAGTAAACTTGGAGCAATAAAAAGTTCCAAATTCCAAGTAAAGTGCTCGTTTTCTTTTTCTTTTAAAGATAAAAACGGAGCTTAACTGTATTAAAGTAAACCCGTCACAAACTTGGGCAATACAAACTAAGCCGATGACAAACATAATGCAAAATCAATAGTCACCATTAATTAAAATCATGCATCAAAACGGTCAGTAGTTCCAGAGATTTAGATGGCTTACACCCCAACTCTTTAGGAAAACTAAAAACCTTCCCTTGCAGTGGGACTGCATCTGCTTTGCAAGCAATAACTGCTAGGTGATGGGAAAAGCATCATTACTTACCTGATGCTCCATTCCCCCCAAGCAGATGGCAGTGGACTGTTCCACAGTGCCCTTACATCTAATGCAGGGCAATAGGCCCTGTTCTTGATGTCAGAGGACCTTAGACCACCAGAATGTAGAGGAGAATAGGGCGCAGGGACAAGCAGTGCTGAGGAGCTGTAAAACAGCTGTACCTGGTCCCCCTAGACATAAACGAACAATTAACACTTGCAGTGCAGGCACTGCAAGGAAAGACTTTTACATTTTCCTGAAATTGGGCTTTAGGGCTTGTTCACACCATACTTTCAGCAATACAGATGCAATTCTGCATACATGTTTTTGAAGTTTTCAATGCATTCCAGTGCGTCTTTTACCCTTTTTTTTTTATTTGACACTTGAAAAATACAAATTTTTTTTTAATAAGACTGTATATATATATAAAAAAAAAAATCATAAATATTAAACACATAACACAAATCACAACAAAAAAAAAATATACAACTAATGAATAAAAAACCTACGCCATCCCATGAGGCCCCTTTCACAGAAACAGGCTGATTGGGTCCACCTGTTTGTTTTTCAGGCGGACCCGAGCAGGCAACCCATTGACCTCTATGGAGAGGAGGATGTCAGCGGATATGTGTCTGCTGACACCCACCCGGCATTCGATCCAACAAAATTTGCTGAAAACAGACAGGCGAATACATTCACCATCCATCCAGTGGGTCCGCTCGGATGTGATCAGATGAAAAATGGACAGGCGGTCCGTTTTCATCCAATCTCTCCATAGAGGAGAGTGGGACTTCGACAGGTCCGTCTCAGCACAGTGAGTGGAGCATCAACGGAGCGATCCCCGCTAAGCAAGCTGGGTTTGTCAAAACAGATATGCCCCGTGTGATAGGGGCCTTACAGCACAGATCCATAAAAAAAAATAACAAACTGCAAATAGTACATATTATTTAAGGGGTTTCTAAAAAAAAAAAAAAATAATTAAAAAACAAAAAAAATCTAACGAGCATTTCCATATACGGTCAAATTTAAACATGGCATTGCATAGAAAATGTATTTGCTTCAAATATGCAATACTCTTACTCAGATCTTAGACCCAATCATAGACTGTTTTTTTTTTTGGGGGTACTTCGAGCCGGAAACAAATCAATTATACATCTTTATTTTCATTAGGACTATATGCATTGGAATGCGTTTACACACGTTTTGAAGCATTCCAGACAAAAGAAATTTGCAGCAGGTAGTACTTTTGAACCAACCTCACTGGTGTAAAATACGGCCATTGAAATAAATGGCAAACACTATGCATGTATTCTGCACGTCATTTAAAAACTGGAAAGAATGGGAAGCATCTGGTGTGAATCAGCCCTTTGTTCGTTTTATTTTTTAAATAAAAGGACTTGTCAAAAACAATCTTTTTTTACACTACACCTTATTTATTTGGTGAATGAGTAGGGGTACTATGGTACCCCATATACCCATTCACATTTTTCTTGGTTGTCCCCCTCCCGCAGACCCACACAACCAACGGCTATGGTTTTTGGGAAGAGGTGCCCCCCCCCCCCCATGCTGAGGACGTGTGGCCTGGTATGGGTTAGGAGGGTCCGCTCCCTTTATTATCCACTCGGATAAGTCTGGTATAAATTACCAAAGGGCCAAGCTTCTTAATTTTTTAATTGCTACCAATTGTTTTTTTACTTTCAGCTGTCAGCAGAGAAGCCCACTGACAGCTGATGATTTATCAGTTGTTAAGGACCCGGCAGCCACATGCTGGGAGCACTGCTTATTTACCACATGCAATTTTTTATTTTATTTTTTGTGAATTAACTTTCACTGTTTTATGCAGTATTTACCAAGCGTTTTTGCTTTATGCGGTAAACACGGCATAAAGCCATAGTGAACTGACATTTTCAGGATCGCATGTGGTATTTGGTAAAACACCTAAATACTGCATGCGATCTGGTTCTGTGAATGAAGCCCACTAACTTTAAAGTGGTTGCGCCGCCGGGTTAAGTCACTCGCTGTGCACGTTCCTCGTGATTGAGACGCTGGAGTCAGGAGCACTTTGCCTGCGAATGGACAAGTCGGGAGCACTTTGCCTGCGTATGGACAAGTCGGGAGCACGTTTCTCGTGGTTGAGACGCTGGAGTTGGGAGCGCTCTCACCACGGTTGGGACTCAGGAGACGGGTGCACACTAGGCTGCTGTGCAGAGTGGGCACCGTCCCTCCTGGATGACTACTATTCCTCTGTGAGCATTGCCGCTGGAGATCTTTCCAACTCTTTCCTCTTAAACTGACAATCCAACTAGTACTATAAAAAATATAGTACACAACATTGATTGATTGCATGCTATTTAGAAAAATATTCAGTAGTATGTAACTAGTACTTACTACTACTATACTATATAACAGGGTAATGAAAGTTTAAACTGGTTGTATGCCCCAAGAAAAAAAAAAACACCTGTAAGAAAAAGGCATAATGAGCTAGTATGCACCGCATACTATCTCATTATGAAGTACTTACCTTAGAACGAAGCGTCCGCACCACCTCCTGGTCACCGCTGAGGGAGCTGATATGTTCCCTCGGCATTTCTTCTGGGTTCGCGGCTCCCGTGCTGTGCGTGGCCAGAGCATGCACGGGTGTCCTCCGTTTCGGCAAGGATCCGCCTGACCTTCAGAGCGTATGCGCCGCTGAGATCAGCGGCTGCATGCAGGGTGAACATCTAATCCCTGCAGGTTTAGGAGATATTCATTTTACCTACAGGTAAGCCTTATTATAAGCTTACCTGTAGGTAAAAATCACCAAGCAGAGGATACAACCACTTTAAACTTCTATTTAGGAAGAGATGGTATTCAGTAGTATGTTTTGTTATACTATACACGAACAAGTGCAAAGTTTTTTTTAAACATGCTAATAGTAGTAGTAGACAGTACTAGTAATATACTACTGAATATCTCAAACAAATAGCATGCAATCAATGTATTGTATAATATTTACATATATATGAGAACAGACATTACTACGTTGCATGGCAAGAGAGCTGTACTGTTAAAAATGATTGGTTAGGTTTATTTTTTATTTTATAGTTGCCTGGGGTTACATTTTAAAATAGATTTTAGTCTTTTTTTATTTTTTTTACCCTCAGATTTCACTCCCATCACTATACATCATTCTATGCTATTCTTCTGCGCTGCCAGCAAAAGTGGACCATGCCATTTTAAAGTTTCTAATAATGACCCCAAATTTTCAATCTGCAGTCTTTCCTCAGAAGAAATTTCAAGAGGGGGTACACCACCTGAAAACACGTCATCCAGTTCAGCATGCAGAATACAAGAAAACAGTACCACTTCCAAAAAGTGCCCCATGCACACAAGTTCAACACAGTCTGTGGCCACAGTCTTCGAAAAGGCTAAGAAACGTACAAGTGACAGTCCCAAAGCTTGTGGCATTACAGATAAAATGATGGAATTTATTGCATTAGACCAGCCAATCTCTGTTGTGGAGGACATTGGCTTCCATAGGCTCATGCAACATATTGAGCCGCATTACACACTACCAAGCAGATGCTACTTTGCAGCCACCGGTTTACCTGAATTGTTTGGCAGTGTTAGAAAACACGTTCATGTGCTCATGGCTACAACACAGCAATCAGTTCTACTACTGACATTTGGAGTTCAGACATCAGTCCAATGCTTTGCTTAGCCTGACAGTGGATAGATGCTAAATTTCAATTGCAAAAACATCCTACTTGACACACGTGAGTTTGTTGGATCACATAATACAGCAGCAATATCTGATGTGTTAAAAACCATGCTTGACACTTGGCGCATTGATAAGTTTAAAGTGCATCTGATTGTCCAAGATAATGCATGGAACATGGCAAAGGCTATGGAGGACAGTGAACTTAAAAGCATACTGTGTATGGCACACATGCTACAGTTGGCTGTGAATGAAGGATTGCTGAGTCAGCGCACCATATCAGATATATTATCAAAAGGAAGAAAAATTGTGGGTCAATTTAAGCATTCTCTGCTTACTTATTCCAGATTACAAGCCTTGCAGATACAGTTTGGAATGCCACCAAAATGACTGCATCAAGACGTAGCCACTCGTTGGAACAGCATCTACTATATGCTACAAAGTCTTTTCAAACAAAAACGTATTTTGGCTGAGTACACGCAGATTACGAACTGCCTAGAACATTGAGTGCACATCAGTGGATGTAAGTTGAAAATAGTTTGTCTCTTTTAACTCCATTTGAACAGTTAACAAAAGAAATAAGCTCAGCTAATGCTTCCATTGCTGAAGTTATTCCCTTGATTGGTGCACTGAAGCGTCTGCTAGGAAAAAAGGCAGAAACAGACCATGGAGTAAAAACGGCTAACAACCGGTTTCCAGACACAGAGTCCAACCCTCTGTACTGCATTCATTGCAACAGTTCTAGAGCCTTGATTTAAAGAGCGTTATTTTAAATGATACAGGCACAAATGGAGGTGAGGGAAGCATCTGGTGAATTAGTTTCAAGGTGTAGCCCAGAGGAAAAATATACCAGAAAAACGGTCACATACAAGTGAAGAGGAACACACTCCTTCGCTATCCGATATGTTTGAAGAAATTTTACATGAATGCACCTGTTCCATATCCATGCCACAACTACTGCAGCTACCCAACAGCTGGAGATTTTGTTTCAGCTGAACAGCCCATCACCAGAAACGTCAATCCCCTTGAGTACTGGTGCATTAACAAAGAATGTTTTCCATGTCTTGCACTGATTGAACGCAGATATTTATCTGCCACAAACACCAGTACAGAGAGAGAGACGATTCAGTCTAACATCTCATATTCTTGATATTAAGAGAAACGGTCTCTCCTGTGAGAAATCTGAACTTTCGTTCTTAAAGCGGAACCTGACACTGTTACTGAAATAGAAAGCCGTAGCACAGTCCAATTAATTTTTTATGTACGAATTGTCTAGTTGTACAACTTTTGCACTATACCAATTACAGTGAACTGTGAAGTTGAAACTTCAAACTTGAAATAGGTTTAGTTTTAGTTTACATAACAGAATAGAGAGGGTAGGGCAGGCCCTGTGCGGTTTTATTGATTGTTCATTTTAGTTCCACAGTTTTTGCACTTTTTCAATTTAAAAGAGAGCTCCAGCTTTTGAACTAATGTACATAGTTTGTTTGCACCAAATTTTGTCTCTCCCTAAGCCTTCAGCCCGCTGCATGTGCGATAAAACTGTATGCATCTGCGGCTACATACATACAGTACTGTGTTCCAGGTCTGAGCGGAGGCTTCCCGGAACACAGACTAGTCTACAGCAGCGCATTCAACCAATCACAGTGATAAATTTATTTCATTAATTAATTTAATTCATTAATAGAATACATTGCTCAATGCGATTGGCTGAGCGCCACTGCTGTAGACTAGACTGTAGTGTAGACTGTAGACTAGTCTGTTTTCCTGGAAGTCTCCGCTCATACCCAGAACAAAGTGCTGTATACTGTGTGTATGTAGCCACAGGTACATACAATTTTATCAAACATGCAGTGGGCTGACAGCTTAGGGAGAGAACTTAGGGAAGTTGGTTCTTAGTCAAGTTGAAAATAAAATAATTTAAAAAATATCATATGTTTACAGAGAAACTGCAAAACAGAAAAACAGCCTTCTGCCATAATTATGTTTAGAATAGTTTGTTTTGCACAGTAACTTTGCAATTAAAGGGATATGAAACAGAGAAGGAGGCGGTCAGGCCTGTAAGTACCCAGGCTTTTGCCACTTGTGTTGTTGGTAGTTCTGTTTGTGATTTACTAAAACTGGAGTGTGCAAAATCTGGTGCAGCTCTGCATAGAAAGTTAACCAAATCAGCTTACAGGTTTTTATTTTTGTCAAAGCTTTGAAGAAGCTAAAGTTAGAGAGTCATTGGCTAATATGCACAGCTGCACTGAATTTTTCAGTCTCTCCAATTTTAGTAAATCAACTCCACACTCTCCGGGGCTTGGAAGTTGGCCCTAGATTGTTGCCTACATTTTTCCCTGCTGGCTTCACTGGACATGCCATGCCTTGGTGACCTTATATGACAAGGGAAGTCAGTGGATACACTGTCTGAATTAAAACAAGACAGAGGGCGACCGGGCTTAGTACATTATCTTAAGAAAGGCATCTCTATGTTAATAAAAATGGTGGCGAGTAATATACAACAAACCAATAGGTGTACTATCAAGCTTGTTGTCAAAGTAAGCTTCGAGTCCATGATACATCATCATCACATCTCATAATAGGACAACTGGGAAACCCAACAGGCCAACGTATTTTGAGGACTTGCCTCTCCCCAGAGTGCTGGCTCAAAGGAAGAGGCAAGTCATTGAAACACGTTAGCCTGTTGGGTTTTCCAGTTGTCCCATGATGTGATGATGTGTTGTAGACTGGAATGTTTTACTTTGCCAACAAGCTTTGATACAACTGACGGTTTGTTCATAGTATGTATACTAGCATGTGCGCCCTCTGTCTTATGGTTCTTCTATTTTTGAACAATTAATGTCTATACAAGTATAGAGGCTCTTAGTCTTTGGCATTTTATATTACCGTATATACTCGAGTATAAGCCGAGATTTTCAGCCTCTTTTTTGAGGCTGAAAGTGCCCCCTCGGCTTATACTCGAGTCGCCGCTGTCTGACTGCTCGATCAGCGTATCGAGCAGACAGACGGCGGACATTAATTTTCAAAAGCCGCGCCTCCTTCTCCGCCTCCGCCTGTGATAGGCGGAACACTGAATTTCCCAGCAGTCAGTGTTCCGCCTATCACGGACATCCGCTCATTCTCATACTACGGACGAGTATGAGAGGATGTCTGTGATAGGCGGAACACAGGCTGCTGGGAAATTGAGTGTTCCGCCTATCACAGGCGGAGGCGGAATTTTGAATTGTAGAATGGCCGCCGAGAAGAGCGGCGATCCATCGGCACGGGACGGAGGAGGCACGGCACGGCACGGGACGGAGGAGACACGGGACGGAGGAGGCACGGCACGGGGGAGGCACGGCACGGGACGGAGGAGGCACGGCACGGGACGGAGGAGGCTCGGGACGACGGCGGCTCGGGACGGAGGCTTGGGACACAGGTAGGCTGGACACACACACAAGGCTGCACGGACACACACACACACACACACACACACAGGGATGGATGGATGGATACACACACACACACACACAGGGATGGATGGATGGATGGATGGATACACACACACACACACACACACACACACACACACACAGGGATGGATGGATGCACACACACACACACACACACACACAGGGATGGATGGATGGATGGATGGATACACACACACACACACACACACACACACACAGGGATGGATGGATGGATGGATGGATACACACACACACACACACACAGGGATGGATGGATGGATGGATGGATACACACACACACACACACACACAGGGATGGATGGATGGATACACACACACACACACACACACACACACACACACACAGGGATGGATGGATGGATGGATGGATACACACACACACACAGGGATGGATGGATGGATGGATGGATACACACACACACACACACACACACACACACACACAGGGATGGATGGATGGATGGATGGATACACACACACACACACACACACACACACACAGGGATGGATGGATGGATGGATACACACACAGGGATGGATGGATGGATGGACACACACACAGGGATGGATGGACGGACACACACACAGGGATGGACGGACACACAGGGATGGACAGCCATGTCTCACCCTCGGCTTATACACGAGTCAATAAGTTTTCCAGTTTTTTGGGGGTAAATTGGGGGCCTCGGCTTATACTCGGGTCGGCCTATACTCGAGTATATACGGTATGCCTTTTTTTTTTTATTTAGTTTTTTTATTATTATTGTGTAGTATATGTACTGTAAGTTTCTTTATTTAATTTTGTATTTTAGTTTCTGTGTCAAATTTATGTGGGTTACTTGATTAAAGTACTTATTTTAGGTTACTGGTTTGTATTTTTTATTCATTAAATTCATGATAATAAAAAAGTCGAATATAATACAATTATATATCATTTTTTTATATTTTAACTGACATTTTCGTTTTTTAGCCAAGTGCATCATTCACTTTCGGTTTTGACACCCAAATTTCCATTTGGTGCATCCCTAAATAAAACCATTTAAATAATAATATCCTTCACAAGACCTATATGTGGCTGCTAACAATTTTGTTTAAATTGCAAAAAATATAAAACAGTTCGGCAATACTGTAAGAACTGAAATGTCCCATAGTGACATCTAGCTATCACGTCACTGTCACATCAGATACATTTTTAACTGTAGCAAAGGTCTACCGCACAAGAGAAAAAATATGGGTCACTACTAAAACTTCAGAATGCCGCACATTCACATCTTAAACTCACGATCAAGCAAAACTGAAAATAGCTATTGATTTTTCCTAAAGACCCAGCACAGTATACAGCTTTAAGATATACTGATAAAGCTTGCTTCCAATTAGTTCCAAATCCGATTAGTAGAACACAACTTAAACTTGCAATGTTATGTATAGCGGTGTCAATTTCCTTGCCAAAAATATTTTCGTTGACAAAATTGACACTATTTCAGTTGACTAAAACAATATAGATGACTAAAATACAACTAAAACTAAAATGTAATTTTAGTAAAAAAAAAAAAAAAAAAGTCCAGGACTAAAACTAAATCCAAATTTGATGTCAAAATTAACACTGCACTAACACATAAGAATAAGTAGGGGGCATCTACTAAGCTGCTGAAAGAAAAAAACCAAAGTATTTTCTTATTTTTTTTTCTTAATATTTAATGTTGGTAATATATTCAAGAGGAAGTAAACCCTGGTGGTTTTTACTTGCTCTTTGTTTCCCTGCAAAAGTAAAGCATAATGGGCTACTATGCATCACATAGTAGCTCATTATGTGATGCTTAACTGCAGGAGAAGCCCGTGATATCCCCATTTTCCTCGCTAGCAGTGAGCGTCCATTCTTCACCCCTCTTTCTTCCGGGGCTGCGAACTCTGGCTCCTTGACTGACCGGAGTCACGTGACGTCACTCCCGCGCTTGTGTGCGGGAGCCGCCAGTCACGGCGTGACCCGAGCTAGAAACGGTACATGCGCAGAAGAAATCACCCTACAGCGATTTGCAAATATCTCCTAGACCGTGTAGGTCTAAGAGATATTTCAAGCACCTACAGGTAAGCCTTAATCTAGGCTTACCTGTAGGTTAAAGTGGTCTGTAAGGGTTTACAACCACTTTCAGGTAATATGTGCAATAGCATTACAGCCAATAGAGTCAATAGTTTTTTTTTTTTTTATCTTTTAAAGTTGCACATCGGTTTGTCAAAAAGTAATATTTTTGTTTGTTTGTGAAACTTTTTTACATTTTTTTTATAAAGATGTTATATATCAGAACGGCTAAATTTGTGTCTCTAGTGCATGTTCAAACTCTAATATCATAAAAAAACAACATGTCATTAGATTTTTACTCCAGGAGTATATAACGAGTTTGGAAATTCTAGAGAAATGCTTAAATAATGCATTACCAATTAAACTAAACCCATAAGGTGTTAGGCGACTAAAATGTACTGGAGATTTTAGTCGACTAAAAAAAACAAACACAATTCAGATGACTAAAATACAACTAAAACGGCATTTTAGTCAAAAGGCTAGGACTAAAACTGAATCAAAATTTTTACGCCACAATTAACACTAATGTATAGGTAACATGCACTGAAAAAACTATACACAGCATATATAAGCATCATTTACCTAGAAGCCTGAAAATTAAATGAAGTTCATCTTCTACAGTGGACCCAGGAAACAGAGGTCTTCCAGAAGCCATCTCAAAAAATATACATCCAACACCCCTTATGAGAAAGAGAATTCAGAAATGTAAAACCTTTAGATTATTACAATGTACAAAATGCAGATAACAGCAGTCTGGTAAACTAAGTTTCATATATTTACTGCATACTTCTAATTTTAAAAAACATACATATACAAAAAAAAACTGACAAATCTTTCAAAGCCTTAATGAACATGAAGGAAGAATTCCAAGTACAGTTATTTTATACATAGTTACATTGATCCAGCTTGAACCAATGTAACTACCGTATATAACATACCTGGCAGATGCTGCTGGAAATCAATGAAGTGGACAACACTACAGCAGTAATCCCCACTTGCTTGCAGGCCTGAGCAGCTGTCTGCTGCACTGTGCCCACAGGGGGTTGTCCACTTGGTGGGGGCACCAGAGAATTCTAAGCATTCTCTGACTGGGCAAAGTAGAAAGGCAGGGTGGTGAGGTCACGCTCTCCAAATCGTCCAATCAGAGAACGCTTTTTAGTTTTGCCTTTAGTTATAGTGGAAATAAAAAGTGGAGAGAACTCTGTATAAAGGTCAGGTTTTTTGAGCTAAACAGATATAAAATCAACATAAATCACTAGATTAAGCGGCAAAAAAAGTAGGGGGGCATGGTCTGGATGGAGTACGCACTAGTTTTTTTTTTTTTTGCTCAACCCAGCGGGTTGAACAAAAAAAAAAAAAAATCTCCCAGCTCAGGCTGGAACCACTGTACTATCCGATGTTAGTACAGCGATCTCCCTTGCTGTGCTATAGTGCTCCAAGAGTGAGATGGCAAACGGTTTTGGGTCATGACCCTTTGACTGAAGCTGACTGAACAGCTGGATTCTGTTGGACCGGCTGCCGTACACACGGGCCGAAAGTCAGCTGGTTTCTTTAAACACGCTGATGTCACCCACCTTTCAGCCTCTGTGTACTAGGCTTTAGGCCGAGGCTGTTATCACCTATTACACGCTGGGCTTGTGTGGTGTGCGGTAGCTAAGACTTTTCTCTACTTGTTCTGAGGTTTGCATGGAGTCAGGGTGGACTCCTAGCCTGACCTGCACCCCCAGTGGAATACACTGAATTGGGGGACATAGATGCCAGAGCAGAGACCCTAATTAGCTTTAAAGCGGGAGTCCACCGGGACTCCGCGTTTATTTATTTTTTTTTTAAAAGCCAGCAGCTACAAATACTGCAGCTGCTGACTTTTAAATAGTGACACTTACCTGTCCAGCGCGCCCGCGATGTCGGCACCCGAAGCCGATCGCTCGCTCGGCTGCCGGGTCCCGCCGCCATCTTGGGTATGGGAATCAGGAAATGGAGCCTTTCGGCTTCATTTCCCGGTTCCCTACTGCGCATGCGCGAGCCGCGCGGCGCAATCCGGACGGTCCCCGCTGCCTCTGGGAGCTGTGTGTTTCCCAGCAGGCAGCGGGGCACTTGCTGAAGGGGGCGGGCGCTTGCGGAACGGGGGCGTAACCTACGCTCGTTCCGCAGACAGCTAGCCCGGAAGTGGGTGCAGTTACCTGGATTATCCAGGTAACTGCACCCCCCTCCCCCCTGAAAGGTGGCGATTGTGGCGCCGGAGGGGGGGGGGGATTCCGATGAGCGGAGGTCCATTTTAGGGTGGACCTCCGCTTTAAGGCTGGGTTCACACTGCTGCGGGGGGAGATCCGGATGTGATTCGCACCGCCCTTTTTTTGGTCCGCAACAGAATCGGATCGCATGGGGGTTCACACCATGCGATCCGATTCCTGTGCGAGTCGGCAGATCGCACTGCGATATGCGGACGGATCTGGGGGTGTCATTAACATATCATTGACACTCCCAGCCGTCCGCATAGGGCAGTGTGAACTGCCGGCGGGAGTAATGCGATGCGGGAAAACGCCGCGGATTCGCGGCGTTCCCGCATCGCAGCGGTGTGAACCCGGCCTTAGTTTCACAACTTAAATCACTTCTGAATTTTTCCACCTTTGATGTCACCTACTGTATACTCTGTGCAATTCAATTAAAAACAAACTGAAATTGTTTAGTACTTGTTTAGCGTTTACTCAGTTGCCTCTCACAGTAAAAGCCATGGAGTGCAAAGAGCTTACAAAGGATTACAGGGATCTCATTGTTGGAAGGTATCAGCCAGGAGAAGGTACAAAATATTTCCAAGGCATTAGATATTGCATGGGACACAGTGAAGAAAATATGACACAACAGCGACATTACCAAGAACTGGACATTTATCCAAACATGGTAAAAAATAAATATAACAACAGGAAAAAACTGGTCTGGAAGGCTGCCAAGAGGCCTACAGCAACTATGAAGGTTGTGTACTATGTGTGTTCATTTGCTCATATTCTTCATATATCTGGGCTGTGAGGTAGGGTGGCAGGACAAAAGCCTTTCCTTACTAAGAAAATCATCCAAGCCTGGTACATTTTGCAAAAACATACATCAGGTATGCTGAAGGCATGTAGGAAAAAGTGTTATGATCCGATCAGATGAAGACTGAATGTTTTGACAAGGATACCAAAAAGTTATGTACAAAACCAACACTGCGCGCATCAGCAAAAAACAAAAAAATCATTGTGGTGGCAGTATGCTTTGTTTTTTTCTTTCTTTTACCTGGATCTGGGGTTTTAATTAAAGGTGAAGAGCGCTGTGCACAGGAGATGCCCTCTCTATCTGACAGATTTGGGGGCACTTTTGCAAGGAGGAGTGGGCAGAGATTCCCAAGGGAAGATGTGCCATACTGAGAGACTCCTACTCAAAGACTGATTGCTGCCAGAAAATCAATAGGTGCTTCAACAAAGTATCAGTTTAAGGGTGTGCATATTTATGCAACCACATTATTCTAAGCTTAATTTTTCGCCTTCAAAATTTTCAGTTTGTCTTTAAATAAATTGCACAGAGTAAATGCACACTTTTTCGTTCTCAAATCTTTAATTTATTTAGCATTATGGAAAGTGCCCAAAAAAGGAAGCAGCCCATTGAGGGTTTTTATTTTTTTTATTTTATTTTTTTAGAGGGCCAAAGAGATGTAAGAAGTCTGAAACTTTGAGTGCCAGAGAAAAAAAAAAAAAAAAAAAAAACACTGACTGCCCATCTTGACCGGCACTGTTGACTGCCCAAAAAAAAGCAGACAGAGCATGATGCTGCTACAAGCAGCAGGTAGGGATGCAGGTTAATTAATGACAAAAATGTGTACCTTGGTTTTGTCAGACCAAAATTATTACCCATGCGGGTGTGGGAAAATTGATCCATCTTTCAGCAAACTTGACAGACTTTCTGCCTAAAATCTTCGTTCTTGTACAACACAACACAACTTTGATGCCGCGTACACACAATAGGAAATTCCGGCCAGAAAAAGACAGATGAGAGCTTTTCATCGGAAAATGCGACCGTGTGTATGCTCCATCGGAATTTAGCTGTCCGAATTTCCGCCAGCCAAAAATTGATAGCATGTTCTCAATTTTCCCGACGGAAAAACTTTCTATTGGTAATTCCGATCGTGTGTATGCAAATCCAACACGCCAAAAATCACGCATGCTCAGATTCAACTACCAGACAGAAGCTATTGGCTACTGGCTATTGAACTTCCTTTTTCTAGTCACGTCATACGTGTTGTACGTCACCACGTTATAAATGATCGGAATTTGATGTGACCGTGTGTAGGCAAGACAGCTTGAGCCGAATTCCGTTGGAATTCCATCGGGAAAACCATCAGAGCTTTTTTCAACGAGAATTCCGATCGTGTATACGCGGCATGAGAGGTGGAACATTTGCAAAGTTAATGCATCAAGCATTTGTGCCATCACCGCTTAATTTTGTAGTATACAATTAAGGTAGGGAACCTGGCAAAGTTCTAATGAGCTCTGCAGCCTAGCTACATTACCAATGTCTTTCACAATTGACTTCTGATACCTGGATGTGTCACTGTTGTCTTTAAAAGCGCTACAGAAACATTGTCAACTTTGAGTAGATATCTTGCAATTCTACCATAGCTAGAAAACTGCAGAAAAGAAAGTGCTTGACAAAAGGAAGTTTGTAAACAGATTATATGAAAAAAATAGACATAAAGAGGGAGAGATGAATTGATATAGAGTGTTTACCACATGTCAATTTGCGTTGAATACTCAGAAGACCCAAGGAGGACATCTGGCGGCCTGTACCATAATGTGACAACCTCATTGGAATATGTTTTTGTAGGAACAGATTTTGCTCTGGCCAAACCTTGAAGGAAAAAAAAAACAATATCACCAATTTAACACATGTATTTTCATGGCAGAAATGTGACCGATTGAGTGCAAAGGCTTGAAGTAACTGAAAATATACAGCAATAAGACATGACACATCTACCATTTCACTCTCTGTGCATATAGCTTGTGTGGTGCTACATGACAAAGCCAGCTTCATAAACATTCTGAAAAGGTACACCAGGCAACCAAGCAAGGTCACCCCATGGTTCCTGTAAGAGAATGTCATGTGACTGTACCATGGTTTGCTCACTGTCCATGCAAAATACGCTGCAGTGGCTGGAATGACTCTGGGGGAGCTAGGATGCTGACTAGATCTAGGGGGTGTCCCCCCCCCGATCTTATTTGCTCCCCCTCCACCAGGTCTCAGAGTGCATTCACTGATCCATCAGCCAGTCCAGTCAGATGGGGGCAATTGATCTAAGGTGGCACTCTGATTGGGACATTGATGTAAGGGGGATTCTAAAGTGGATCCTGATTTGGGGGGGGGGGGGGGTGGGGGGGAGGAGACGACTCTGGCATAGGTAACTCGTAATCAAATTACAGCCTAGTACATACTCCAGCACCATCTCTGCACTTCCTGTCAGTACAAAGGCTGGTGCAGCTCTGCACAGAGTCCAATCAGCTTCCAGGTTTTTTTTTTTTTGTCAAAGCTTGATTAAAAAAGCTGAATTTAGAAGCCAACTGCACCAGATTTTGCACTCTCCAGTTTTAGTACATCAACCCTGGTGTGTCACATCTGCAAACCCAGATCAGGTAGACTAGGTCTAGTTCTTTTTGGTAGCAGCTATCAGTACAACAGGCAATACATGCAAGCTATGGTTGACACTCCTTGCACTGCATCAGGATAGAAAACAATTAGAGATTTCTTTATGCTCACTAAAATAGTATTTCTGGGCACTAAACATTCAAAAATCACAGAAAACAATCAGATATCCAATCGACTTCCCGAATTCTAGGTATCTACCAAAGTGGAGCTGCAAATGAAACACAAGACTTCAATGTTCATTTAATATTTTTTAAAAATCCAAGAGGAATGAACGGCATAAACATAATAAATCTCTCCCATCTCTGGCAGATGGACTTAATCCTTGTTGTACATCCCCATCTCTGATTTTCAACTCTTTTCTCATTTCATTTACTATTCTGGGTGTAAAGGACAACGGAGGATTGCCCACGCTTCATTTCAGCAAATCATCTTCAACAACTGTCATTAGTGTTACATAACTGTAGCTTTTTGTCAGCAATTTAAAATTATCTATGTCAGAGTCAATCAACTGTGATAATATCTACGATCACAGTCCATTTCATCCTCATTGTTTAGACAGTAACCACCCTCCAGCATCGATGTACATTAAAATAAAACTTGCCCAAACACGAGATGCTACGGAAGCGCTTACTGAATCATAGATTAGACTGCTGCACGCATGAAAAAGAGCATCTTAAGCATCGCTGTGTCTACAGATGTTCAGATAATGGTTGGACTTGGAGCAGGAAAAGCAAAATAAAGGCCCTGCTTTAAACCAAGGTATAAATAGTAAACACAAAGCAAGCAGCCATTTCATTTTCACTCAACCTTGCAAAAATCTGCCTTTCTCACCACGGATACATCACTAGATTTGAGTTACAAAACACGTTGCTCTTGAAAATGGGCCAAAAGGTAACAACAATTTTGTGAGAATATACACACGCACTATACAAACAAGTAAAAAACAAACCTCTTAAATATTTTGCACAGGTAAACACATATACCTCCATGTAAAATAAAAGGAAATGTGGTAAGCTTCTTTTTGTACTTATTTGTTGTGAGAAATAATAAGCATGGGTATAGTGAATCATGCATAGTTGGATACACCCATACAATATTATATATATATATATATATATATATATATATATATATATATATATATATATATATATATATATATATATTCAGGTGCTAAAACCTAAAACCAAAACTAAAACCCCTCGCAGCTGAGAGGAAAAACTTGAGCACCAATAGAGTGCCCAAACGTTTGAATACAACTGCAAAGTTCGTCACTGAATAGCGCTGAGCGATATAAGTCTATGCAGCCACACATTTGTAACCATAAGGCTGATGGCTGGTATGTGTAGTCCCACAAAGATGGATGACTAAAAAGAAGTTGATGTAAACACATAAAAACGTATTGGTCAAGCAATAATCATAAAAGAGAAATCAGACTGGTCTGTGTTAATGTCAGTAACAGAATTGCCATTGCTGCAAAGTGGTGTAGCAAAAAAGGCTGGATCCACATGCCATGTAACAAGCAGATGCCGGAGAGGAGAAGGGAGAAAATCATCCCCGGGCAGAGGCATTCAGTCCCCTTGATAGTGAAATAACCAGATGCTGTTAGGTTAATGCTGTAGAACAGCTGATTTTACACTGATTCTGGAGTCAAGAGATACCAGTATTGGCAGCTGGATGTACTGTCAGCGCAACCATTGTCAGCTGTGCAGTGAAGCCACGAGCCCATTCATCAACCCAGGGCTGGAGGGAGAAGGCACAGGCTGGGTGTCTGTGGCCGGGGCTTTCAGATGTGCTGGATATGACATCAGGAGCTATGATGGTTGCTGAATCCACTATGTTATGTTTAACCAAGGGATGGCATCTGTTCCGTGGGGCAGTTCTCACAAGGCTGTCATCATGATGACGCATTTTGGGTCTGGCCCATCCTCAGGACATGGCCCATCCTCAGGACATGGATTCAACAACAATCGTAGCTCTGGGTGTCATACCCTGCTGAATGCCCCGGCCATAGACACCAAGCCTGTGTCTGCCTCCAGCCCTGGGTTGATTAGCAGGTTTGTGGTTTTGCTGCAAAGCGGATGTCACCCAGGTTGCGCTGACAGTATCGATACCGGTATCTCTGGACTTCAGGATCGGTGTAAAATTGGGCATTCCACAGCAGTACCCTAACAGCATCTGATTATTTCTCCCTTCTCATCTGCAGTATCTGCTTGCTACATGGTATGTGGATCCGGTCCTTTTTTGCTATACCACTTTGGGGCAATGTCAATTTTGTTACTGACATTAACATAGACCAGTCTGGTTTTTTTTTTCTCTTTTATGATTATTGCTTGAACAATACATTTGTATGCGTTTACGTCAACTTTGTTGTCGTCCATCTTTGTGGGACAAAACATACCAGCCATCAGCCTTATGAGTACAAATGTGTGGCCGCATAGACTTATATCCCTCAGTGCTATTCAGTGAGGAACTTTGTGGTTGCATGCAATATTAGAAATCGCATGCACCCCCTTTTACAAAAGGAAACATATCAAGTCCAAGATAGAAAACATACTAAAGTGCTTAGTCAGAAAAATGTGACTGTATACAACTTTTCACCTCCACCAGAACCATGCCAGAGTACCCCACAAACCAGTACAAAATAAAGCAGTGAAGTTACTGGGGTAACACTGGGAATGCCAAAACAGGTCTTTCAACTTTCATGTTATGCTCACCCTGATAATATGCCAGTTTTAAAATTTGTATATAACCAAATACTCTGATAATAAAGACATTTGGCCAGCTGCACTCAGTGGTTTCCAGAATACAAGAAATGCAAACTGAATAAAGGGTCAGGTGACTTGTATATACACACATTTTTGTAAATATTTTATTCTATCTTTTCATGTGACAACATTGAAGAAATTACACTTTGCTACAATGTAAATTAGTGAGTGTACAGCTTGTATAACAGTGTAAATTTGCTGTCCCCTCAAAATAACTCAACACACAGCCATTAATGTCTAAACCACTGGCAACAAAAGTGAGTACAAATCCAAAAATCTCATGTTTACACATATCGCTCACAAACATGACAAACTAGGATATTCTGCCCTCAGCCTTTTGTCATCATTTATATCAAAGGGGTTAACAAAAAAAATTAGAATAGCGTATTTGAGGAATGTGCCTCACTTCTAGACGGAACTGTAATACATACCAACAATCTGTAAACCTGTCCCAGATATCAGTCATCAGCTGTTATATTTATCTTTAGTTTTCAGCTACTAGCATCTAAATTGAGCAGTACAGAGTACATCCACTGTTTTACAGAAAGTTCTCCTCCCTTATCCTTCAAAGACTTGACCTCTAGTTATAGCAGTCGTGTTTTACACTCTCGCTGAGGCCATAGAATAAAAAACAAAATAAATGGATTTCATATCCCACACGAGGTGGATGAAGGAATCGTCCCTGCTGTGCAGCTGCATTCTGACAGCGGGACTCCTCCACTGTCAGAATACACTGTGATCAGCGGCTGCTGCCAACTGATCAAGAAACATTTTCCAACAGTCCCCCAGACGATGTAAGTTAGTCGAAAAGGAATGTTCATGGGTGGATCAAATTTTGCCAGGTCCCTGCTGAACAGCCCAAGTTTTCATTCATCTATGGGCAGCAAAATGGTGTATAGTATCATGTTCTCTAATGTTTGAGCTTCATGTTAAAGATAATAATATACACAAGATAAATGCCAAATCATTGGAACTTATTCTTTCAAGATAAGGAGAAGACTGCTAAGAGCACCCATGCGATATCCCCAATAATTATTAGATGAAATATTTTCCGTCTCCAGACTTCTTTTTACTTTTATAAAATGTTCAATCAACTATAGAAGACTTAAAGCGGGATTCCACCCTAAAGTGGAACCTCCGCTGATCGGATCCCTCCCCCCCTCCGGTGTCACAATTGACACCTTTCAGGGGGGAGGGGGGTGGAGATACCTGTCAAAGACAGGTATTTTCACCCACTTCCGGGCATAGACTCCCGTGGGAGTCTACGCCATTTCCTGCCCTGCCGCGCTGTCTGCTGGGACACACACGGGTCCCAGTGACAGCGCGGAGATTTCCTATTGCGCAGCGCGGCTCGCGCATGCGCAGTAGGGAACCGGGAAGTGAAGCCGATTCGCTTCACTTCCTGATTCCCTCACCTAGAATGGTGGCGACAGCAGCCGAGGGCCGAGCGATCGCTGGAACCCGGGACAGGTGAGTGTCCATTTATTAAAAGTCAGCAGCTGTAGTATTTATAGCTGCTGGCTTTTAATATTTTTTTTTTTGGTGGAATCCCTCTTTAAGCCCCATACACACTATCAGATTTTCTGCTGATTTTTTCCTTCAGATTTACCAAAACCATGTAGAGAAGGGCCTGCCTGTTTGCATAGAAACTGAAACTCCTAAGGTTTTACCTCATATTATATGGTTTTGGTAAATCTGAAGGAAAAAAAAATCAGCAGAAAATCTGATAGTGTGTATGGGGCATTAAAAATAGGTCAGTCCAAACTCAGATAAAAAGACTAGTGCTGCATAATAGCATCTTACTCCATATTATCAGCAAACATATAATTAGCACTAAAAGCTTTAATGATTCAACATACCAAAATCAGCCAACTTCAGTTCCCCTTTCTCATTGATAAGTAGGTTCTGTGGCTTTAAGTCTCGATGAAGGACTTTTCTTTTGTGACAGTAAGCTAATCCCCTTAAAATTTGATACAAAAATATCTAAAAGAAAAACAATAAAATACATAACTGTTATTATAAAAGGTATGGTACCATGCATGTGCTAGACTATGACTGAAAAGAAAAGCTAGCACATTTCCAACATAGATCTATTGGTGCAACAAAGCAAACACACGTGTAACATCACTCGAACATGGGAATGCCCAGAATATGACATTTTGGTGGTTCCTATATAAGGCCTCATGCATGCATGACGTTTTGACTCCTAGAAGCCAGCAGCCATTTTGCAGAAAATGCCTGATGCTTGCAGCAAGAGTGTCTAAAGCTTTTACAAGCTTGTACAGGCTTCAAGCACTTTGGCGTTAATTCATTTCATTGACCAGAATAAATAATTTTATGCACGTTTAGCAGCGTCATTCGTTTTTTTTCTGTCCTAACTCTACTGCTCCTGGACACACTGGCAGTGGGATTTATTCCTGGCTCTAAAAGCGCCTTCCACTAAACACTGCTAAAAGCCTTTGTGTGCATGAACACATAAGCCAACATGGAAGGGCGTTTAGAGACAGGAAAAAAAAAAAAATGCTTGACACCCCTAGAAGCAGCTGTAAAAAATGTCCAGTGTGCATGAGGCCCAAGTCTGCTAAGTTTGTAGATGTAAACAAAGCACAGAAACCTTCCCAACTGCTTTTTTTCCTTTCAATAACACCATGATTTGATTTTCCCAAGTCCGCTAATTTAGTATTTGTCAAGAGTATTTTACCTTTACATTGTGTATACTCATTATATTTCCACAGTCGTCCATATATTGCTTCAAATCTTTGTCCTAAAAGACAAAAAAAAAGTTGAATGATTAAACTGCTTCTTACTGTTCAGAAATGTTTTAGAATGTACTTTGTTTAGAAAGGGGAGAACATCCTAGGCTCTCTGATTGGGGAAAAAGAGTCGGTCGCCAAAGTCCTCGCACTTACAGGGGCCTCGCAACCACCTAATTGAAGAGCCGCCTCTGCTGACAACAATGCCGCTGCAGCGTTAAGCTCCGGCCAGCAGCGGGTTAATATTGCCTGTGAGCTCCACCACGGGCAGGCAGTGGAGAGAGGGGACAGAGTGTGGCTGTGTCTTGGGGAGGAGGCTGGGCCATCGCTGGGTTGTCCGGGGGAGGAGATTCCAGCATCCGGAGCACAACTCACACTGCTCTGGAGACACAGATTGTACCCTCCCCAGCTGTCACCCCCCCCACCACTGGAGTGCTCAGCGGAGCGGTCCCCGCACACATCAAGGAGGCATCTGGCATGCAATGGCGAGGAGGGGAGGAGGAAGGTACCACGGAGAAGGCCTCACGATCACTGCATGGAGCAATGGAAGGTAGGAGCGAAGAGGTGTCCAGGCCGCCCCTCTCTGGGGCTGTCAACCAGTGCGGGGAGTGGGGGGGGACTGGGGCTCCAGCTGCAGGGAGAGGCACAGCTACCATGCCACAACCCCCTTCTGCAGCCAGCGACCACCAACATGAGACAACGCCAGCCCCCCCCATCCGTGTTACTGCAGCACCCCTTAGCCACAGCCAGAGACTGGTCTTCATATCCACTCCCTGTCCTATCCCCTCCACTCCCTTCCTCCTGATCATATGTCACTAACAGTAAGGACAGCTCAGTCCTGTGCCAGCGTTCCAGTGTGCCCACCTCTGGCAACCCCTGACACCAGCACCGAGCTAGAGAGCGCCGACACCAGCACCGAGCTAGAGAGCGCCGACACCAGCACTTTAAAGCCCTTAATATATGTAATTTATACAGTTCATTTTTTTATCGCTTGAATTATTTTTTTCCCATTATAGGTGTGAGTGGGGGCTCATGTCTAGGTTTTGCCTAAGGCCTCACAAAGCCTAGAGCCGCCTCTGCTAGCTCTACTACTATACACTGTTCTTTATGGGCTCATTTACAAGGGTAGAAAACCAATGCGTTTAGATACACACAGGATATATTTTGTATGCATATAAATGCAGCGCTATATAGTAATCAATGAGCCCATACACACAGCTGTGTTTACATACATAAACATGTAGTCATTCATTGGAATGAAAGACTTGTATACGTACTTCAGATTTATATTTTGCTCCTGTGTTACTATGTAATGCTCCCTTAAACCAGGGTTTCTTAACCAGGGTTCCTTGAGCAATTTAGATTCCCACTGACACCGTTTGATCTTTTTATCTGTAAGGAGGTACTGTCCACAATTCTAAGGAGCATTTTTGCACTGACCATCACACTAATGTATGAGATGTAGATATCGTACTTTTTAAGAGGTGTTCCACAATACTGTAAAGTTATTTCATGGATTCCTCTGCGTTGAATAGGTTGAGAAAGGCTGCCTTAAGCTGGACTTTGGAAAAAGACCAGTCACTGCTGTTCTCTCAAATTGTCTTGGTCTTGTATCTGCCCCCTCCTGTAGTGGGTGGAGGTGCTGGGCCCCTCCTAATGCTCTGTACAGACTCTGCAGTACAGTGATGTCACTGCTACCTTTACAAGGCGATAACTGACTTTGCAAAGGCCTTTGGGGAGCACAAAGTAGATTTATATCTTTTGTGGCGATTGGGAAAAATATTTAAATGAAAAGTTTTCACACCTGGACATTTAAAGCTTCAAGTTATAGTTACCTTTTTCACTGCCAGGATCAGTTTACAGATGCCTATATTTTAACTTTTGACTAAGGAATGGGGGAGGTGGGAATTGAACCTCCCCTGTACAAATATGTAGCCAGGCTTCCTCCAGACTTGCAAGGACAAGTAGTAAGAGAGATGCTCACACTATGGAGTTCATGTGTACTCTTTGTGCAGTAACTAAAGGAGCATGCTGAACGTTAAACCAACCATTCAAGTACAGGCTGCTACTGGATGAAGAGCCATTAATTTAAAAATAAATATCCATTGTAAAAGGAGATTCAAATAAATGTTTACATTTTATGCTACAGTAGACACCTATAACAAACTTTGGCTGTAAAATGTGTCTCTTTGCTGTCACTAACAAAGACTTTCAATACACATGGAAATGAATACTGTATGCAACATATGGAAGTCACCATAACATAAATGTCATTATTGTCACTGATTTTTTTGCTTGCTTCAACCCAGCGTGCTTTCCTTTGATGAAAATTTTCATATATAATACCAGGGATCCTACTAACAGAAAAAATATGGCCTGGAAAGATTAGGAGAAGGAAGCCTGAACTAATTAATCTCCCAAGATGCATCTGGAAGATCTAGGCAACTTGTGGCAGGGAATGCTTTTCTTTTTATATTTTTCACAATTTAAGATTTCTGTACTGTGAATTTAGACTTTGGATTTGTTTAAAGATTCTACTGGGGAAAATGGAAGCTGCCACACTGTAGATCTCTCCTTTTGAAGTGCTTGTTTAAGGTCAAGATTCCAACACACTATTCCCAAAGCACACATTCCTGAAAAGTAGCGGACAGTCTAAACGGGCGCTGCGGCAACCACCGGCTGGAACCGAAGGTAATCAAAGTGAGAAAGTCACCAGCACACCACAAATCTCCAGAACAGGTCCAAAGCTTTTTTTCCAGTGATCACATCATTATAACAGAAGCAATGTTTCGGAGCCTCGCAGGACCCCTGCCTGATGAAGGGGCCCTGCAAAGCTCCGAAACGTTGCTTCTGCTTTAATGATGTGGGCGCTGAATAAAGCTTTGGACCTGTTCTGGAGTTTTGTGGTGTGCTGGTGACATTCTCTTGCTTTGTTTCAGGTCAAGGACACAAGTATTGAAGACGGCAAAAAAATATATAAAAATAAAAATGTTTGTTTTTTTATTTATTTTTTTTAGGCCTAAACATATTAGATCTGAGGCAGTCAGATGTAAATGGATACACATCTGGTTTGCATCCGCCTGCCCATTGACCTAACATGTGCCCGATAAGTTCCAAGAGGGCAAAACTGAACATGCACAGATCTCACAAATGTTACATCCATACTTTTTGGTTCCAATTCAGTAGTAGAGGATCTGTTAACAGATCTCCTGCTGATCGGAACATGCACAGCTGGTGTAAAAGGGTTCTTATTGAACAATTAACATGTCTAGTAAAAGATCCTTCACACCATTTTCTTTTATTAATTACTAGCAAAAGCATGCCCATTTCAGAAAAGGCAAGGCTGGGGATATTACAAATAATGTTTAAGAACTATTTTGGTTCCGATGGGCAGAAAAAGACTGCATGGATGGGATGAGGCAGCCAACGAGGGAGGGATGACAGCATTGGCATTAAGGCCGGCCATACATGGTTCGAATCCCCTTCTGCTGAATCGTCCGAAATTTGAATCGTTAATGGGCAGGCTAAATTAACCAAGTTGATTGATCAACTTGGGTACAACAAGCCTGTTGGACTCACTTTCGATTATATTGCTATAGCCGATATCGCTAATCACTGTCTTCTCTCGCGCGGGGAGCACTCTCCCCGCCCCCGCCACGCACAGGGAGTAGACAATTGCTGATTCCCCTGTCAACACCATCTCAAATTTCTTCCTGGAACCAGTGGTTGCAGGAAAGAGATTTGCACCGTGCATTACCTGCATTTAGGCAGTGGAGTTGGATGTAAGCAGAGGTGAGGGGTACTTGAGGAAGCCAGGAGGGGACTATACAGTTGGTCAAGAATAAGAATCAAGGATCACATTAGGCTCACTTACACTGACCCAAAGATGAAGTTATGTTTCATCAACTATATCCATGCACACATTAAATACTGTATGTGCTACAGTGGAAACAAACTTCATCAGCTGGATGCTCTACTCCCCCTATCACGCGTCACCTGCACATTCTATTCATGGGCCATTTGCCAGGTCAGGGTGGTATATAGTGCCAGGTCAGGGCGGTATATAAAGCCAAGTTAGGTGGGGATATAGTGTCAGGTATATAGTGCCATGTTAGGGTGGTGTATATACTGCCAGGGTGGAATACAGTGCCAGGTCAGGGTGAGGTGATATATAGAGACAGGTTAGGACTGCATGTAGTGACAATGTGCATTGTTCAGTCACTTACAGCATGTCAGAAGATTCCCGGGCTGCTGTAGTCTCCCCTCCTCTTTAGCTGCGGGAGGTGGTCAGCCTAAGGGGAGGAGTCTGTAGGAGGCAGCCACACCCTGACCTCGCCCACCACCTCTGGCTGCCTCGGGAGATAATGAACATCCCAGAGGGACAGCCTAACTTGATGAGATGATGGGGGGAGTTATAGACAGCCTCCCCCACACCGCTGGTCTCTTTGCTGATCATATCAACTATTTACAAAGCTGCAATGACAGGGAAAGTGCAGAGGCCCCACATCCACCTGGGGTCCCTGGGCAGTGCCTGAAACCCCGCCAATGTGTGTCACCCGGGGCGGACACTCACCCCCCCCCCCTTACACCCCCCTTGGTACGCCACTGCTGTTGTGGTCTTCAGCAAAATGATGGTCCTCATTTTGTTGAAGACCACTGCAGCCCATAAGCTCCTTCCAACCTATTATGGTATCTTTCTCAAATATGGCACTTGGATATAATGCCATTTAATCTCAAACCAAAAATGCCTGTTTTAATGTCTTTTGGATGCTTGTGGGTTGCGGCCGCTATTGGGCATAAGACCTGCTTCATCATATGCTGCCTGCTCTCCTGTGTTTCCTCTGTTCTCATAACCCCTCCCCACTTCTGTCTGCTGCTCGTACCAATGGCTCTCCCCCCCCCCCCCCGCTGCTATCATATCTGCAGCTAGGTGCTGTAATCCCCTCTGTATCATTACAATAAGTATCCCTGTGCCTGTGCAATGTAACAAATTAACGATCTGTACCTATATGAGCACAGCTCCCAGGGCTCTGCTGACTGTCAGTGTTCACATTAGCTCTCTCTCACCTCTCTTCCCCTCCTCCCAGGCTGACGTCAGTGGGAGTGCTTGGTCCCGCCCACTGGAACTGTGAGCCAAGAGAGAAGAGAGCCGAGGAATCAGCTGAGCGCCAGGAATCAAGTTTATATAGGTACAGATCGGCAGATCTTTTACATTACACACTTATTATAGTACAGAGACAATCTGAGGATTCTGTTAAAGTACGGTAGGTTAATAACTTTAATTATCTAACTATAAGATGGCAGAGACTTCAGATTAGTACATGATGGCAAATACAAATTCATAGCTCTTTACTTTAATACTGCACAGCTGTAAATAGAGTACATACCAGATATTCAAAAACAAGTGTCAATGATTTTTCCGTGTGAACGATGTCATGTAATGTGACAATGTTTGCATGCTTCAGGTCCTTTAATAACGAAACTGCAAGAGGAGAAAAAAAAAATCTTTATGACATTTCAGTGCAACATTTCACGGTCACACTTCTATTGAACCATAAATAAAATCTCTGATATAGCTTTGGTAGAGCTGAGTTTTCTGAGAAATAAGCAGAAAAATAAAGATAGATAAATCTGCCTTTTCATATAGCTGATAATAAAGGGTGTAGAAACAATTTCAAAAGAATATTTTAACTGAATTTAAAAGGACATTTTTAAATAAGGTTGGGTAAGGAAAGGGACTACATATTAAAACAAGAGAAAAAACACATCTGCAATGTATGTTATGCAGACTGCATCCTTGGGGGCTAAAAAGATTGTATTTTGTTCCTGGTAGTTTCCCTCTTAGGTTGTAAGCTCTAACAAGCAGGGCTCTCTGATTCCTATTGTATTGTAATTGTACAATACAGTAGGAATCTAAACTGTTGGTGCTATATAAATTCTATAAGATAATATCTTTTGATGGTGGGGAAACAGGTGCTGAAATGCTGGGGCTACCAACAGGTAAAGCCGACATTGCATGAAAACCTACAGATAATGTGACTGTATTGACAGCCAGTGTTGCGAGAGACCGACTAAGCTAAGTTTGCCTTTCTAACATGCCTTTTTCTGTCTCTGCAGAACAGGGCCCCCCTAAAACTTTTAAGTATGGGGGCCACATCATAAATTATACAAATATTTGCAGGTTGGGGTAAAACAAAAACAAAAAAAATAGTTTTATAAATTTCCCAATCAAATTAAAATGAATGTTTTGCTTGGAGTTGTTTGTAATCAGCATTATATGATTTAAAAATAAAAATAAAATTTCAAAGCAAAAATTCCAAATAAACCTAATCCCAAGAGAGTCCCCATCAAAGTCCCCCTTACAGTTGTCCTTACAGGAGAGACTCCCCATCAGAGTCAACCCTTACATGAGGCTCCTCATCAGTCCCCTCTTCCATCAGAGGGCTGGAAAACATTTTTTCCAGCCCTCTGATGGGATCATATTTGGGCTGTGGGCCATAGTTGGGAGACCCTTGCACTAGAACTAATTTCCAGCACACTAAAGCCAGGAAACTGTACTTTTATTTCTCCTTTCTTTTACAAGCTGATATTAGGTTTACGTTTAAGATGTAGGCTTATGCAGTAAAAAGTTGAAACAAGAAACAAGAACTGTTGGAGTCTACAACATGCAGAGGATCAGACATTAAACAGTTTTCAGTTGGTAAAAATTAAGTCATTTTGGGCTCAGCAGATATTTATTATTATTATTTGAAGTGGAACTTACGCTTATCTGATCCCCCCCCCCCCAGTGCCACATTTGGTACCTTCTGGGGGGAGGGGGAAGCAGATACCTGTCTTTGACAGGTACCCTGTGCTCACTCCTGGGAGACCGGGCTGTGGCGAAATATGTCAGCAGCTCGGTCCCCCTCCTCTTGTGCCGGGCGAGTGACAGAGCGCAGTGCGAGCGGGTCGTGAAGCCAAAGAGCCTATTTCACACTGGGGAGGTGGGTCCGTTGGCGGTAAACCGTTGCCATTTTACCATTGTATTTGTGGGGATATTCGGCCACTAGCGGGGTGCCTTTAGCCCCCCCCACTAGTGGCCGAAGAAGGGTTAAACCCACCCGCAAAGCCTTGTTGCAGCAGCGCTTTGCCATCGGTATAGAAGCGCTGCCCCATTGATTTCAGTGGGCAGGAGCGGTGGAGGAGCGCTCCAAAGATGCTGCTAACAGGACTTTTTTTTTTACAGTCCTACCAGTACACCGCTCCAGTGTGAAAGCCCTCTAGCTTTCACACTGGAGTGAAAGGAGTGGCTCTTTCAGGGCACTTTGCAGGCACTATTTTTAGCGCTGTATCGCCTGCAAAGCACCCCAGTGTACATGGGGTCTTACTGGCAATGGTGGTGGCAGCACTTAAAAGCTGATGAAAAAACATCAGTTGTGGTGCCAACATCGCTGGACTCCAGGACAGGTAAGCGTCCTAATGTTAAAAGTCTGCAGCTACAGTATGTGTAGCTGCTGAATTTAAATTTTTAAAGGGGCGCTTCAAGTATAATGTTCAGAATGGTACAAAAGATTTGAACGAACCTAGGACACGCTTTTCGTGACGGGGCAATAAACTGCCTGTGTATGTTAACGTTGGTGAGTTTTCTCACTGTATGGGATAGTGCGGGGTAGCCTTTTACTATGAAACTACCAGCCCCAGGACTTCACACAAGCCTTTTAATCGTTTCTATATATTCAAAGCGGGCACCTTTTCAAATCACACATACAGCAAGGCATAATTACATGGTAAAAACTTTTAACAACACAAAACGCATCCTGCCTACACCTGCAATTATTGTATTTTATATATGCTCCCTCTGGTGCCCATCAATCTTTAAGGGTATAACATTAGCATTACATTTGCCACATACACAATGACAACCAGTCAAGTAAGTATTAAAGTGCTAGTTTATAACAATCATGCTCACAAAAATGATTGTTCAACACAACAAAGAAAAATAATGATTTTACTGAATCTGACAGGAAAGCACTGTCTTTTCAAATAAAATGTTTATTGATTGATCAGTGTACCGTGAAATCCATTTCTTAAAGATATGATTTTCTTTTAATTTAAACATTTGTAAAATTCAATAAAAATATATGCTTAGACAAAATTATATTTACCAACAACTATGTAGTGTAATGGGTAGTACACATAGCAGGGAATATCGTGTGTAGGGCAGCCGGTCCGACCCTGTCGAAGGGGCATAACCAAAAAAGGTCTGCCGATTGGAACCCAATCAGTGCTCCCAGTGGCTGACAGCCCTGACCAATGTGTTTTAGTGGAGGGGGTCGCCCTCCTGTCACAACCTAATAGTTCAATAGGGGAGATCGCTGTACTAACATGGGTAGATGGTTAAATACAGCAGCACCTCCTGAGCTCTTCAGTTTTTCATTCAGTCTGCTGCATTGAACGAATCACAAAAAAAAATAACTACTAGTGTGTACCAGGCTTAAAGTGGTTGTAAACCCTCCCCCACAACTTTGTCCCATGTAAATCAGCATAAAAAAAACCCTAATGAACACTGCTTGTAGATATCTCCTTACTTGCTTAGTATTGTTGTAATCCTTTTTGATCTTTAGAATGACGTCACTGAGCATGCCCAGATCTCCCCTGATCTACGGCACACTCTCTATGCGCTTATCAATCGGTTATCAGGACTTTCTATGGCACACCACTGATATCCCAGGAAGCTGCATTATCACTCAGAGTTTCCTCCTACACAACATGGGACCATGTGACATCACATGCAGTGTAAAGCAGGGCATGGGACAGCATTACTGCATTCTTATCAGCTGAAGCTGATAGAACTCACACAGGCAAACTCTAGATAGCTGGCACAAGTAAATACAATGAAATAAAACAAGTCAGCTATGAACAGAGAAGCAGGGTTGCCATAGAAACATTGGCTTGAGAAGGAGGCTTGATTAACAGTACAGGAAGTGCTCAATGTAAGGGCAGAAATACACTCTACTGTGGACTCAGAAAACAATACTTAAGATGGCACTGCTTAAAGAGGAAGTAAACCCTTCCAAACAACTTGGACCTATAGGTAAGCCTAGATTAAGGCTTACCTGTAGGTCCAAGCAATATCTCCTAAACCTATATGGTTTAGGAGATATTTGCCCGAAAATGGGCACCGCTGTCTACGGCGCATGCGCCGTAGACAGCGGCGCGCAGCCGCACTAAATGCGGCAAATACAAGAATGGATTTGCCTAATTTGTCGACTCCCGTGCGCATGCGCGGGAGTGACGTCATCGCGGCTTCGTCGTATGGCAGCGGCGGAGCTGCGAGACGCGACTCCCGTGCGCATGCGCGGGAGTGACGTCATCGCGGCTGCGCCGCTGTGATTCGTCGGAGCTGCGAGACGCCACCAGCAACATGGATGCGGCGGACTACAGGGGACAGCGGCGACTTCGCTGGCTCATGTGTCAGGTAAGTGACACATAATGAGCTACTATGCGATGCATAGTAGTCCATTATGCTTTACCTTTGCAGGGAAAAAAAGAGGAAGTAAACCCATCAGGGTTTACTTCCTCTTTAACCCCTGGAAACAAGTTTTTTTAAAGTTTCTTTAAACAGTAAGTAATATGTGATTTGGGCTGGATTACAGTGGCTATAGTTTGATAATTACTTATTATAATGGACTAAATGAAAAGCAGCATCAGAGTGGGAGAGTTTACTTCCTCTTTAAGGGTCAACCCAAATGTATATACATTGAATAGATTGCTTAAAATGGAAGTAAACCCTTCCAAACAACTTTGACCTACAGGTAAGCCTAGATTAAGGCTTACCTGTAGGTCCAAGTAATATCTCCTAAACCTATATGGTTTAGGAGATATTTGCCCGAAAATGGGCACCGCTGTCTACGGCGCATGCGCCGTAGACAGCGGCGCGCATGCGCACTAAATGCGGCAAGTCCAAGAATGGATTTGCCAAATTTGTCGACTCCCGTGCGCATGCACGGGAGTGACGTCATCGCGGCCTCGCCGTATGACAGCGGCGGAGCTGCGAGGCGCGACTCCCGTGCGCATGCGCGGGAGTGACGTCATCGCGGCTTCGCCGCTGTCATTGGTCGGAGCTGCGAGACGCCACCAGCAAGATGGACGCGGCGGACTACAGGGATCAGCGGCGACTTCGCTGGCTCCTGTGTCAGGTAAGTGACACATAATGAGCTACTATGCGATGCATAGTAGTCCATTATGCTTTACCTTTGCAGGGAAAAAAAGAGGAAGTAAACCCATCAGGGTTTACTTCCTCTTTAAGCTGGATACACATACAATTTCTGTTGTTCAATTTCCTTTAGATTTACATTCAACTATATAGTGCAAGGGCCTGCCTGATTCAATTTTAAAGTGTATGGGTTTGACCTCATATTTTATGGTTTGGTAAATCTAAAAGGAAAGTTGTACAAGACAATTGTATACAAATTATACATTGTGTAGTCAGCTTTAGACAGATCATCACACTACACATCTGAGTGGCTAAAACAGCCCGCTGGGTTGAACAAAAAAGATACTAGTGTGCACCAGGCTTAAAGGGTCAACCTGATTGTATATTGAATGGATTGCTTAGACAGGTCATCACACTACACAACTGTTGGTACATCTGATGCACAACAACTACACTGCAGCTTTGAGAATGGCTAATGCAGTCACTGTGAAGATCCATTAGCTATGATTACCGCAATCCTACACCAGTGTAAGAGCATTACCTTCTCTAATGGCTGTACAAGGGGCTCCTTCTTCATGTTCCAAACGGATTTCTTTCAATGCTACAAGGTTCTCAGTCAGTTTACTTCTTCCTTTAAATACTGTGGCATAAGTGCCCTGGAAAAAAAACACACACATATAAGCAAACCGAAATGAACACACAGTTATTTAAGTAGAACTAAAATATTACTTTCCTGTATACAACTCATAACTGCAATCATTCACGCTCTGGAATGTTTCTGGGAACCACTTTTAGTGGATGTCACTTTTGCACTAGAGTGGGGAAGGAGTAAAACTCCTGAATTGTACAGTATATTTTGCAACCTGAGGCTATGTTAGAGATATTTTCCCCTCACTTCCTGGCCTGCTGACAATGGTTTACTACACAGAGAGTGAACATCTGCAGCAGAGACATACGTTATTTTACAGGGGTTCCAGCCTTTCCATAATCTATTAAAGATTATTTCTGCTTTGCTTTTGGAAATATCAGGAAGAGAGGGTAAATCCACCTAATAGAACCTCAGATAGCAGCAAAAACATTACAGAGGTTCTAACCTTCTTCAGCCTGCCCAAAAGCTGTAAAAAAAATGTTTTGGTTGGGGCACATTACAGCGGTATTTAAAAAAAAAGATTAAATTGCAGCTCTGCAATTCTTAGCCCTTGTACACACGGTCGGAGAATCCGTCGGAATGTGTCCTATCGGACCGCGTCATCGGATAATCCAACTGTGTGTGGTATGCATCGGACTGATTCCGTCGGAATATCCGTCGGACCCAATTTTCCAACATGTTGGAAATATTTCCCGACCAACTGGGCCGGTCGGATATATTCCGATCATGTGTAGAGAATTTTGATCGGACCAAGTGCCACGCATGCTCAGATCAAATTCCTACATCAAAGTTTTGGCTACTAGCCTGAATGTAGTCCCATCGTAACAAAATTATGTCATCATGTTCTGAAAGATCTGATTTTTTGCCAACTTTGTCCGACAGTGTGTATGCAACAGTTTTGGACACAATCCGTCAGACTAAATCCGACAGGCAAAATCCGACGGATTTGGTTGTGGAAATCTCCGACCGTGTGTACAGGGGCTTAGATGGGGTGGCTGCATTAGTTCTCATGGTTTTTCACCATAATGAATTCTTTGCATTATGGTGAAAAACCTTCTGTATTGGGCCCCCCAGAACCCCCCTTTTTCTTACCTGAATCCGATCATTCCAGCAACAAGCAAAAGCTTAGCAGCTCCAGCCGCTGTCTCGGGTCCTCGTTGAATAGATTAATAGCAGTAGGAGCCATTGGCTTCCACTACTGTCAATCAAATCTAGTGACACCGGGGAGCCGGGGACAGGGCCAGTCCTGCTGTCTGCGTCAAGGGACGCAGCGGCAGAACTCAAAAGCATGCCCGCACGAGTGCCACCATGAAATGCGGCTCTCCGGGGGGGCACTCGATGAGGAGGAGGAGCCAGGTGCGCTGGGGGACCTCTGAAAGCGAGGAAACCCTTGCACAGAGCCGGTAAGTATAACATGTTTGTTATTTTAAAAAAAAACTAAAACTTTACAATCACTTTAAGGCTTTTTCTCAATGTATTTTTACCAGGTGATTCAGCCAGTAAGTCTGTTACTTCTCAACTTTAACAGACTAAGCTGTCCAATTAGGGTCCATTCACACCATGTGCAGCTACATTCATTTTTTCTAATAGATTATGAAGGTAATTGCAATGACACAGAACACAATCGTTTTTGGTGTCATGTTCACACCAGAAGGTGGTGTTCATCTGCGTTCCAGAATGTGTGTGCGATATTATGCTACATGTTTGCATAATATCACACCCCTCTAGATGGCCCTTCATTTTCCCAGTGACATGAATGAAGTGTTACTTAGTACACTTATAAAGTTTGAAAAAAAAAAACAAACAAAAAAAAAAACTGCACCACACCACCCCCTGCAGAATGGCTCTGAAGATTAAAATAGCTGCCTGCACACTAAACCACTTTGGATTAGTGTGTGAGCTAGTGTGAACTGGCCCTTAAAAGACTCGAGACAAACCATGTTAACACTGACAGGGGTGCTTACAACAGTTTGCTTTTATTCGTTTATGTAAAACCTTTATACTAAAAAGGAAAAAATAAATAAAACTGATGCTGTAACTGCTTATACAGTTGCTGCCATTCGGGTACAATTTGTTAGTCCAGTCCATTTAACCACTTGCTTACTGGGAACTTAAAGTCCCTTCCTGCCCAGACCAATTTTCAGCTTTTAGCTCTGTCACTCTTTGAATGACAATTGCGCGGTCATGCTACATTGTAAACAAATGAATTTTTTAGCATTTTTTTCACAAAAATAGAGATTTCTTTTGGTGGTATTTAATCACTGCTAGGTTTTTTATTTTTTGCTAAATAAAATGAAAAAGGACTGAAGATTTTGGAGAAAAAAAAAACAAAAACAAAAAAAAACGGTTTCATAGTTTGCTATAACATTTTGGAAACAGGTAATTTTTCTCTTCACTGATGTATGCTCATGAGGTTACACTGATGGGCACTGATAAACACAGATGAGGCGGCACTGAAGGGTGGCACCTATGAGACACTGATGGGCATTGATGGGTGGCACTGTGGGGTAATGATAGGTGGCACTGGTAAGTAGCACTGGTGGACACAGAAAATGAAGTCGTGCCTCTGTGTGAGGGACCGATGTACCTCTGACAGAAGCCGGTGATCTGCTTTTTTTTCTCCCTCACGCTGACATCATGGAGGAAGAAAAAAAAAATACAGATTACAGATCTTCTGTTTACATCACGTGATCAGTGTCATTGGCTGACAGCTGATCATGTGGTAAGGGGCCGGGATTGACGCCTTACTCTGATCAGCCGAGTCTCATCGACTTGGTGATCACAGAGTGCCGCATTCGACCCGCAGGCAATTAACCCGCAGGCCGCTAGTTGGAAAAAAAACAAATATAGTGTGCTCACAGCTTAACACCATCCTCTTCCCAGAATGAAAATGCTGCTCTCCAAAGACGCCTGCTTAAATACATCATCCATAATGCAGACAACATAAGGCTAGGTTCACAATATTGTGGTTTCCCTGTGGCCACATTCAATTGGGCTGCTGTACCTTTGGAAAAAGCAGGTAAATGGACCTTTTCCAAAATTGCAGGTATTGGCAAACTGCACGCTGTGGTTTCCAATGCATGGGGGTGCCATTGAGAGTTAATGCCACTCCTGCGTGTCTGCTAACAGCAGTGTGTTTTTGTTGCAGGAGCAGGAAAGCGTGTGATCACACAGTCCTGCACATGCATGAACCCCAACACAGAAATTGTTACTAGCAGGATCACCAAGAAAGCCCAAAAAGGAAACAAATGCAGCCACCACATCTAAGGATTGATAGGCTGCAATATATTCCATTTTTGTTTTTGGACTAAATACCACTTAAAGGGGTTGTAAACCCTCAAATTTTTTTCACCTTAATGCATTCTATGCATTAAGGTGAAAAACCTTTTGTGCTACAGCTCCCCCCCTTTTTCTTACCTGAGCCCGATTATTCCAGCGGCGGTGTCAAGGACAGTGGCTCCAGCCTCTGTTTTGGGTCCTCATTGAATAGATTGATAGCAGCTGTCAATTAAATCCAGTGACACGGGAGCTGGGGAAGGGGCCAAGTCCTGCTGTCTGTGTCAATGGATGCAGCAGAAGGACACGGAAGCCCGAGTGCCTCCATGGAAAGTGTCTCTCTGTGGGGGCACTCGATAAAGAGGAGAGGCCAGGAGCGCCGCGGGGGGGGGGGGGGGGGGGGACCCACAAAAGGAGGACGGGTCACTTTGTGCAAAACCCTTGCACAGAGGACAGAAGTATAATATGTTTTTTTATTTTACAACAAAAAGCTTTCCTTTTTTCACTTTAAGTTATCCTTACAAGAAAATGAGGCAATGCATTGAGCAACACATTTAACCTGTCATAAGAAAAAGCATAGCGCCAAATACATCAAATAGATGTTGAGCGGGGAAAAAAAACATGTAGCAGCAAGGAAACATGGCAGAAAAAGAAGCAAAAAGGATGCCAGAAAAGGGATGACAGTTTTCTATAAACACAAGTTATATGCAGTCACCATACAAGGCAGCCACATGCAAACGCATGCTCCAATATGCATTATGAACCCAATGTGAACAAAAAGCAATGGTCTATTACATAGAATGTGGGGAACGTAAGGGAATAGATTTTGGATCACTTTCCCACTTTTTCCATACCATAATACAGTATCTCACAAAAGTGAGTACACCCCTCACATTTTTGTAAATATTTTATTATATCTTTTCATGTGACAACACTGAAGAAATGACACTTCGCTACAAAGTAACTTAGCGAGTGTACAGCTTGTATAACAGTGTAAATTTGCTGTCCCCTCAAAATAACTCAACACACAGCCATTAATGTCTAAACCATTGGTAACAAAAGTGAGTACACCCCTAAGTGAAAATGTCCAAATTGGGGCTAAAGTGTCAATATTTTGTGGGGCCACCTTTATTTCCCAGCACTGCCTTAACCTGGAGTTAATCAGAGCTTCACAGGTTGCCACTGGAGTCCTCTTCCACTTCTCCATGATGACATCACGGAACTGGTGGATGTTAGAGACCTTGCGCTCCTCCACCTTCCGTTTGAGGATGCCCCACAGATACTCAATAGGGTTTAGACCTGGAGACATGCTTGGCCAGTCCATCACCTTTACCCTCACTTTTTTTTTGCAAGGCAGTGCTAGTCTTGGAGGTGTGTTTGGGGTTATGTTATGTTGGAATACTGCCCTGCGGCTCAGTCTCTGAAGGGAGGGGATCATGCTCTGCTTCAGTATATCACAGTACATGTTGGCATTCATGGTTCCCTCAATGAACTGTAGCTCCCCAGTGCCGGTGTTCTGACATATAACGTTCGGCCATCTAGAAGTGTCCGCCCCGTACTGCGCAGGCGCATCGCTTGCACAGTACGGAGCAGAAGGAGATTTGGAAAATCTCTGAAGATGAACGGCACCTGTGCCGTGAGTCGAGGTGCAAGCCCCACCATCCAAGTGGACATAAGGCTGCACATATTAGAGGGCCCCTCGCGGGCTTGCTTCGCTCGCCACGCTTCGGGCACGGCCTCGCTGCACTCAGCTCTTTTTATTCTAACTCTATGTCCACTTGGATGGTGGGGCTAGAACCTGGACTCACGGTGCAGGCGCCGTTCATCTTCAGCTATTTTCCGAATGTGATTGTCCTGTGTACTGCCCATGCACAATACACAGCGGACACTATCTGATGAAGGACATTATGTGATAGGACACCGGCAGCACTCATGCAGCCCCAGATCATGACACTCCCACCACCATGATTGACTGTAGGCAAGACACACTTGTCTTTGTACTCTTCACCTGGTTGCCGCCACACATGTTTGACACTGAACCAAATGTTTATTTTGGTCTCATTGGACCACAGGACATGGTTCCAGTGATCCATGTCGTTAGTCTGCTTGTTTTCAGCAAACTGTTTTTGCAGGCTTTCTGGTTCATCATCTTTAGAAGATGCTTCCTGCTGGGATGACAGCCATGCAGATCAATTTGATGTAGTGTGTGGTGTATGGTCTGAGCACTGACAGGCTGACACCCCCCCCCCCAACTCTGCAGCAATGCTGGCAGCACTCATACATTTCACAAAGACAATCTCTGGCGCTGAGCACGTGCACTCAAATTCTTTGATTGACCATAGCGAGGCCTGTTCTGAGTGGAACCTGTCCTGTTAAACCGCTGTATGGCCTTGGCCACCATGCTGCAGCTCAAGTTCAGGGTCTTGCCGAGCTTCTTATAGCTTAGGCCATCTTTATGTAGAGCAACAATTCTTTTTTTTTCAGATCCTCAGAGAGTTCTTTGCCATGGAGTGCCATGTTGAACTTCCAGTGACCAGTATGAGAGAGTGAGAACGATGATACCAAATTGAACATACCTGCTTCCCTTTCACACTTGAGACCTTGTAACAATAACGAGTCACATGACACAGGGGAGGGAAAATTACTAATTGGGCCAAATTTGGACATTTTCACTTAGGGGTGTACTAAATTGTTGTTGCCAGTGGTTTAGACATTAATGGCTGTGTTGAGATATTTTGAGGGGACAGCAAATTTACACTGTTAATTGTTATTTCTTTAGTGTTGTCATATGAAAAGATATAATAAAATATTTACAAACATGGGAGGGACGTACTCACTTTTGTGAGATACTGTATATGCAAGAGGGTTATAAAAATAACACTTGTGATGTAATAGTTAATTGCACAGCTAAAGATTAAATGCTCTACCGCTGTCTAAACCATAAACCATGAGGACAGTTTTTATTAAGCCATGGAAAACCGAGGTTTAGATTTTACCTGTGGTTTTCCTATGTAAAATGGTCCTGAAATGTAGATTGGATTCTAAAGTTCATTCTCTTAAAGGTAATGTATAGTATATTTTTAGTGAGCATGTATCAGCAGGGCTGATCAAACTACTATGGCTGGTGGCCATAGAGGAGAGTCCCAGCAACATGGCACTTGACTCACAATCTGTGCCTGTTGTGCCAAAAAAAACATTAAAATACATAACATATGGTGGCCGATATACAGTAAATGATTAGCCTAAACTCACAAGCTCAGACCTGCTTTATTTACCTATTCATTTCCACATTCAGCAATGACTCAGCAACTTAGGGAGGCAATTGCTTATTGAACATGGGAGGGGGAAAAAAAAAAAAAAATCACTTTGACCTGATAATAACCATACTGAACATCGACCTCTTCTGAAGGTAAATAAAATAAAAGCTGCAAACCTCTCCAAGCTTCTCCAGTTTGACGTAAGTTTCCATCTTTCCAAAACCAATTTCAGACTGTAGTAAGGAAACAAAATGAAAAAAAAAAAAATACCTTAGCACAGCAAAAAAAAATATTAAATACAAATATATATACACACACACCACTACATCTAAACTCATATTTGCAATTGTTAAAGTGGAACTTAAAAAAAAAAAAAAAAAACAACAGGCATAAATTTTAATGCAGCAGTGACATACTATAGGGATTATTTACTTTAACTGGAGAGCGCACAAGTGCAACTCTGCATAGAAACCAATCAGCTTCTAGGTTTTATTGTCAAAGCTTAATTGAACACGCTGACTTTAGAAGCTGATTGGCTACCATGCACAGCTGCACCAGATTCTGAGTGCTCCGGTTTAATAAATCTCCCCATATGTCTCTTCTGAAGTAAAGTTTCTTGCCTGCCTGTCCGCACAATTTTGGCAACGTTGAGATGAATGAACTCCGCAGTGGGGACTGGTACAGTAGCACGCGACAGCAGATTTAATGCAGTTCAAGTAGAAATAAACTCAACACCAAAAATGTAGTATATTGCAGCTCAAAAATCCTTAAATGCATTTGTTTTATTTTTAAAGCTAGGATCTTTTTTTTTTAGCAAGTAAAAAAATACCTGTTGCTCTTGCTAAAAATGCAGTGTCCTTATCACTTCCTACGAGACAAACTGGAAGCAGGAATAAGATTGTGTTTCTTTCGTAGACTACCAATCCCACCATCCCCTATGTAATGGGGATGAACTTTATTGAAATAATATTTTACAATATTTAAAGAAAAAAACACTTATTTGTGGAATAAATGTAAACAGTAGGGTAATGCTAGGTTCACATTACTGCAGCGAGATGTGTTTTGTGCGAGCAGGGCATCCTATTCATTTGAATGGCGCGCCATGCCTCCCGAAAGACAGTGAAAACATCCCTGCACCATTTCTGGAATCGCAGCCCACACAGGAACTGCAAGTGCTATGCGGTTCCCAGTTTGGGTGCGATTTCTAGTGCGAGGAGCATGCCATTACAATTACTGGCGCTTGTATGCATCCAGCATGCTTTTCTGTGCAGGTGGCTGTGGGAACAGGTGCAGACCCACAGCAGGAACCACCCGCACAGATGTGAACCTAGCCCAAAAGGGAAAGGATTGCTCTATTTAGGAGCCAAAGGCTGTTTATAAATGCTTTAAAGCGGAGTTCCACCAAAAAGTGGAAGCTCTGTTTGTTCGCCGTCAAACCAGGTATCCGCTCCCAATTACATGTACGATTTCCACATCATTGTGCGGCAATCTATGAATGCCCACACCTTCTAGGAGACACACAGGTCTCAGGAGATAGCAGGACCATTAAGAAAGCGCAGCGCGACTCGTGCATACGCAGTAGGAAACAGGATGGCTGGGTCGACATCACGGCCTCCCTGGACAGGTAAGTGTGCTTATATTATAAGTCAGCAGCTACAGCTGCTGACTTTTAATATAAGCACACTTACCTGTCCAGGGAGCTTGTGATGTCGGCCCATGCATCCTGTTTCCTACTGCGCATGCACGAGTCGCTCTGCGCTTTCTTAATGGTCCTTTTAATATTTTTTTCACTACGCTTTAAATTATTATGCAGCATTACAGTTGACTGGTAATGCTTTTAAAGCAATATGCCTCAACGAAATGAAAGTGAGAATAAGCAGAAAATAAAAACATAATAAAAGCACAATGTGCACTGCTAGGTTTCCCAGAGCTTACCAGTGATGCTCTCCGTGATCGCCTGCTCATAGGTTGATCAAAGGGTGGGCTATTTATCTGCAGCTTCTCCAAATACCCATCTGGTATCCTTATGTCAGCCGGAAGTGACAGACGTTTATTTAGGTCCTGAAAAAAAAAAAAGACAGCACATTTCACACAACCAGTTTCATTGTTTATCCAGTACAATTATATTCTCCATTTACTACTTGTAATGTAATAAACTGCAGTAAAGTTAAAGAAAATGATTTGGGCAAAATGAACTAGAACAGCTTTGCATAAGAAGAAAACAGAGGTTTACGATCTGCAATCCAAGGCACAAAGGTGTTGTTGGTTAGACCTCATTGTTGCAGTGTAAAAAAAAGAAAAAACTTCAATGAAATATAAAGGACATGTGTACCTACTGGTTTTTCTGCCTACCTACCTTGTAGCTGCCAGCAATTTCTGACTGTCAATGACAGTTAGGAGTTGCTGTGTAAATACAGTGCCTTGTGAAAGTATTCGGTCCCCTTGAACTTTTCAACCTTTTGCCACATTTCAGGCTTCAAACATAAAGATATAAAATTTTATTTTTTGTGAAGAATCACCAACAAGTGGGACACAATTGTGAAGTGGAACGAAATCTATTAGATATTTGAAACTTTTTTAACTAATAAAAAAAATGAAAAGTAGGGCGTGCGAAATTATTCGGCCCCCTTGCGTTAATACTTTGTAGAGCCACCTTTTGCTGCGATTACAGCTGCAAGTCGCTTGGGGTATGTCTCTATCAGTTTTGCACACTGAGAGACTGAAATTCTTGCCCATTCTTCCTTGCAAAACAGCTCGAGCTCAGTGAGGTTGGATGGAGAGCGTTTGTGAACAGCAGTTTTCAGCTCTTTCCACAGATTCTCGATTGTATTCAGGTCTGGACTTTGACTTGGCCATTCTAACACCTGGATACGTTTATTTGTGAACCATTCCTTTGTAGATTTTGCTGTATGTTTGGGATCATTGTCTTGTTGGAAGATAAATCTCCATCCCAGTTTCAGGTCTTTTGCAGACTCCAACAGGTTTTCATCCAGAATGGTCCTGTATTTGGCTGCATCCATCTTCCCCTCAATTTTAACCATCTTCCCTGTCCCTGCTGAAGAAAAGCAGGCCCAAACCATGATGCTGCCACCACCATGTTTGACAGTGGGGATGGTGTGTTGAGGGTGATGAGCTGTGTTGCTTTTATGCCAAACATATCGTTTTGCATTGTGGGCAAAGTTCGATTTTGGTTTCATCTGACCAGAGCACCTTCTTCCACATGTTTGGTGTGTCTCCCAGGTGGCTTGTGGCAAACTTTAGACGAGACTTTTTATGGATATCTTTGAGAAATGGCTTTCTTCTTGCCACTCTTCCATAAAGGCCAGATTTGTGCAGTGTACGACTGATTGTTGTCCTATGGACAGACTCTCCCACCTCAGCTGTAGTTCTCTGCAGTTCATCCAGAGTGATCATGGGCCTCTTGGCTGCATCTCTGATCAGTCTTCTCCTTGTCTGAGCTAAAAGTTTAGAGGGACGGCCAGGTCTTGGTAGATTGGCAGTGGTCTGATACTCCTTCCATTTCAAAATGATCGCTTGCACAGTGCTCCTTGGGATGTTTAAAGCTTGGGAAATCTTTTTGTATCCAAATCCAGCTTTAAACTTCTCCACAACAGTATTACGGACTTGCCTGGTGTGTTCCTTGGTCTTCATGATGCTCTCTGCGCTTTCAACAGAACTCTGAGACTATCACAGAGCAGGTGCATTTATACAGAGACTTGATTACACACAGGCGGATTCTATTTATCACCATCAGTCATTTAGGACAACATTGGATCATTCAGAGATCCTTGCTGAACTTCTGGAGTGAGTTTGCTGCACTGAAAGTAAAGGGGCCGAATAATTTTGCACGCACCACTTTTCAGTTTTTTATTTGCTAAAAAAGTTTAAAATATCCAATAGATTTCGTTCCACTTCACAATTGTGTCCCACTTGTTGGTGATTCTTCACAAAAAATAAAAATTTTATATCTTTATGTTTGAAGCCTGAAATGTGGCAAAAGGTTGAAAAGTTCAAGGGGGCCGAATACTTTCGCAAGGTACTGTATATATAAAGAACATGTTATACTTACCTCCTCTGTGCAAGGGTTTTGTACAGAGCAGCCTCGACCCTCCTCTCCTGGGATGCCCCCCCCCACCCCACCCCGGGCGCTACTGACTCCTCCCCTTCATTGGTTGCCCCGCTTTCATTCCCGAGTCCCGCTGCAGTGTCCATTGACACAGACAACGGGACTCGGCCCTGACTCTGTGTCAAAGAACTGGACTACCAGCAGCAGGAGCCAATGACTTTAGCGGTTATCAATCTGTTCAATGAGAAGAGACACAGCGGCTGGAGCCGCTGGGCTCGTGCACATCACTGGATTGGATTGGGCTCAAATAAGATAAAAGAGGGGTCTGGGAGGCAGCTGTAGTATAGTAGGTTTTTCACCTGAATGAATAGAATAAAAACCACCTGTGCTGCAGCTGCCTCCCCAGAGCCCCCTTTTTCTTACCTGGACCTGGTCTTTCCAGCGACAAGCACAAGCCCAGCAGCTCCAGACGCTGTCTTAGGTCCTCAATGGATAGATTACCATTGGCTCCCACTGCTGTCAATCAAATCCAGTGACACAGAAGCCAAGGGAGTCCTGCTGTCTGTCAATGGATGCAGCAGCAAAACTCAGGAGTGTGCCCGCATGAGTGCCACCATGGAAATCTCTGCTGGGGCACTCGCCAAAGAGGAGGAACCAGGAGCGTCGCCAGGGGACCCCAGAAGAGATGGATCGGGGCTGCTCTGTGCAAAACCCATGTCTGTTATTAGAAAAAATAAAAAAATAAAATGAGCCATTACACAATCACTTTAAGGTGAAAAACCTTGAGATTTTACAACCACTTTAAGGAATGACAAATTTGTTGCTGAATAAACAGGTACATAGAATAGCAATAAAAAACTGCTCTGGTTGATAGAGGGTACACAGGAGTGAGAGTGGAAGTGGTTTAAAGAGAAAACACAATTCTTGCATTTCTCATTTCTCTGAGGTTAATGTTTTACTGTTAAAAATACTTTTCTGAATTAAAATAACATTTGAAAATAATGCCATTATAAATCACATCAAATGACTAAAGCAGTGATTCTCAACCAGTGTTCCTCCAGAGGTTGCTAGGGGTTCCTTCAGCATTGGGCAATTTCTGCCTCTCAGATAAGTTCCCACTGACACCATTGATCTTTTTATCTATCTATAAGGAGGTAATTCTTCCCAATGACCACAAGTATAAAGACCTCTCACTGACCATCACACTAATGTATCATGAGTTGTAGAGTTCAAAATTTTAGAAGGGGTTCCCGAGAACTATTTCAAGGGTTCCTCTGTGTTGAAAAGGTTGAGAAAAGCTGATCTAAAGTCTAACTAAATTAAATTTTTGGAAGGATAAATGAAGGGCCTAATTATTCTTGTCCACTGCAGTAAAACGCATCTGATACAGCGTGTTTCCACCAAACACCTGCTCTATTTTCTGTGGCATTCATTGTGAATGGCACCCCAACATACTGCATTGTATGATGCACTGCAACACACCACAATGCACATGCCATGTGTTATTGATCCGTTGTGCTGCTTTGGCAGTTCATTCAGAATGGGCTGCCTTAACAGAATATAACAACTTGCCAACATACGATTGGGCCCTTAAAAATACTGTGCCTTTTCACTTTATATAGTATGGTTTTTGTCTGTTATTCAACATTTGTTTCAGGTCTCCAATGAGCACAATGCTATACTAAAGCATTAGCAAGGGCATTTAGTCCAACATGAAAGCACTTTGGATTTACATATTCCTGAAGACCATATAAATACATGCTGATAGGATAAACATTCAGATGTCAGATTACATCAAGGGGTATTCAAAGTAAGAAGCCCTATTGCCCTTGTAGGGCTGAAGCTGTCGGTTCAGTAATGCATGTAATTCCCCAGCAGGCTGAATAAAACTGATTTACACCCTAGTGCAAATCGGTATACCATCGTATTGAATCAGCTGCCTCCTGAGCATATATGTGCTTCGGGCAGGGAGTGCTGTCAGCTGTAAGGATGAGTGACTCGCTAACAACGCTGCTCTATCACCCTTGATCATGGCGATTAAAAGGAGAGAAAGCATGAATAATGTGGCGAAATTCAATTATCTTTTTACGCAGCATTAAAAAATGTTGTCTACACTTTGCTAAGTGTATTTAATGAGATAAAGAGTCTCTCTAATGCAATAAAAAAAGATTTTTTGCCATTTGGTATTTAGAAAAATGAGAAATGCTAACGACAGAACTTTCATGAGTTTTTATCATTTTACGAACCGTGGAAATGAATAATTGTGGAAATGAAGATTGATTTTTTTTTATCAGTAATAAAACTCTAATTATCACCTGTTAAACAATACAATTTGTCACAGGCAACTAACTGGAAATTTTATTTTGGTTAAAATTATTCTAATTATTAATTATAATTAATTATTCTATTAAATTGTAAGCTCCCAGGGACAAGGCCCTCCTAACCCTCTTTATAATAATAATATAATTGTATTGTTGCTGCATTGTCTCTCTTTATATTGTAAACTCTACTCAAACTGTTGGCGCTATATGAATTGTATATGCTACTACTCATAACTGCTGATCAATGGTGAAACTTGCCTGTGTAACTTTTGCAGATAGATATTATCGTCATCTGAACTTAACGTGATCATTAAGTTTGGTACGTTAAAAAAAAAAAAAAAAGTCTGTCTTCTAGTAGTAAATCTTCCCTAGTAAAGCCATACATTATACACATTTTCTTGTTCAATTTCTATTTGATTTACCTTCAGTGCAAGAGCATGTCTGATTGCATAAAAATTTGAAAGTGTTTAGGAGTGTCCTCATTATAAAGTTTTGGTAAGTTGTAGAAGAAAATTGTATAATGTATGGCCAAATGGTTAAATATATACAATATTTATAAAATGCACTGCACAGCAACCCAGTTGCATTTCGAAAAAATAAATAAAAAATAGTAGTGTGAATGTAGTCTAAAAACATTTCTTTCCCCTTTGCTTTAAGGCAGGATAAAGCTTCCATAAGAAAATAGCCCATTATAGAACAAAAAAGCAGAAGCTTCTTCCTTGAAGTATTAAAAAGAATCCAGTAGGGTGCAGTATTTTTCCAAGCATCGTATTCATAAGACGGCAATTCCCCACGAAATATATGTGATGTTGGATTATGCCATTTAGAAAGAACGCTCATGTCGCGTACACACAACCGGACTTTCCGGCAGACTAGGTCCGACGGAATCAGTCCGTTGGACAATCCGATCATGTGTGGGCTTAATCCGATAGTTTTTTCGTAAAAAAAAAAAAAAAAAAAAAATCAGACGGACCTAGAAATAGAACATGTTTCAAATCTGTCCGACGGACTCAATTCATATCGGGAAAACCGTTCATCTGTATGCTGGTCCGATGGACCAAATACAATGCAAGGGAAGCTATTGGCTACTGGCTATTGAACTTCCTTTTTTATTCCCGTCCTTCGTCATCACATTCAAAACGAATGGACTTTTGAATTGACTTAGTCCGTTCATTCCAGTCCATTGGGAAGACAGTCTGACCTAGTCTGCCGGAAAGTCCGGTTGCGTGTACATGGCATTAGGTAGCGTGCACTTTCATCTCTATGACTCCCATATAATACCATATGTACAATATAAAATACCCCTTTTACACAATATTCTAACTAAATTGATGTATGGGACGGGAACCCAAATGGGCTTAAACTATCAAACATCCCCCACCACAAGCGTGGCCAACAGCTTTAACGGGTACTGTTGAGAGCCACATTTATGAAAACTCAAAACAATGAAAAAACATCAAATTCTGAATGTAGACATTTGAGCAACAAAAATCTACATGCATGTGCATATGTTAGCAAATGTTTCAATGACCAGATGAATTCACTGGGAGACAAACACATTCCTGCTGTCAGTGGTGTGCCCTAAGCACAAGCACATGACACAACAGTACATGAAAGATCCCTGTAAAATTCGTAAATGTTTGCGTTTCCCCAGTGCTTGGATTAGACAGCACTTCCAGGCCTGTTAACTTCAACATTAATGGGAACAAGTGTCAGAAAACGTTTGATAAATTACTATAATTACTTTGTTCTGCTTGTTGTGAATATTTTGGTGCCCTAATTTAGGTAGTTAGACTGGCATGCTTCGCTTTCATGGCATCTAGGTTCTAATTTTAAAACACCCTGTAGAAGTGCCTTAAAAAGTAAATAAAACCCAGAAAAACAATTCTATTAGTCATTACGACACTGACTAAATGCTGCCTTTTTAAGTGGCGGCCATGACCTATTTCTTCCAGTCATTGGACAGGAACGATCTGCCCGTTTATGTTAATGCAAAGCACTAGATGTACAATTCAGCCCTCACCAATGCAGCAAGTCAAGTACTGGTTCTAACTGCTAAACTTTACATTTCATGGAATGTGTACCTCATCACCAATTAAATACATTACAAATCCCCACTTCTGGCCAAAACACTGACCTGATCACTTACTAAGAAAAGGTTTATAGTGCAATAACTTCCAACAACCAACCAGGGAAACCTCATCCATGAAAAGGTTGATATAGTTACGGTTCTGCGCACGCCACCATTGTTTCTGGCATTGCTTTAGTAAATAATAAGTCTATATAAATGGATGAGTGAGTTTGGGGTGGAGGAACTTAACCGGGCTGCACAGAGTCCTGACCTCAAACTGATAAAACACCTTCTTGTCCACATCAGTGCCTGACCTAACAAATGTGCTTCTGGAAGAATGGTCAAACATTCCCATATACACTCCTAAACCTTATGGACAGCCTTCCCAGAAGAGTTGAAGCTGTTATTGCTGCAAAGGGTCGGCAAACTCAATATTGAACCCTACGGACAGCGGCCGGTTTAAAAACAAAAACACCGGCCAACATTTGGCCAGTGTGTATGTCAGCCTGGAAAGCCAGCATCTGATTGAAACTGATCAATGCTCTTAGCCAATGGCAGAGAGCGCTGATCAGTGTTCTCGTCAAGGAGGGTGCGCCCCAGTCAGAACACAACATCTCAGCGGGGGAGATCGCTGAACTAACCTTGCATGGTTAGTACAGTGGCTCTGACCGGAGCTGACAGTCTGGTGGTTGAATGAGAAAAAACAAATAGTGTGTACACGGCTTAAGACTGGGATGCCATTAAAGTTCATGTGCCTGTAAAGGCAGGCATTTAATATTTTGGAAATATAGCATGTGTGTGTATAATATATATATATATATATATATATATATATATATATATATATATATATATATATATATATATATATATATATATATATATATATATATATTACACACACACACATATATATACATATACACACATACATACATGCACTGTATATATACACACACAATGGCTCACAAAAGTACACACCTCACATTTAGTATTTTATTCTCTCTTTTCATGTGACAACACTGAAGAAATGACACTTTGCTGCAATGTAAAGTAGTGAGTGTACAGCTTGTATAACAGTGTCAATTTGCTGTCCCCTTAAAATAACTCAACACACAGCCATTAATGTCTAAACCGCTGACAACAAAAGTGATTACACTCCTAAGAGAAAATTTCCAAACTGGAACCAATTAGCCATTTTCCCTCCCTGGTGTCATGTGACTCAATACTGTTACAAGGTCTCAGTTGTAAATGGGGAGCAGGTGTGTTAAATTTGGTGTTATCGCTCTCACTCTCTCATACTGGTCACTGAAAGTTCAACATGGCACCTCATGGCAAAGAACTCTCTGAGGATCTGCAAAAAAAAAAAAAAAAAAAAATTGTTGCTCTACATAAAGATGGCCTAGGCTATAAGAAGATTGCCAAGACCCTGAAACTGAGCTGCAGCACGTGGCGAAGACCATACAGCAGTTTAACAGGACAGGTTCCACTCAGGAAAAAATGGCTTGCCATGGTTGACCAAAAAAGTCGAGTGCATGTGCTCAGCGTCATATCCAGAGGTTGTCTTTGGGAAATAGATGTACGAGTGCGGCCAGAATTGCTGCAGAGATTGAAGGGGTGGGGGGTGGGGGGGGGGGGGGTCAGCCTGTGAGTGCTCAGACAATATGCCACACACTGCATCTAATTGGTCTGCATGGCTGTCGCCGCAGAAGGAGGTGGCTTCTATAGATGAAACACAGGAAAGCTCGTAAACAGTTTTCTAAAGACAAACAGACTAAGGACAAAGATTACTAGAACCATGTCCTATGGTCTGATGAGACCAATATAAACGTATCTGGTTTAGATGGTCTCAAGTGTGTGTGGCGAAAAAGGTGAGGATTACAAAGACAAGTGTGTCTTGTCTACACAGTCAAGCATGGTGGTGGGATTGTCATGGTCTGGGGCTGCATGAGTGCTGCTGGCACTGGGGAGCACTACTGCAGTTTATTGAGGCGACCATGAATGCCCAACATGTAGGGTGACATACTGAAAAAGAGCATGATTCCCTCCCTTTAGAGACTGGGCCGCAGGGCAGTATTCCAACATGATAACGACCCCAAGCACATCTCCAAGACGACCACTGCCTTGCTAAAGAAACTGAGGGTAAAGGTGATGGACTGGCCAAGTATGTCTCCAGACCTAAATCCTATTGAGCATCCTCAAACGGAAGGTGGAGGAGCACAAGGTCTCTAACATCCGCCAGCTCCATGATGTAGTCATGGAGGAGTGGAAGAGGCAACCTGTGAAGCTCTGGTGAACTCCATGTCCAAGAGGGTCAAGGCAGTGCTGGAAAATAATGGTGGCCACACAAAATATTGACACTTTGGGCCCAATTTAGACATTTTCACTTAGGGGTGTACTCACTTTTGTTGCCAGCGGTTTAGACATTAATGACTGTGTGTTGCGTTATTTTGAGGGGATAGCAAATTTACACTGTTATACAAGCTGTACACTCACTACTTTACATTGTAGCAAAGTGTCATTTCTGCAGTGTTGTCACATGAAAAGATATAATAAAATATTTACAAAAATGTGAGGGGTGTACTCACTTTTGTGAGATACTGTATATATACATATTACATAAATTACCTAACAAACTGACAGTCTACCTGGTAGGTTCTACTCCTACCTTGACAAATAACAAGGTTTCGACTTGAATAAATGTTATTCCCTACTTATCCTAATGTATTTGCTCACCTTTACAGAAAAAGTGTACAGGTGAATTAATATCATACATCCGCCCCCCCACCCGATCAACGCTGTACTTCCCTCTTCTCTGTGCAACTCTTCCATGACAAATTAGGCTGATGCTCTGTGATGTTGCTGACGAATCAGCATAGCTCTGATCCATCCCAGATGTGCTATGCAAAGAAGAAGAGGGGGGATTTCAAATTTGCAGACTGCTGGTCTCTCTACATGGGCATTCCCAGAGGTAAGTACAGTGGGGACAAGGTTGTGGCGGAAGGGGTTGGGGGGATTATGGTGTTAGTTTGACTTTACATTTTTCCTGTAAACACTTTAAGGTCGCGTTCACACGCAAAATGCAGAGCTGCCTGAGCACTTTAACACTCCAGCAGCGGTAGGAGGCAGTGTGGTGCGCAATTCAGCGCACAACACGGCTGCCTTTATTATTTTTTGTTTTGCACAAATTTTATGTCAAGTATGCAAAACTTACACTTCATTTATAGCAATGTACAGCAGAGCCTTGTGCTACGGTGCTGTGCATTGACATGCGATTTCGGCACAGTGCCCTATGATAAAATGCAGCATGTTTGCATTTTATCACAATATGCTGCAGTGCAACCCTAGGCTTTGTTGCAGTGTATATAGGGCCCATAGAAAACAATGGTTTCCTGTGTGTTCTCGCAGAAAAAGTCATTTTACAATGCAGTAAAACACTGTCACCGCAGCATGTGCGAATTTACCCTAAAACTTTGCCAAATACACGTTTTGGTATGATGTTCTCCTGCTTTATCTTAAAAATGCTGTTCTCGCTTCAAATCCCATTTTTCATCCAGACAACTTAGGTAACATGGGCATAGGCTAGGGAGGTGGCCGCTTTATATGTTATTCCCTACTCCCTATGTTTTCTGACTTTGTAAAAGCAAGCAGCATCTGTAAGGAATTCGGTCACTACATGTCAAGAGGATGTGGTTCAATATGTGGTTAAGATGGCCTAATATAGGCACATAGCAAAACGCCAAACCTTACCACACTATACTAATCATTACTTTTTGTTTGTTTTCCGTCTTCTGACATTTCTATTTCCAGGATACGGATTTCCTCATCTACGTCTTTTACTTCTCATTTACCTAACCAGCTTTTGTAACAATATCGAAAAGTTACTTATTAAATATCCGCTAAAAAGTACTGAATGAATTTCTATTATTCTTTGCCAATTGTTCGAAAGACTGTAGACATGAGCTCACATTCAGTTTAAATTTATTGCAGCCATATTTCCTAATTTGCATGATGCAGCAGCTGTTCTTCTTTTCCTTTTAATGTCAATGTACATTCATTGCACTTAAATACAATGCAGAGACTCTTGCATAATTTTCATTAATAAATTCAATGTCAAACTTTAGCTGAACAGAATGTTAAGTCAATATCAAAAATTAGACAAGTACAGTTTTATTGACAGAAGACTGGAGGAAGAACAAAATTTGAGCTTTCTGAATTTATGTCTGTGCTATTTTATTAGTGATGGTCTAAAGATTGCATTGAAATCATCTGTTCCCTTTAAGGCCAGAGTAAGCAGGCTATTGTTGGGGTTTTGCATGCCAAATTCTAAAGTCAAAGGGACTCTTTAAAGCTTTACAAAAAAAAAAAAAAAAAAAAGGCAAAACCAGCAGTCCTTTGGGTCAGGAATCTGAATAAAGCGAATCACATTTAGTGAGGAAGGCATCTTGTGCAGCACTGAAACATCAACTATTTGTTTCAACAGTTTAATACATAGTGCTGGCTTTTCCTTGTACTTGTGGATTATGCGGTACCACAACTTTCATGCACCCAACCTTACGGAGTGCAAAATTAAGGGGTTACCTTGGGGACATTCCATTTCATTCTTCTAAAAAAAAAACGTGTTTTGTTAGGAGGATAAAATATGGGACTGAAATACAAAATGTATATTTGTTTGGAGATGATCTAAAATAGGCCAAGTTATTATCAAAAATTGACAAAAAAACCTGGAAGCTCTGTATACCAGTGATGGACACTTATACCACCATAATAATCAGTCAAAAGCAGCTACAATAACATAGCTGCTGATTTTTAATATAAAGGACACTTACCTGTCTAGGGGTCCAGTGCCGTGCTCACCCGAACTAGTTTTTCAACGGTCTGCAGGTACCAAGTGTCGGCATGCTTACTGTGGGCAGTCAGCTGTGATTCCTTGCACCTTTACAGCCAACTGCCCACTGAGCCTATGCAAGCTATGCTTTGTGAATGGTCCCACAGCCTTCTGGGACCTGTAGCATGTCAGTGGAAGCAGGTACCCCTCAAAATCAGGTACCCCCCCCCCCCAGAGTGTCAAAAGAAAGAAGAGAAGGGGGGATAAAGCAGATCTTCCTCTTTAGGGTAAAGTTCCGCTTTAAATACACCTATTTCCCTACCTGTAACTAACAGCATATGTAGCCTTGGTGGGCTAAAAACATTACGAGAACTGAGGAAATGCAGGTCTTAGTGAGAGTAACCTTAACATTCCCACATTTGAAACCTCAGCTGTCTTTTTTGATGTGATGCATAAAGCTCTGCACAAAAATACTATTTAACTACCAAAAGTATTCTACTACAGTAAACCTTACATCCAGCCTCAAAATTATAGATTTTTGTTTTAACCATTTAAAGGGTAACTCCACTTTTATGGGGGGAGAAAAAATAGCAAATAAAAAATAAATAAAAGAATATAGCGTATACAATTGCGACACAAGTCATGCTGTAATTGTTATTAAAAATTAACTGCCAACCTGGAGGTGTTCTGTACCCAGAATGTGTACATAACACCCCCCCAGAAACATAATTTCCTGCTTGTGTGATTGGCTCACTGATTTTCCCAGAAGTCTACACCAAGATATAGTCAGATTATTGGAATCCCCCTGTAACGACCTGTTTCGCCAGATGGCGTCTTCAAAAAAATGGTGTGGTGTCGTGGCTACTAAATAAAGAAGCACATAGCTAAAAATGTATTATAAAATATGTATAGAAAAAAAAGGTTCTCAATGCATACACATAAGGTACAACCAAATCTTTAATAACCAACATTATGGATGCATCCCACTATTTGGACAAGAGTTCCAAATGGGGGGATCCACGCTATTCAATACAACACATCATAGTGAGCTATTTTGCAACAAAAAGCTTATTCAAATCGCTTATTCATTTATTTATTGAATAAGCTTTTTGTTGCAAAATAGCTCATTATGATGTGTTTTATTAAATCTTGGGTATCTCTTGTATCCTATACCTTGTGTGATTACACATTCCTCTTTGTGAGGATTGCACTTGTGGGCAGTTTCTTTCCTTGTGATTAGATAGGCATGTAGAGCCATCACATACAGACTCCATACCTTCAGTTTGCTGTTACTTGGCTCCACCTCTTCACAGTACAGACGTAAGAATTGCAGCCTAGGGGAACTCTTGTGCAAATGGGGGAATGTATCAATAAAGTTGGTTATTTAAAGATTTGGTTGTACCTTATGTGCATGCATTGAGAATCTTTTTTGTATACATCTTTTGTAATACATTTTTTTCTACGTGCTTCTTTATTTAGTAGCCACGACACCACAACATTTCCTGAAGAAGCCATCTGGTGAAACATTTCAAAATAAAGGTGTGGAAATAGTAATGTTACATCAACACTCATGTTCCTGAGCTTCGGACATTAATGTCTTGCACACAATGCTTTTATCTCCCCTTTTTTTACTTATGTGTATAAATAAAAATGTATCTTTTATACAATTGCTTGTTCCATGAATATATACAGATTGCACCTATAAAATCCCACATCTCTTACCTTTTCCTATTGTAACCATCTGTACTATGTGATTAGTTGTGGCCAATCACAGCTAATCAAAACAAAAAACAAACCTACTTAAAGCGGAGGTCCACCCTAAAGTGGACCTTCCGCTCATTGGAATCCTCCGGCGCCACAATTGGCACCTTTCAGGGGGGAGGGGGGTGCAGGTACCTGTACAGTACAGGTATCTGCACCCACTTCCGGGATGGCTCTCTGCGGAAAGGGGCGTATATTACGCCCCTTTGCGAAAGTCCCCCGCTGCCTGCTGGGAAACACAAAGATCCCAGAGGCAGCGGGTCCATCCTCATTGCGCAGCGCGACTCGCGCATGCGCAGTAGGGAACCGGGAAATGAAGCCGAAAGGCTCCACTTCCTGATTCCCATACCCAAGATGGCGGCGGCAGCACCCGAGAGACGATCGAGAGATCGGCTTCGGGTGCTGACATCGCGGGCGCGCTGGACAGGTAAGTGTCACTATTTTAAAAGTCAGCAGCTGCAGTATTTGTAGCTGCTGGCTTTAAAAAAAAAAAAAACGCGGACTCCCTCTTTAATGAAATAGTTTCATTTAGTAAAAATGGTTGCTTATACCAAACAATGATAAACAATCATGTGTAAAAAAAACATCCTGATCACTTCCCCAGGGTACAGCGCTGAAAGCTGAAAACTAACCTGGGAAGGAAGGGGGTAAAAGGGCCAGTATTGAAGTGGTTAAAAAGTCAATTTCATGTCAAATGGTGAAAAAAAACAAGGCTGGGTTTAACTAATCATTTTTTTGAGTAGCAGGGTTGCGTCTTTTGCCTACATACTGTATTTTCTAGAAAATGGTGTCCTCCTTTTCTCATCTCAGAAAGTAGCAGTACGAGAATTCATTTTTCCATGAGTATAAAGTTAAAACTTTAATGTCCTTTTTTTTTTTTTTACTATTACAGACACCTCATTAGAATGCTTATCTACAAGTATGTATTCTGCTTAACTGGCATAGAAATATGATAATGCCTTTGATGCGCTTCACAAACAGAGATCATGTTATTAATACCTCCATTGAAATTCTCCGGTGTATCCTATTCCTGAGGCAAACACCTGTTGGTGACTGGACTTCATCAGATGAGGTTCCAGAGGCCTGGTCACTTTCTCCGTCAGATCCCATTTTCAGGTTTTCATGCACAATGTCTAGAAAAGAAAACCACAGGAATTTATGACATGGCCATTACAGGAATCCCCATTACCTAGCAAATAAAGACAAGTTTGCAAATACTTGCTCAGTCAAATCACCAATCTTACTCAAGTTGAGAACAAAATGAAAAAAAATAAAAATAAATGCACTTTACCTATTAAAACAAGGCAAAACACATCATATATTTGTAGATTAAAAAAATTTGATCACAGCATACACTTTAAATTTTATAACATTAGCTTTGTAATACAAAATGCAAGCGTTCTTTGACAATCCAATCTAAGCTTACTTTAAAAATCTCTTTTCATGTTGTGAATTTTGCATGTCCGTTGGCCATCTCTTTACACAACTTCCTGGATTCCCTGCATGCTTTGCAGCTTGTACTCTGCGCTTTTCTAAGGACTACATATCCCATAGTATCTTACTGCCTGCCTGTACCGACTCCACCTCCTGAAACTCCTCCTCTCAGCATCTCCATAGTTAAGGAGGCTCTGTGAATTCTGTGACACAGCAGTATATGACAGAATATAGTGAATGTGTATCACAGAATTCAAGGAAGAAAGTTTATGGACTTAAAAAAAAAATAGCTTAAAATTCATTAAAAAAAAAATTGGAAAAAAAAAATTACTCCCTCGTAATCTGCCTTCTTCAATGCCTGGGCTGGTGACATCACTTCCCCTCGCGCCGCACAGTAATCTGGGACCTGTCAGGTGTCCCAGATGACTGTGCGGCGTATCACAGGGAACAGGGGGGGGGGGGCTTTGCTCCCCAGCATCGCTGGACCCTGGGACAGGTAAGTGTCCGATTATTAAAAGTTAGCAGCTGCAGTATTTGTAGCTGCTGACTTAAATTGTTTTTATTTTTTAGGGGGCACCCCACTTTAAAGACTTCAAAATAATTGAAGCACAATGCTGGATTGAATATATGATTTTACATTAAGACCATAGATAATAGATAGACCATAGATAAGCTTTAGGTAAATCAAAGCCAACTCCAGAAATTATTTGTATTGCACTGGTCCAGCTTGGCACAATGCAAGTACCTTTATGACTAAAGTCTGCACCAAGTGAAATCATTCTCACTATTATTCTATCTACAGCTGTGGTCAGTAAAAAGTGTAAAGTGTCAAAAAATAAAATAAAAAAAAGAATAATTGTGACTGCACCTTTAAAATGTATGCCCCTCATCAATAAAAAAATAAATAATAAATGTGTCTAATGTGTAAAAGATCATAAAAATCAAGATACCATTTCATCAATACCATAAAAAATGAATCCTGTGTACTGAATACAAAATTGCCAATCAGCTTACTCTGATCATTTTTATTCACTACAGAGGATTCATTTTTTTGATGATATTGTTAAAGAAACGCTGACTTTTAAGATCATTGCCAATTAGACACAAAGTAAGTATGCATATCTCAAACACGATGGACTGCTGGGAAACTGAAATACACAGTAGTAGTAGTAGTAGTAGCAGTATCACCACTACTACAGTGATAGCCATGATCTTCTGGGTCCTGCTCAGGTTCTTTGAGCGGCTACTCTTCTGCACACTAACCAAAGGGGGTCACTCGCTTGCCAGTGCTGCCATTTACAGAATGCCTTGTATTTTTTTCAGTGAATACAAGGCATACTCCGACTGGATTAGGTGGAGAGGAGGTGTGAGTGAGGACATGATCCTCACCTAGGCCTATCTAAGAAAGCCTATTGCTCAAAAAAATTAAAGATGTTCTATGAAGTGTTTCTGCCTGGAATGCCACTGTAAGTATTTTTGGGATACAGAAAAGCACAAGGATGTGTACATATGTCTACTATGCAATTGTATACATTTGTAAACTTTGTCCAACCTAACTAAATAAGATAATTTCTGTCTTTACGCCAGAGGACTTCATACTTTCTAAACAAAGGGCCAGTTTATTGTCCTTAATGCTTCGGGGGGATGGTGACAGACTAGGGCCAGTGGGAGTAGAGAATGTCTTGGCGTGCAGTGGGAGTATACAATACCCTACCTTTGGTGTCAGTGGGAGGACAAGTGCCTCATCCTTGATGCCAGTAGAAGTAATGGTGCCCCATCATTGGTGTCAATGGAAAAGAATATGGCCCCATTGTTGGCATCAATGGAAGAAATTGTGCCCCATCATTGGTGCCAATGGAAGGAACTGTGGCCTTTTGATAGTTTCAGTGGGTGGAATAGTGCCCCATTGCTGGTGTCAGTGACAAGAATTATGCCCCATTGTTGGTGTCAGTGGATGAAATGGTGCCTCAAGGGCCAGATAAAGGCAAGCAAAGGGCCACATCTGCCCCCCCCCCCCCCGCTGCTTTATACAAAGGTAAGTATATCATGGCAATCAATCTCCTCTCGTATTTCTCGTGTAACTAAAGCAAAAGTGAAATCAAACGTGTTCTGACACTTTGTAACTGTGATTGCCAATAATAACCTATAAATTAAAATTCACATTATAACAACTTCAAATTTATATTTCATTTTGTAAATCTGCTGTAATCTGGCAAGGTTCCCATGCAAGACTCTTTGGATCCTTATGTAGCCCACTGATACGAGAGGATATTGGGATGATCTGGTTGTGTTCAGCTACATGAGTTTTTGATCCTATGTTTATGGTGGAAAACAGATGCCTGACAGACAACAGCTTTCCAGATGAAGGCATTAACATGCAAGTTTGGATGAGCCAAGCTTGCAAATGTGTAAAGCACTCTTTACATTTTTGGAAGATTTGCTGTCCTGAAGCATAAACATAATTGGACTATAATCTATATGTGAAACGTCTATAATTTATGTGTGTGACTAAGCCCCTCACTTCATTCAGCTACTGGGAGTGAAGAGAGCTAGCTCTACATAAGCTCTAAGGCCGGCCATACGCGGTTCGAAGCTGAACCAGCCAAGATTCGAACCGCTAATGGGCAAGCAGAATGTACCAAGTTGATTGACCAACTTGGGTACAACCAGCCTGTTGGGTTTTAACTGCGAATATATACATCAGCTGCTAGCGATAATTGCTGTCTTCGCCGGGCAGGGACAGCTTCCCCCACAGGGAGAAGACAATTGCTGATTCCCGTCAACACTGTCTGCGGTAGCAGGAAAGAAATTTGCACAGTGTATGGTTTGCCCAAATCATTATTTGAAGGTTACACAGAGATGAGAACTCTATTCACTACCCCATGGAACAGTGCAAAGTGTATGAGCAGTCATTCATCAATGCTTTCATGTGGAAGGAAGGAAATTACAGTCACATGCTGCCAGATACCTAAAAGTAGATATCACTTTGCTATCACTTTTGCAAAACAGAGTGTTTGGGGAGTAAAGAGAAGATGAGGATAAGCCCTGCTGGTGAGTCCACCACAAAAAATTTAGCATTTTGGATTGACCTGTATGAGCAAACCAAAAGGTTCCTTTTAAGCAGTTTCGTTGGCTTTATACAAAGGGGATGGCAGGAAGGCTCTTTCTAACTTTTCCTGGCACTAGGTAATACTTTATCAGAAGCACATAATAGTAACATTTGATATTGCTACATTTACTATTTTTTCTGAGATTACCAATTCATAGCATCCTAACATACCAAGCACTGATTAAAGTGGAACTTTACTCTCCCAATCAACATTGATTATTTGTAATACTCATGCTGCTAGCATTAGTAAATACACAAGAAAGTATATCATAATTACTTGTTTTAAACTTTTTTTTTTACATTTCTTTAGTGACTTCCTGGTTTCTAGACATGAGCAATATGTTTTATTTTGAAATTCGTCCGTTTCGGAACTTTGTCAGTGTGGAAATTGGAAATAACCAACTAATATAACTATTACTAACTATTAAACTACTATTGGAATTCCCTTTCAAATATGGCTGTTCATGAACGTAACAAATACTCATTAATCCGAAGTTACAAATTATCCGAAATAACGAACACCGTAACGAATAAAACTTAAATTAATAATAATAAAAATTTATTATTATTTAATAATAATTAGTTCCGTCCAATTTCTTTAGATGCGGCATTCATTATTTTTGGATAATTCATAACTTTGGATACATTTGTTATGTTCACCAACAGCCAAATTTGAAAGGAAATTGCAATACTTATAACTTAATAATTATTTAGAATTGGCTTTCTTTCGAATTTTCGTCCTAATTTTCAAATTTAGAATTTTCGAATTGCGATAACGAATGAACCGAAAGAAGAAGAAAAAAAAAAACTGAATTTTTTTTTTTTTCGGTGGTGCACAAATCTACTAGTTTCTTGCCTAGGCAAATGACATTATACATTCCAGGAATCTTCAAGAGGGGAGGAGATGAGGGAGGGTTTCCTCAGATAAGCGCACTCTCCTGCAGGCATGCCTGAGCTAGGGGCAGATGGATTCCAGAAAGTAAATGATACATAAATCATGTAGATCAGGGGTGTCCAAACTTTTTTGGACGCGAAGGCCACCAATATTGCCTGACATGCTTTAAACAATAATTTGTCCGAGCACGAATACACTGCCCAACAACAATTCTCTTGCCTTTGTGAAGAGATGAGCTTGGGTGTGTTATTTGGATATACCTTATTTATCGGCTTATAACACGCACCTTCACTTTAAAAAAGGAAGTTTTCAGGAAAAACATCATACATTTTAAATAAAGAACTGTGTAACAAAATAAGGGTTAGTGCCCATCAATGCAGCCTAATCAGTGCCCATCTGCAGCCTCACCAATGCCATGAATGCAGCAAATCCTATTACCATCAGTGCAGCCTGATTCATGCCCATCTGCAGCCTTGGAGGGGGCGGGACGATCGACAGACATACAGGTTAAACTCCTGTTTTTAATGTCTTTGATAGAAAGTCCCGCCTCCTATGATGGAAAGAACAGTGGTCCAATGGCAGTGCAGGAGACGGGACTTCCTTTTACAGGCTGCCATGTAAACAGGAAATTCTCCTGTATGTACGGCCCTTGTCCCGCCCCCTCCAAGGCAGCCAGCATATATTTCTTTTGTGGCCGCCAGCGCTTGGGGATTAGTTGGGGGCCACAAAATATATAGATGTCAAAACTACCGGGTGGGCTGTCCGAAACCAGAAAACGAGCCGCGACTGGCCTGCAGGCCGGCCTTTGGACATGCCTGATGTAGATGGTCACAGCTATAAATGCCAGAGGGGTTGTTTTCAAAGTAATTTCTGAACAAACTATAGCATGGAGACATGGATGGATGGGAAAAGTTTGCTTTGAATATTAAAAATTTATTAAATGGTGTTTTTGGTTTGTAGTACTCAGATGCAGTGAAGACCCACGTTAACATCTAGTCTAGCTCTTAAATGGAACATACAACTTCTGGCTAGACTAGCAGTCGTAGATGTATCATTTCCAGTCTTTACCATATACATTTAGTAAACCTTGAGCAAAATTCAGTGGGTAAATAAACACAATAAGAACCTATAAGCAAGGTCAATTTATTTTGTACAAGTAGCAAAGTGTTATTGCTCATCTTGAACTGTAAATGAATCTTCTGTAAGTGATGGCATTACAATTTTTTTGCAATTACAGCACTGATGCTTCTCATGGAACTGGAATTTTATATAAATGATCGCTGTTGTGTGCCACACAGATTCTGCTTATGTTTGCAAAAGCCTTTTCATAAAGCTGTTAAATTAGTTTAAAGAAAAGAAGAAAAACGCAACACAGAACAAGTGGCTCTTGTTTTATGAGAATAATGAAGTCATGAAATGTCTTGTCTGTGCTGTAAAACAAGCCAATAGTCAAAGAATTCTTAATCACATACAGTATACAGAGGAGCAATCAGCATACAATAAAGCTCCTAAAAGGGGTACTGCACATTACTCCAAAATCTAACTGGTAATGGAGATCAGCTTGGATGCAACATTTGCAGCAAGTATTTGATCAATGTGCTGCCTACAGACCTAGCTGTTATGGAAGAGGGTAGGGGGACCACATACCTCCCCAACTTTCTGAAAAGGGACACCTATTAGCAAAGATATGCAGGCATAGGACATGCCCCCTGCCACACCCCCCAGGAAAATTGTACAAAAATAACGATTGGTTAAAACTACATAGATTTTTTTTACCACTATTTCTTTATATTGGCTTTTGACATTTACAAAATGTAACAATTTAAAAATTGGATGAAAGGTTTAGCACTGGGAAACACTTTTTGAAAGAAAAGTAGTGCATTTTATATACAACTTTATAGATCAGACCAAAATGAGGAACAAGTGAGGAGGAAAGAGGGACAGAGGGACTTTGTTCTAAATGAAATCAGGGACAGTTTGGAGATATGGGACCACGATATCCTCGAGTGATCTTGTCAGAACAATAAAGATGTAAAATGGGAAGAGGAGAGTAAACAGCCCATACATTAGTCCTTTTTTTCACTTAACCAGGGGGTTGAACAAAAAAAATGACTTGATTCCCCCATCCACAAATTTAATGTGGATGGGGGATTGTTCCCCATTGAGGTATTGTATTCTGACAGTGGAGAGACTGCCCTGCTGTCAAAATACGCGGAGCAGCGCTACCAGCTGCAGCACTGATCGAGCAGGAAAATCCAACAGGTTGGTTATATACAAGTTGATCTGTAGATTTACAACTGTACAACCAACTTGCCTATGGATGGATTGAAATTTGTCAGGTCCCTACCGAACCAGCTGAACTATGATCCATGTATGGCCAGCCTAATGCAAACAGAGGCCACCAATGTCACTTAATCTGGGGTTATGTGGGGGGTAGGAGGCATTAAATTTCTAGCTTGCCCAATCTATCTTGGGTTGGGAACTTTTCCTACCAATGACAGACATTTTCTCTGCGAGCATTCCATTATGAATCAATTGAAACCCTAACTGCTTCAACTACATCATTCTGGAGTTAAAATAAATCAGCTATGAGTACATCATTTTACTAAATTGAAAATGTAAAAATATTAGCGGTGCAACATGTTGATTTCGCTTTTTCAAATTAATGAACACATTAAATCTAGACATGTTATGTTAAAATACTTCCTCGTGATTATAGTGTATATGTAAATGAAAAAGAAAAGCACAAATCTGCTTTCAGTTTTTCTATCGACATATATCACATAATTGTGTGAAAACTGCAGGCTGATGAATCATCCACATTATCAGAGCAGGATTTCTTTTACACTTTATCTAGATAAACAAGGAGTCTTAATCGTCTAAGGAAGATATTTCATATGCATGTTGCTTTTCTGCCATTAAATTCAATAACCAGTGGGCTGAATCACCCAAGGGTTTATTAGCTATCTCAGGAGCTTGGCTACAAGATTTCACTGCCGGAATTTCCACCTCTGCTTCTGATGCTACAAATGCTGCGTTCTCTACATTTGCTTGTTGGAAACAAGACTTCCATCCAAGAAAGTCTTGACAAGACTGAAGACCGTATAAGGATGAGCCAGAAGATGATTTATGTTGCCAGTATGTAACATATGTAACATAGGTCAGGTCTGATTCTGGAGGTGAGCGGGTTTTCACCTATAGGTGGAGGTTCACAGGACACATTAAGAAGATATGTAAATTGTCACTTATTTATTACTTTATGAGACTTTTGTTCTGAGATACGAGTTGGATATTTAAAATTACACAAACTCATATCATTTATTTTTGTCACCATTTATGTAGAGTTATTAGCACTTGATGAGTATATTTTAATTTTTTAGGCACTTATTTTATCAAATAAAATTTTTATTATTAACTTAATAGGTACGAAACGTTTTCACTGTGGAAACTGCCAATTTAGAATGGTCATGGCATCCATTTACACTACAAGCTATGTTCTGTTTAAAGCTGGTCATATACTGTTATCCAGTTCCTGGTGAACTGCCCAAAATTCACTAACTGGGGTGGCCAGTTGGCGAAGGAGCCAGGTGGAAGGTTTTTGACTGGTCGGGCAGTTGTCAAAATACAACAGTTTTTAGTGGGAAATGGTGAGAAATTCATCCATCCATTCTTCATAATGTGCATAGAGGATTTTTTTTCTCTCTCTTTAATTCAGCCTATAAAATCTAAGTTTGTACAGCTAGCCTAAAATTGTCTAAACAGTAGTAGATTTTCAAATGAAGGTTTATATGAAAATTCTTTGTACAATCAAAAACATGACAAATGTATTTTGAAAGTACTAAAGTACAAAATTTAATTTCACTTGATTCACTTTGATTTTGAAATGAATTGATCTTATTGAAAGAAAACTACATACACTGCTAGAAGTTTATTAAAAAAAAAAAAATTTGACCCTGTTCCATCGAATTTTCTGGTCACTTCAGCTGAAAACGAATGTCCATTTAACCCCACTAATGAGTACAGTGTAAACATAAATGTTTTTATGTGTATGGCCAGCTTAAGCTGTCTTGTCAAGAAACAATCAGTAGACGCTTTAAGTACAACAATGTCGAGGGGATCAGCAGCAGTTCCTTCAACAAGAAAAGTTGGAAAAGTTTGATAACTGTGCATTGTGCTTCTACTCTGTCTTTTCTAGTGGAATTCCCCTAGCAAAATTATTTTTTTAACCCTGTTAAAAAAAAAAAAAAAAAAAAAAAAATCTGCTTGTAAAATGAATACACTTTTGTTGTTAATTGTATCTTGCAGCTGTATGACTAATAACACAATTTAAACCATAAATCTGACAGAATTAATTTAACATCAAACCAGCAGAAACACTCCTGACATTCAAGTGCCCTCGGTTATGTGCCAACTTCACTAATATTTAATTTCTGATGTCAGGTTTAATAATGGAGTTTTGAGAGGTCATCATTTTCAGTTCCGTAATGTAAAAAACAGCTTAGATGTGCGGTGCAGGTAAACTCCACACTATGCAATCAAGATCTCAAAACAGTGTAGCTTTCATGAGCTTACAAAGATACTGGTGTGTATCAGATGATGCCAACCAGCTTTGCGTCAGCCACCTTTGAAATAAACAATGTTAGGTCACGGGATGCCATTTCTACAGTACAAATCTGGTAAATGTCAAAAGACTGGAAACATCTGAAGCTGATGTGGAGATGGCACTGTTCAGAAAAACATAGGAATGTGGACAATAAGATGTTCAATTTATTCTATCGGATATCAAAGCATCTTAGCAAAAAGCCTGGATTTTATAGAAGGTGATTCTAACCAGGCTAAGACCCCATACACACTATCAGAATTTCTGCAGATTTTTGTCTTCAGATTTACCAAAACCATATAATATGGAGGTCAAACTTTAAGATTCTATTTGTATGCAATCAGGCAGGACCTCACACTGCATGGCTTCAGTAAATCTGAAGACAAAAATCTGCAGAAAATCTAATGGTGTGTATGGGGTCTAGATTCACACCTATGCATTTTTAGTGCTTTTTTCATTTTGCACTACAGAACATGTTCCATAGGAAACCACTCGGATGTCACGCCGCGATCCGCGGAGCACTCCACGGCCTCAGCCTTAGGTAAGGCCGCGGCTTCGGCCTAGTTCTGGAGCGGCGGCCATCTTGGTGCACCTGTCGGCGTTTACAATGTGATCGCTCCGTCAAATGACAGAGAGATAACCTGTAAACAAACCGGCGCCATGACTACGCCGGTTCCTCTCTCCCCTCTCTATACAGATCTGTACAGTGGAGGGGAGAGATCGGATGGCAGAAGCGCTGTGGGCTGCATCTGTAGTGCCCACAGCGCTGCTCGGTGACAATTGCAGCCATCCCTCCATACCCAGCCAATACCCTGCCATTACCCTGCCAATGCCCTGCCAGTACCGTGCCAATGCCCTGCCAGTACCGTGCCAATGCCCTGCCAGTACCGTGCCAATGCCCTGCCAGTACCGTGCCAATACCCTGCCAGTACCGTGCCAATACCCTGCAATACTCAGCCATGCTCAGCCAATATTACATTGGGGGAGATGAGGTGGATATTACAGTGGGGGAGATGTACATTACAGTGGGGAGATTGCGGATATTACAGTGGGGACTATATGGTGGTGCAATTTTCGCAGGTTTTTGCAAATTCAATTATTTGCTGATCCGAAAAATGATCCGATCCGTGATTCTGATCTGAGGAACGATCCGATCCGTGAGTTTTTTGATCTGTTGCACCCCTAAAGACCAGTGAATAACTGGCTTGGGTGAGGACAGCTCTGGATCCCTGGACAGGCAATTGTCCTCTTAAAATCCAGAAGCTACAGTATTTGTGAATGAGGACCAGTGCACAGGGTCTATACCTGCTGGAGAACACTCAGATGTAAGGTCCTTATCGAGAAAAGTAGCAGTAGGCACATATCGCTGTGGACCTTGCAGGTCAATAGTGCCCTTAGTAGAAGGATATGGCTGAAGAGTACCAAACACCACAAGGGGTGCAACTACCTAATTGGACTTATGAAAATGTACAATACAGATCTAAAGCATGGCATAAATTGTCAGAGCTATATGAATACCTGAAATAAATAAAAGAGGTTGAACAATGTGAATTTTTAATCATGTCAGCATGACATCAGCCACCACAAGTATTTTGTAGGCGACCAACAGTAATCAGAAAGGTGCTGGCAGCAGCAACCAGAAGTTTCAAGATCACACATTACAGACTTTACAGGCTGGTAGCACGTTAATTATGAAAGAAGTAGCGCTTTATATTACATCACGTGTTTTTAAAAAAAAATTTTTTATTAGAACTGCTGGGAGGATTTTTTCCCATATTTTATTGAAAAGTTGGTATCCGATTGATCCTGCCTGGTGCTGACCACGTTCATCACAGCTGCTGAGCCCCGATACCGTGGTCAGTTTAAGTGCCTCCGTTATTAGCTCGCTCTCCTCTGTCAACTTGGGTCAGTGCCCATTCCTCTCCTTCCCTCCTGCTACAAAAATAACTTTGTAATTTTCAGCCAATTTCCAGAGTTCAGCAATGCTATGTGCCCCGGTGTTTGCTTTATTTTAAAAAAATGCCGTGCTATACCTTATTTCAGAGCGCTGCTGGGCGCTCACGCGCTTGCCTGCCATTCTCCTCTTTCCACATCAGTGGAGGCTTCTAAAGCCCCTCCCGCTGTAGCCATCAGATTGGAAGAGGGAATGACAGGCGGTCACGTGAGCGCCGAAATAAGGAATAAAACATTTTTATAATAAAGCACACACACTGTGCACATAGCATTATGGAACACTGGGGAATGTGTGAACATTACAAAGTGGGTTTACAACTACTTTAATGCAAGGAATGCATTAAGGTAAAAAAAAAAAAAAAAAAATGTTTAGGCTTTACAACCACTTTAAGCCTTCGTTCCGATGCAAATAAAAAGGGGATTAGATCCGATAGGCATAGATTAACAGCAGATTCGTCATCTGAAAAAGCATTGTTTGCGATAAAAGCTGTTCACATCTGTGTGGTGCAATTTTGATCCAATTAAAAAGGGGTCCTGTGCAAGTTTAGGGCGACCTAATCTCCAGCTATGCCAAATCCACTCAGACATCACATTAATTTGCATTAGAATCGCACTTGTGGCAACAAAAAAAAAAAAAAATTGCACTGTGAAATCACATCAGTGAGAAAATAGTCTAAAGCCGAGCTCCAATAAAAAATAACTAAAAAAGGTTTACTTTAGACTGGTCCATCTCAGTCATCTCTAAAGTTGTATATACTGCATGCAGAGGGCTGCTGGGGATGCTGAAAATCTTAAGCTGACCATATACATTTTTTTTTTTTGAACAGATCCTTCCACCCACGATACACAGTGTGGAGGAATGGATTGCCCACTGTAGCTATTGTATAGTGAGCCACTCTAGCTGTCAAAAATACCCAAAACGCTGCTTGGCCGACAAGTTTCAGTCCACTCCCTAATATTTTTTAATCAACGTGGTCAGGTGGAAGGTATCCCACAGGGCCACCCACTGAGAGAATTTCATCTGGTGCGTCAGAAACTGGGTGAAATTCACTACATGTATGGCCAGCTTTAGTTGGCTTCATGATTGATGGTCTTCACCAAATTTATAATTAAAAAAGAGTCCTGCGCAAATAATACCACAAAAATTGAATAATGTATAAAAATGTGAAAAAAACAAGAGTCAATGTAAATATTTCAAAATAAACACACCAATAGTGTAAGGTGTAGTGAAAAAGCACTGGAGAAAGAACAGGACCAAGTGTTCCAAAAGATCAGGCTCCCAGAACTCTCACCTCAGAGATGGAATAATAAGGCAAAAGAAAGTAATTCCAATGGACTTCTCCTTCACTTCTCTGTGCACAATCATCAAATGGTATAAACTTCTACCACTAGAGGGCCGATTCAATCTCTTATGAGTAATGCTGCAGCATATGTGTCCTCGTGGTATGAAACTTAAAGAAAACACAGAGGGGAAGGGGAAGGGAGAGAGAAAGGGGACTCCAATAGTGTAGTGGTTTCCAAAACTGAATAAATTTATTTAAGAGAAAGCAAATGGAGACGTAACGCGTAGGGAGTGGCCCGTAGGAATACCGGAACAAGCGTAAGACTGGCTGTACACGCCAGATCTCTTTCTGTTTGATATTTTCTTTTTAAATGTGAGAGTCCATTTGCTTTCTCTTAAATAAATTTATTCAGTTTTGGAAACCACTACACTATTGGAGTCCCCTTTCTCTCTCCCTTCCCCCTTCCCCTCTGTGTTTTCTTTAAGTTTCATACCACGAGGACACATATGCTGCAGCATTACTCATAAGAGATTGAATCGGCCCTCTAGTGGTAGAAGTTTATACCATTTGATGATTGTGCACAGAGAAGTGAAGGAGAAGTCCATTGGAATTACTTTCTTTTGCCTTATTATTCCATCTCTGAGGTGAGAGTTCTGGGAGCCTGATCTTTTGGAACACTTGGTCCTGTTCTTTCTCCAGTGCTTTTTCACTACACACTTACACTATTGGTGTGTTTATTTTGAAATATTTACATTGACTCTTGTTTTTTTCACATTTTTATACATTATTCAATTTTTGTGGTATTATTTGCGCAGGACTCTTTTTTAATTATTTAAGTGATAGTTTGTGTTTACTATTTTGTCCCGCTGCATTTTTTGTTTCATTTAGTAGCACTTGCACTTTTGTTATTCCACAGATTGTTACATTATACTTTGTTTTGCACGTAGATTTATTTCACGTCTAGCACATAGTGGCGCGAGGGTCCATTTTACACACTTCACCAATTTATGGTCAGCTTTGATCTTCTGGGCTCTGCTTCTGTGATTTGCCATTAACAGTACAGGAGTAGCAGTTGCATACACTTCCCCTTCCTGCCCCCTTACTCATTGATAAAACAGCTTTTATTCTAGTCACAAAATATAAAAAGTCAGCCATAGACAGATCTAAATTGTCAGGTTCAGCAGGAACCAGATGAATTTCGACCCATCTACTGTATGGGCAAGCTGGATGTACAGAAGTCAATCAGTCAACTTCAGAACAACAAAAGTGTCTGTTCTTGTTGTACGATCACTGTCGCTGGCTATAGCAGGCAGCAATGATCAACGTACTCTGATGTCAGGGCAACATCCCGGTGTCAGAATACAATAGCGCACTGGGAGGGATTTGCGCAATTTTTACAGGTTGAGGTAAAGAAAAATCACAGAATGTACATTGTTTTAATAAATCAATCAAATCAATTAACAGTGCTCATGCTCCTTAAGCAGCACTCTTAACTGTAACACGGGGGGTAGGGGGGTGTTGGACCCCTAGAGACCTGAACTGCTGTACTGTATTGTGAGCAGTGGTCCGACTTTCCAGCATGCAGCCATCACAGGGTACAGTAGCTAAAACATTTTTATTGTAATTTAAATCAACTTAATACATTTCAGGTGCATCAAAACAAAAGGCTTATAAAATATTTAATACTGTGCTGATATGATTTAAACTCTGGATAAACTTAAAAAAAGATACCTAAATGATGACAGCTACAACCAATATACAAACAAAACTCATTGCACAACACTGTATAAAAAAAAACAAAAAAAAAAAAAAAACTGTATTGTGCAAGCTCAACAGATCCACTCAGCTTCAACTAAGCGTGCATTAACAGTAAGGCTCGTAGGCCTTCTCCACCTCACTTCACCTCCGTGCCGTTCTGAACACTAGGGTGATGTCACTGGCTCCTCCTCCCGATGCATTGTGTCACAGGTCATTGCTTTATTGTATTTGACACTTTGCAGCGGACACAGTTGATTTGTTGCCATTTATTTAGATTTTTTTTTTTTGCATTAAGAGTTAATTTATTTACACGTTGCACTCATATTTATTCATTTATATAAATAGCACTTTGCATTTAATTAAGGTTGATAGTAGCGCACCAATTGTTCAAATTTTTTTATTCAAAGACTTGGGGTTAGTTTTGTTTAGCTGTCCCCTTCCAGCATGTTGCAGTGAATGCCGCACCTAAAATGTATTTAACCAATTTAAACTGAACTTTAAATTGGGCTTTAATGCGAGACACACAAAGCAATCTCATATGTACATATACTTTCATAACAAAGGTCTGGCTTATATCTCATTGTAACTCCTTATTTTACACCAAGACCGTCGATCAAGCTTAAACATGTACAATGTCATGGGAGGGGGCAGATCAGACCACGAGTTCAGATGTGCATTTAATGGCGCCCTGAATTTTGTGTATACCTTTGCAGTTATAAAAATAAAGTGGTTGTAAACCGTTACATATGCCCAGAGAACTGACTGGCCACAGGTAATACATGGAGATATAAGAAATCTCCCCACATCAATTGTACCAGTTTATCTGCAGACGTCTTTTCCCATTCATTCCAAGTGCGGAATTTACACTGGATCTCTGAAAAGCATGGGGTGGAGAGCTGAACCCAATGCAGAGTTCCAGCCGTTTCACTCACCTGTCCCCCGGTCCAGCAACACGGCCGCCTGAAGCCTCACTTCTCTCCCTCTCCTCTTCCTGGCATCACTGGTGTAGATACCGGGCTGTGACAGCTTGCGGCTTCACAAGTACGAGTCACGCTGGCCAGGCAATCTTCTGGGACCTGTGATGTGTCCCAGATTGCAGGGAGGGGGGGAAGAAGAATTTCAGCTTGAGTCGCCTAGGCAGCCTGAGCGGAAGTAGGAGCTGGGTACCTGTCAAAACTAGGTACCCACTCCATCCCCTAAAAAATTACATGCCAAATGTGGCCTTTCAGGGAGTCAGGAGTCCTTAAAGCAAAACTTCCACTTTTGCGTGGAACTCTGCTTTAAGTCGGTGGAGAGCTCTGAGAGCTGATTGGAGGGAAGGGACACACCCCCTTCACACAGCAAACAGGAGAGTGCTCACACAGGAGTTGAGGCTGTCAATCAGCTGGAACTCCCTCCTCTGTCACGGTTTCTTGGTGTCAGGAAAACATGTCAGACGTGACTCATGCTGATAGCAGAGGAATGAGGCAGCGGACAGATATGACACTTAGTGCTCTGGATTGAGACAAGTACACACTATATGCTTTGTTCATATTTCATGTCTGAGGTTTACAACCATTTTAATGTAAGATGTGGTGCATGCACTTTAATCAAAATGGCAAAAATCTAGGCTGACTGTAAATATTTTACAGTTGTCTGTACTGCTGCTGGGGACATTTCTTCTCACTTTCTGTCCTAGAGATAGAGGTCACCAGGAAAGGAAGTGAGGGGACATTTCTCCAACAGGGACGCATTCAACAATAAAAACCCAACACTTTCAACTGTCCACGCTAAATGCAAAAAATAAAATAAAAAATGCTTTGGGCCGAATTGAGAGCCGCTGATCAGTTCTTGTGATACCTCTAGAAAGTTGCTGAAGAACTCTGCTGTCCAGTGTTTTCATAAAACAATGTAACTCCTACATCAAAGGCCCGCAAATTCCGGAGACACAGATTTATCTTGGTTATGTAATGCAGTCCTCAATGCTTGGATATGACAGAATTCTGCAATGCAAGCACTGCACAAGTAACTTTCTATGCAGCTTGGATTCATTCAGAAACAATTAACAAAAGGGATGAGGTTATGTCCACTCTGTATTTCATATTTAACATAAAGACGGCCATCTACTAATCTTAATTGTTATTATATCGGCACTTTCTTCTGTTTTTAACTAATTGCAAGCATTGATTCGTTTGTATGCATTTGTTTAGCTCAGGGCTCGACAGATCCCAGACACTAAATCGACATGGCGACTAGAAATTGCATCCCGGCGCCTGGGCTGTTTGCTAGCCAAGCTGGCCTGGGTATGGGAGGATGCATTGGGCTGGACTGATTCTTTTACAGAGTGACCCGAGCTGAGCTGGCAGCTGCATTTACAGAGACCTGCCAAACTCATACACCACCGGCTGCTTGGTGTGACAGTGTGCCTGCCTTGCTGCTCATCACAGAAGAGAACTTTGATCTGGACCCCGGCCAAGGATTCTGCTCAGCCTACCTGCTCGGTACGAGCCCTCACTGTTGTGCCACTGATCGCAGGGGAGTGGGGATCTGCATCCGGCTGGACATTCAGCCTTCTTACTGCCTTACTCAAGAAGAAATCCAGTCAGGACCCCTAGGAGAGCCACCTCATCAGTGCAGCCTATCTGTGCTTGTCAGTGCCCACCAGTGCAACCTTATCCGTGCCGCCCATCTGTGCTCATCAGTGCCCACCAGTGCAACCTCATCAGTGTCTCAGAAAATTGATAAAAATCTCTTACAGTGTTGCATGACTGTGCAATTGTCATTCAAAGTGTGTCAGTGCTGAAACTTGCAACATCAGTTCTGGTTGGAGTGTTCTGGCGGGTGTGGGTTTCGCTAATACAGCAGGCTGACAGTTTTCTTTTTTTGTTCACCCATGAAAAAACGAACAGTGTGTAGCAGGTATTTGATGTGAGAGCCTAGTACTGGTAGTTTCCTTACACCCAAAACTCCTGATTAATGGGCTGACCTGAACACTTGGCTCTCACTGTATTCCACTTTTGCAGCCACATTGGGATAACACCTACTTTATATTTGTTACTTGTTCCCATGAACAAAGCATAACTTTATTTCCTTGGTGAAAAATACTAGCTAGATTTCTATATAATGGGGCTGGGAGTTCCTTTTCTTACCATACTAAGCCCTGTCTGTACTGTGCTGGCAGTTGTTCATCATCAGTTGTAAACTAAACATGCACACAGTCTGTTCTAACAAAAGCTTAAGGATCTCAAAGTTTGGGTATTACCTTGTATCTTAATGTACTTTTAAACAAACCTGTTCCTGTGTACCTTAATTGCACATTGCAAGCTATTATGAAAAATACAAGCTGCCTATAGAGTCCAATGTATAAACCTGCTCAAGAAGACAAATGGAAAGAGAAGAAAGTTTTGATTTAACTATTTTTAGGCGCACTGTGTGAAAACACAAAGCGGGGGATGCTCAAATCTACTGCAAAGGTGTTATCACACAAACATTAACCTTCATGGTACATTAACACAACTCTGCACATTTCAATGTATGTAAACTGTAACTGAAAGACGTGTTTCTTTAATAAAGTCCTATTTGCCCCTTTTTGTCATCTTTTGTTTCATCTCAGCCACTGCTGATCTCCTGCAGACTCTTTACTGTCACTTCCTGACTACAGGCAACACAAGCAACTGCTGTATGCGATTTATCATAGCAGGTTTCCAAATTATAACAGTGGAACAAGACTTTTCAACGTGTGTCAGCATGATAGTCCGTAGTCTCCATTTGGAGAATGTATGACAAGGTGCCAATTCACAAGAGCAATTGGTAGACAGAGACAGTGTTGTCACCATATAAGTATCGAAAACTTCAGAGCATGTATTATTTTAATAAAGGCAGCAGATATCAAACTATTGAACAAAATTACATTAACAAGTTATGGTCAACATGAATTTTTGAAGATTGGTTACTTATACTTTTAGGGCCGGTTCACACTGCAGGCGCGGCGAGGCGTCTCCGACTTGCCTCGCCGCGACCTGCGGCGACCTCAGCGGCGACTTGCAGATGACTTCTGTATAGAAGTCAATGCAAGTCGCCCCCGAAGTCACACAGAAGTAGTACAGGAACCTTTTTTCTGAGTCGGAGCGACTCGAGTCGCTCCTCTCAGAACGGTTCCATTGTACAGAATGGGGGCGACTTGCGGGAGCGAGGCGAGTCGTGTCGCCTCGCATCGCCCGCTGTGTGAACCGGCCCTTACAGAAAACTTAAACAGAAAGTAAACTCTCTCACTCTGATAGTTTGATAATTACTTATTATAATGGACTAAATCTCCCACTCTGATTTAGTCCATTATAATAAGTAATTATCAAACTATAGCTACTGTAATCCTGCCCAAATTGCAAATTACTTACGGTTTAAAAAAAACTTGTTTCCAG
>NW_027507903.1:278177429-278507012 GCF_037356315.1 Lithobates pipiens | reverse complement strand
AGAGAGGGGGGGAGGGAGAGGTAAAAGGTATTCAACTTTCTGCAATACTAACGGTTTTCTTTACCTCAATGCTCACTGTGTGGGTCTTCACTCAACAAGCTCCCAGTCTTTCTCACTAGACCTCCAGATCCCCTAGTCACTGGATCACCTAAGCTCTTTCACTGTAGCACTCAGTATCTTCCTCAAGCATCACACCTGCTTCCTTGCCGAGTCCCAGATACTCCTCAAGCTTCACCGCTGCTGACACATTAGGTCCCTGGCTTGGCACTCCACAAGCGTCACCTCTGCTGTGCCGCTGGGTCCCTGACTTAGCACTTGCTGATGCTTTCCCATTTCTTTACCGTCCCTGGCTGGCAAGAAGTCTGCTCTGGTACTGGCCTCAGGTTACTCACAATGGTCTCCAGTAGCAAGATGGGTGGTTCCTTGGTGGCAACAGCTTCCCTTCTACCTCTGACCACAACAGACCCCCCCCCCCCCCCCCCGTCCGGTGGAACAGTTACTTCTGGTTGGACTATAAGCCAGCAGTCCCAAGCCTGCACTACTTCTGGATAGGCTCTCAGATAGCCTAGTAGCCAGATGTCCCCAGGATAGGTCTTAGGTTTTTGGTCTAGCAGCCCTGGGTCATACGACACACGTCCACCCAGACAGCCACCCAGGTGGCACAGAACCCCGATCACCTGACTCCACCCAAATAAATAGGCTCTCCCAGCAGGCCAAGGGACCCAAGAAAATCCCTGCCCATTTGTCTGAGACACCCTATTCATTCCTAATCTGTCCTTGCAATGCCCTCGTCTTACCTAATGTCACCACATACCTGGCTATCTAGTGACAGAAGATCGAAGTGCAGCAATTCCAGAATTAGGGTGAAATTGAACTATCAATTGGCCAAGGCAACTATTACATGGCAATTAAATTTAATAGCAACCCTGCCTAAATATCAGGGTGCTATAGATTCATACCCAAAAAGACTGAGCGCTGAAATAAATTCTAAAGGTGCTTCAACAAAGTATTAGTTTAAGGGTGTGCACACTTATGCAACCATATGATTTTAGTTTTACTTCCCTCCACCTAAAAGATTTAATTTTGTTGTCCAGAGTTGTACAGTTTATTGGTCACATTAAAAGGTGGAAAAAGGTCTGAAATGATTTATCTTTGTCTCATTTTTTTACATCACAGAAACCTGACAATTTAACAGGGGTGTGTAGACTTTATATATCCACTGTATATCTCCATTGCACATCAGACCATACTAGTAAGGCTGGCCATCGATTATGAAATTTTCTTACTTTCAAACACGGGTTCGCATTAGTGATCATAGTATTTTGACAGAAGGCAAACCTCTAGCTGTCAGAATACAATTGTGCACTAGGAGGGATTCCCCCATCAACATTGACTGTCTGACAGCAAGAGGTTTGCCTGCCATCAGAATACAATAATTGCTGCCGGTGGCTTTTGCTGCTAGCAGTGATCGTATGAAAAAAAAAACATGACAGCCTGGTTGTACAGAAGTCCATTTGCAACACATTTTTCATTTGAGGAAGACCTGTCTGATAATAAATGTATAACTTTAGAACATCATCCATATTTTATACCTTTCCCCTGGCATGTAATAATCCTTGGGAAATTGATCAGACCCATAATTAAACGATACGAGAAAGAGGAGTGCTCCATCCACGCAGGTGACCGACACCATTGCATTGTCACTGTTCCATTCATCTACATACAGACTTGGCAGGCAACATTTTTCGGTTTTACATGCTGTCGGTATTCTAAAGTACACAAAACTTTACCTAGTCTGCTTCCATTCCTGGGCATTGCCATAAATGAGCCAAGGCTTCCACCTATAACACTGTGGGGTCTTCTCAGCGGTGGCTTCTTGAAGGATCCTGTGTATTGATGAAGGAAGGAGTGCATACTATGAGATGTTGGAGGCCTGCCATTCTTCACAATAGGTTCTAGAAATCCCAAAGGCCAAGATAGATCCATGCCATCAGAAAAGGAAAGATTGTAAAATAGGAAAAGACCCAAGGAGAGAAAAAAAAGGAAGAAAAAGAGAATAGAATTACTATACACACCACCTTACAATGATTAAGACAGAAACGGTCAAATCAGTCACCAGTTTTTAGAATTGTTGATCCAGATTTCAATACATATCACATTCAGTGTATTATTGAAAGCAGAGGTTCTTAATCAGGTGATCATAAAATAGCTTCCATCACCCATTAATCTTTTCTAAAATGATGAATGTATAATTTAAAGTGGTTGCAAACCTCAGATATGAAATAAGCAAAGAATTCTATAGTGTGCGTTTATCTCAATCCAGAGAACCAAGTGTCATTTCTCTGCCGTTTCGTTCCTCCGCCATCAGCATTAGTCAATTCCTATGATGTTTTCCTGACACCAGGAGAAAAGTGGCGACGGAAGGAAACAGTTTGACAACCTCAGCACTGTTCCTGTGTGCCATATAAATGGGGGTGCATCCCATCCCTCCAATTAGCTCTCCTCATTGATGTAACTTCAGCTCTCCACCGCCTTCTTTTCAGGGCTGAGAGATCTTGTATAAATTCTGCACTTTGAATAAATGTGGAGAAAAAACAGCTGTAGATAAACAGGTACAACCTATGTGGGAGGAATGGTTTCATCTCTGTGTATCACCTGAGGCCAGTAACTTCACTGAGTATATATAATGGTTTACAACCACTTTAAATTAATTTGGGATGGCTTCATATGCATGTCCCTTGTGTTGACCCATAGCTGTTCAAAAAACTGAAGTTATAAAATGGATAAAAATTTCAATTGCAGGCATGTGAATTCGGATTTTCATAAGCCGTGCTATAAAGATGTGACCTACAAATTAAAAACCTCTGCTTTAGGTGGTGTTAGAATCCCTTCACCAATCACAAACTTGTTTTAACCAAAACATTACAACTTGTTGATTGTAAGTTAGTTCATGCCCAAAAGATTGAAGGAAATGCGTGGAAAAAAGCCTCAATACCCTCAAGGCAAACATTAAAAAGATTGATTTATAAAATATATGACTGTGTATACAAAAGGGAGGAATACATAGCAACCAATCAGCTTTTGCCTTATATTAGTTTACAATGATTAAGAAAGATAAGATTTAATCAGATTTGGTGATACCAGGTACCTATTTACGACCTGTGTCGATATCATCAGTTTCACATGCTTTTGAGATCTTTCAGAATTAATTGACAGGTGCACTTGACCTGCGGATGACCTCCTCCTGACCTACATCTACTTCAAACCGGGTTTATATTCCCCATAACACTGCATGGGAATGCAATACCCATCCAGAAAGGTCCTTAAAGTGGTATCCCAGACAAAACAATTTTTATTCTTGGTTTTGGACCAAGCTAGAGTCACAACCGCTCGAGTTTTTGTTGCTTTCCGAGGTCTTACTTTGCCACTTTGGAGTTAACTCTGAGTTATACTCAGAGTAATCTTTTACATAATACGCTGTGAAACACATCATGGCAGAGCAAAGGGAGGATTGACGAACATCCATTGATCAATCCTCCAACTTCTCCAGGTTTGCAGCTGTGAGATTTTGGCTGCATTCGCTTTTCCCACTGTCTTTGCGATATGCTGCAGGTGCCATTATATTAAAAACAGCACCCCAAATTCGGATCGCAAATGCCGTATTATTGCAGGCACCAGATTGCATGGTACGGTAGTACTGGTGCGGCGCACTCTCAAAAGTAGTGCATACACTACTTTGTGCGATTCAGTGCAAATTGCACTGTAGGGGAATGTACAGGTGCATATTCCTGTGTCATTCTGGTGTGAAGCGATCCTCAGTGTTTGTAAGCAGTGCAAGGGAGACATCAAATGTCTGACAGATCTGACATCTCCATAAAAAGGACAAAAGGACATGTCACATAAAATTTAATATTACATAGGGGCTTAACAATCATTGTAACAGTAAGCGGAAGTAAAGGCAAAACCTAACTCTAAACTTATTCTCACCCACATTCTAAAGCCTACTACACACAGGCCAAATGTCTGGCAGCATTGACTGGTTCAATAGAAACTTCGGCCCATGTGTACTGCAGCCAGTCTCACAGGGGGATAAAAATTTCTGCCGATGGGCTCCCAATCAGCGTTCTCAGCCAATGGATGAAGCCACTCTGGCGGCACCCTCTGTGTGCAGGAGAAAGCCGACAATGGGTGGGAAATGCCTGGAAAAAGATGTCCCCCATAGACTTAATATGGGGCTTCCATTGTCGATGGCCTCTCCTACAAACTGAAGCTGCCGCTGACAGAGTGGCTGCACAATAGGCAGGTATAGTTATCTTTTCTTTACAGGGCTAGATAGATTAGGTTTCATTAATTAGGTTTTGCATTTACTTTCACTTTAAGTAAAAATATACAAACTTAAAAAAAATAAAAATAAATGTTTTTTAAAAGGACCCCCCTTATATACACACACCCCTAGGACATTCATAGGTTAACAGTTTGTGTAACACATACAGGATATCAACATAGATGCCAGTGAAAGAGGAATAATTCTAAGGCCTTTATTTACAGTTAAATGTAACACGGATAACCTATAAAAGATGGCGTAAAAGTAAAGCAACACTTGGAGTATTTTTGTTAACATTTTGCTTGGCCACAGGCAGCAGTAAAATTTGACATGAGTTCAAGCAAATCCATTCTATCTGCAACTACATTCAACAGACTCATTCTCATATAAGGGCTTTAGCTATATGTAGACTGATGAGTTGTTCTTTTACAAATACTAAAACTTAAACTTTTTCAGCTTTTCTGAGATTTTACTTCATTGATCCGGAAGAGGGGACCAATTACATATACAGTGGGTATAGAAAAGAATCACCCCCCTTTAAAAATTCAATTTTGTTGCTCTGAAGCCTGAAATGAAGACAGACAGCTTTTGTTTTATCCAGCTGTATTTACTCAGTGCAACTTATAACATTCATGTGAAAGATATAACAGCAATATGTCAGAAAAAAATAATAATTCAGAAACACGGTTTGTGATGGAGTTGGAAAAAAAGATCACCCTCTTATGTCAGTATTTTGTTGAACCAGCCTTTGTTTTAAATTACAGCCTTTAGTTTGTTGGGCTATGTCGCTACTAATTTTGCACATCTAGACTTTACAATATTTGCCACTCTTCTTTGCTGAACTGCTTAAAATGGAAGTAAACCCTTCCAAACAACTTTGACCTACAGGTAAGCCTAGATTAAGGCTTACCTGTAGGTCCAAGTAATATCTCCTAAACCTATATGGTTTAGGAGATATTTGCCCGAAAATGGGCACCGCTGTCTACGGCGCATGCGCCGTAGACAGCGGCGCGCAGGCGCACTAAATGCGGCAAGTCCAAGAATGGATTTGCCAAATTTGTCTACTCCCGTGCGCATGCGCGGGAGTGACGTCATCGCGGCTCCGGCGAATGGCAGCGTCGGAGCTCCGAGACGCGACTCCCGTGCGCATGCGCGGGAGTGACGTCATCGCGGCTTCTCCGCTGTCATTCGTCGGAGCTGCGAGAGACGCCACAACCAAGATGGATGCGGCGGACTACAGGTGACAGCGGCGACTTCGCTGGCTCCTGTGTCAGGTAAGTGACACATAATGAGCTACTATGCGATGCATAGTAGTCCATTATGCTTTACCTTTGCAGGGAAAAAAAGAGGAAGTAAACCCATCAGGGTTTACTTCCTCTTTAAGTCCAGTTAAATTTGATGGTGACCATTTGTGGACTGCAGTCTAATGCCACATACACACGATCGGTGTCTTCATCTGAAAAATCTTGGATGATTTTTCCTGACGGAATTACGCTCAAGCTTGGCTTGCATACGGTCACACAAAATTCCCTGAACTTTCGACCATCAAGAACGAGATGACTTACAACACTATGACGAGCCGAGAAAATGAAGTTCAATGCTTTTGAGCATGCGTCAAATGGTTTCCGAGCATGCGTAGGAATTATGTGCGTCGGAATTCCTACAGACGATCGGAATTTCCGATCGGAACTTTTCCCGTCGGAAAAATGGAGAACCTGCTCTCAATCTTTTGTTGGCAGAAATCCCGCCAGCAAAAGTACGATGGACCATACACACGGTCGGAATTTCTGACCAAAAGCTCTCATCTGACTTTTGCTGGAAGGATTTCCGATCGTGTGTACGAGGCTTAAATCTCATTCCACAGATTTTCAATGGGGTTTAAGTGTAGGCCCTGACTAAGCCATGCAAGAACAATCACCGTTTTCTCCTTCAACCACTGTGTGGTAATTTTTGCTGTGTACTTAGTGTCATTGTCATGTTGGAAGGTAAACCTTCTTCCCATTGACAACTTTCTGGCAGAGGGCAGCAGATTTTCCTCAAGAATTTGATGGTATTTTGCCCCACCCATTTTTACTTCTAACCTACCAAGTGCTCCCCCTGTTGCAGAGAAACACCCCCATAACATGATAATACCACCTTCATGCTTTTCTGTAGGAATGGCATTATTTGGATAATGAGCTGTATTGAATTTCCGTCACACACAGTTTGGCGTTGAGACCAAATACTGTAATAAAATTTTAGTCTCATCTGACCATAACACCTTTTTCCATGTGGCCTCAATCTTCAAGGCGCGTTTTGGCCTTTTTTGAGGGGTGGCTTATTTTTGCAACCCTCCCATACAAGCCACATTTGTGATATTATTGTCACATAACACATACACAATGACCACTCTGTCCTAAATTCCTGCAACTGCTTCAGAGTTGCTGTAGGCCTCTTGGTATCAAAATACATCTGGACCACAAGAATACTATGTAGGCAAAGCAAGTATCCAGCACAGCATAGTCCTCTGAATCTTTCTGTTATTTTACCAGCATTCAAATCGATCCACCAATGTGATTCTGCTGCAAAGGGCCTTAGTCAGAGCTATAGATAGGTATGTAGTAGGTTGAAAATGTAATCTGTGTGAGGTTAGCTTAAAAAGGTTGTAATCCCTCTTTCCTACTTCCCTCCACTGTGCAGTTCGTTTTGCTCAGCTGGGCCCCGATCCTCAACTTCTGGGGTCCTCTGGTGGTGCTGGTAGCTCCTCCCCACATTGAAGAAGGAGGACACCTGTGCGGGCACGCTCCTGAGTCCTGCTTCTCTGTCCATTCACATAGAATGCCGGACTAGGCCCCGCCCCCTCGTCATTGGATTTAATTGACAGCAGCAGCGCCCGTGTCATTGGATTTTTATTGAGCTTTGCAAAAGTAACAACTTTCCAAATGTACCAAACAATGCCAGGCACAGTGATACTGTGAGCACCCATAAAACATACACCCACATAGTCTGAGAGGTCTGTCTTCCCCATAAGTGTCAGACAGGCATTAGACTGACCCCAGAATTTAACTTGAGGGCATAGCCCATAAAGCAATATCAACTACCTGCAAGGTCGAAACAGACAATAAAGCTGTGTCAAAACATCACAACTGGTGGTAGGGTGGGCAATTTTTGTGACAGCTGAACCTCCTCAGAGCAGTTGGACGTGCTCCAGCATAGGCTTTTCCTAGAGTTCAGGCTCCCCCCATTCACCTCAGGTCTTTGTAGCCAATCCCAAGGGAGCTACTTAAAAGAGAAGTATGGGATATGGTTTTTTTGCAAATACGTACTTACCTAGGTGGATGCAGCATCGGTCCAATGCGGCATCGGTCCAATGCGGCATCTGTCCCCAGGCGCCTCTGCACTGAGAAATGAGCAATTGAACACCGTCGATCACTCGGTGCACACAGCTCCCCGAGCAGAGAGCTGATGACTGTCAGTCACTGCTCTCTGCTCTGCCCCTCCTCACTCATTGGAGCGCTGACCTGTCGAGCGGGGTGGGTGTCCGACTCAGGCTCTTAGCGGCTCGCTGGGATGGGTGTTGGTCCAGGGATCTAGCGGATCCCGACTCTGTGGTCATGATGATGCGGAGCCTGGACCAACTTCTATGACATCAGCAGAGAGCGGACTTCTGCTGGAATCGGGTCACAGGAGTGCAAAACAAAATACAGGAGCAGTACAGCCAAACAAACTTTGGCTGTACTTTTTGTTTTTTACTCCCTTTTAGGTTCACACCCACAGTGATGCCATGCTTCCAGCAGTCAAGGCTCCCTTTCCCTAAAGCCCCTTTCACACTGGGGCAGTGGGTGCGTCGGCGGTAAAGTGGCGTTATTTTTAGCAGCGCTTTACGGTCAATTTCGCTGAGCTATTCGACCGCTAGTGGGGCGCTTTTACCCCTGCTAGCGGCCGAGAAAGGGTTAAAACCCTTTGCTGGCGGTATAGCCACGCTGCCCATTGATTTCAATGGCCAGGAGCGGTATACGCACCGCTCCTTCACTGCTCCAAAGATGTTGCTAGCTGGACTTTTTTTTAGTGCCCTGTCAGAGCACCGCTCCAGAGTGAAAGCCCTTGGGCTTCAAACTGGAAGCACAGGAGCAGCACTTTCAGGGTGCTTTGCCGGCGCTATTTTTATTGCTGTAGCGCCTGCCAAGCGCCCCAGTGTGATAAGGGTCTAAAGGAGGTTCAAAGGTTTTACCTGAAGCAGGGACACAGAACTACAACATTTCTTTCCCTTCTGTCAAACTACATTGAGGCTGACCATACAGACACTTTAAATTTGTTACAGATTCCTAGAAAGAAATATCTTGCATACTGGAAACGCTAAAACCTACTCAATTAAGAGGACTCACTAAAATTACACTAAAGTTTCCCATTTATTTAAAAAGATCAAAGAACAGAAAAATACATTAATCTAACACTAAGGAAAAAAATGCAGGGACACTTCCTAAAGAAAACCCTTACAGAGCTGGTACTGTCCCCGGAAACACGGTACAGAAGGAAACCATGGAGCTAAGGCTATTCTTAGTCTATTGAAGATCTTCTGCAACTGTTACTTATGATAACCACTTAAACGACTGCTGCAACCTCTGTGTGCACAAGCTGGCCTATAAAGAGATCACACTTCCGTGTGAAAAACAGCATCTAGACACTGTGGTAAACCTTCCTGTAGCTCAGTATGAGAAGCCTGAACTCTCAGAAGAACGGTGATTATTTCTGTAAACAGATCATAAATAGCCTGCATCTATGACACAAGAAAAAAAGTGCCTCATCTTACAACCTTCCATGTTATTATTATTTTATTACTTTATGTATATTTTATTGCAGTTATGTCCATACACAACCCCATCTCTACCCGCTTTGCCACAATATAAACAAAGATTTGGGCACGGAATGAGCTGTGTAGGTCAAGAAATAATAAGGAATGCTTGTGAGCACTGGAAGCATTCATCACACACAGATTTGTTTTAATGGTTGGAAAATCTTCATGCATGTGCTTGTCAGGAGCTTGTGCCTTTTTCAGGAGAAAAGGGAACAAGAAAATCCCAGCCTCACACCAACAGCTGAGAAGCAAATATCAGTGAAATATGAAGGTAGCCACCTTCATTAGGGTGACACTTCATTTCATGTGGTTATGGCAGTGTAGCATTCACTGAAGAGCACACTTAGGCATGCACAGGCACTACAGGGCCATTACTATTGTGTCCTGTTCCATGTAGACAGCTCACCTGCCTGGTCTGCCCGCATGGGTAAAATGGTCAGTTTTGCTCCAATTCAAACCAAAAGTGTTTTCATTTGCACAGCTAGCTTTCTGGATAAGATGAGCCGTTAAACCCGATATACTGTAAATGGCAAAATTGTAATTATTTGCACTAAAACGATAACAACCCATATAGTTTTACACCATCAGCAAGCATGCTCCTTCTCCCTGTCTGCTCGCCTCCTCCCCCTCCCTGTCTGCTCGCTCGCCTCCTCCTCCCTGTCTCCTCCTCCCCCCTGTCTGCTCGCTCGCCTCCTCCTCCTCCTCCTCCCTGTCTGCTCGCTCGCCTCCTCCTCCTCCTCCTCCTCCTCCCTGTCTGCTCGCTCGCCTCCTCCTCCTCCCCGTCTGCTCACTCGCCTCCTCCTCCTCCTCCTCCTCCCTGTCTGCTCGCTCGCCTCCTCCTCCTCCCTGTCTGCTCGCTCGCCTCCTTCTCCTCCTCCTCCCTGTCTGCTCGCTCGCCGCCTCCTCCTCCTCCTCCTCCCTGTCTGCTCGCTCGCCGCCTCCTCCTCCCTGTCTGCTCGCTCGCCTCCTCCTCCTCCCTGTCTGCTCGCTCGCCGCCTCCTCCTCCTCCTCCTCCCTGTCTGCTCGCTCGCCGCCTCCTCCTCCTCCTCCTCCCTGTCTGCTCGCTCGCCGCCTCCTCCTCCTCCCCGTCTGCTCGCTCGCCTCCTCCTCCTCCTCCCCGTCTGCTCGCTCGCCTCCTCCGCCCCCTCCTCCCTGTCTGCTCGCTCGCCTCCTCCTCCTCCTCCCTGTCTGCTCGCTCGCCTCCTCCTCCCTGTCTGCTCGCTCGCCTCCTCCTCCTTCTCCCTGTCTGCTCGCTCGCCTCCTCCTCCTCCTCCCTGTCTGCTCGCTCGCCTCCGCCTCCTCCTCCCTGTCTGCTCGCTCGCCTCCTCCTCCCTGTCTGCTCGCTCGCCTCCTCCTCCTCCTCCCTGGCTGCTCGCTCGCCTCCTCCTCCCTGGCTGCTCGCTTGCCTCCTCCTCCTCCTCCTCCCTGGCTGCTCGCCTCCCCCTCCCTGTCTGCTCCTCCTTCTCCGTTCACCTCCTCCTTAGACCCCTTTCACACGGGCGGATAAAATTCAGCTTTTAGGTGCAGACAGATCAAGTTATCTACCGTAGCTAAACTCACACAATGCTTTCCTATGGCTCCATTCACACACTGCATTTAGCGATGGTTTCGTTACATGGGGTTTTGTGTGGTTAGAAAAAATAAATTTGACTTAGTCCAGGACCAATTTAGTGCAGCTACCTGCACATAACTGCATGTAATCGCAGTGTACCATTTCTTCTGCGGATAGGAGTGGCAACAAGGAAAGAAAAACAGGAAGCACATCAGAAATGGCAAGAATGTTCAACCGCAGCTAAACGCAGTGGCATGTAAATGCACATGCATTTACACTGCTAATCGCAACGTACAACTGCAAGTGATTGCTGTGCCTGGAGTCTAGGAATTTCAAAATAAAACATGCTTTTAACAGCAGGACAGCTGCCCGTGTGAAAGAGGCCTTACAAGAGAACATTGTACAAGGAACCCTTCAGTACTGATTGCAGGAAACAATAAACTTTACACTCATAGCACATACTCTGTCTCCGTCCTCCCCAGTGTGCGCCCACATACTTTCCTTAGGCCCCCTTTCACGCTATCGTGACTTCAAAGTCACACGATTTTAGGGAATGTCTGTGTATCAAAGTCGAAACAAAGTAGTACAGGGACAACTTTGAAGTCACACAGATATGAGTGGTACTCATTGGAAATCATGGGGTACAACTCGTCCTGCACCTTTGCAGTCCCAAGTCGCAGCACAAGGCACACAAGTGTGAAAAGGGCCTTAGCAATGTTACAGTCTCCTTCTGCAACCCCCCTTTGATGTTATCCTGCATTCTTAATTGAGTATGCAGCAAGAGCAAACACATGCTACATAAACCACACCATAATACTGCATTTAAATAAAACACAATTTCATGTTAGGCACAAAAGAGACATATTTTTCCATTATTAAAAAAATCTGAAGGAGTTCTCCCATCTTATTGGCACACATGTGATATGTATTCCCTGAAAGTGTTAAGTACTCAATTAGAAAACACAGGGTAGTCAATCATTTATCTTGCTTCTTCCCCCATTGGTACTTGTGCATGTTGATGTGACAAAAGAAAGTTAGGTTAGGAGCTCTATTAGAACAAGCAACTCTAAATTGCTGTGCAATATGTCTGCACTATAATTACACTGTGTATGCATTCCGTGTTAAAGCGGAACTACAGTGTGTCTGAGCATCACAAACCAAATACACCAATTATATTTTAATATTCAGAACAAACTCTCCATCCATCCATGCCTCTGTTATTTATTTTTCTAAGAAAGCACCCCCTAGCATTTCTGGCTGTGGCCATCTTGAGTAAGGGCAGGTGATTCATGTAATGGGCGGCACAGTGGTGTAATGGATAGCACTTTCACCTAGCAGTAAGAAGGGTTGCTGGTTCGAACCCAAACCACGACACTACCTGCTCGGAGTTTGCATGTTCTCCCTGTGCCTGCGTGGGTTTCCTCCAGGTACTCCGGTTTCCTCCCACACTCCAAAGACATGCTGGTAGGTTAATTGGATCCTGTTTAAATTGTCCCTAGTATGTATGAATGTGAGTTAGGGACCTTAGATTGTAAGCTCCTTGAGGGTAGGGACTGATGTGAATGTACAATGTCTATGTAAAGCGCTGCGTAAATTGATGGCGCTATATAATTAACTGAAATAAATAAAAATAAATGTAAAATTTACTTCTTGGAATCTGTCTTCCCATAGCTTAAGGCAGGGGTCTCCAAACTATGGCCCCCCAGTTGTTCAGGAACTACAATTCCCATCACTCCTAGTCATGTCTATGAATGTCAGGCCGCGTACACACGCGCGGACTGTTCGCCCAACCTTGTTCGGCAAACAGTTTGTCAAACAGTCCGCTCAAAATTTGCATGAGCGGACGTGCCCACACACGAGCGGACTGTTTGACGAACAAGGTTGGGCAAACAGTTCGCTCAACTTTTGAAATGAACGGACTCGCCCACGTAAGGCGGAGGCAAATCCGCCCATTTCGAGCGCGTGTACAGGTAGGCGGGGCCCGCGAAGGAGACGTCGCGGGCTCCGCCGCCTGGAATGGGCTTAAAGGGGAACCCCAACGACGAAAAAAATCGGCGTGGGGGTTCCCCCCAAGTCCACACCAGACCCTTGTCCGAGCACGCTACCCGGCCGGCCAGGAAAGGGGGCGAGCGAGCGCGCCCCCCCTCCTGAGCCGTACCAGGCCGCGTGCCCTCAACATGGGGGGTGCCTTGGGGAAGGGGGGGCCGCGCGGCCCCCCCACCCCAAAGCACCTTGTCCCCATGTTGATAAGGACAAGGGCCTCTTCCCGACAACCCTGGCCGTTGGTTGTCGGGGTCTGCGGGCGGGGGGCTTATCGGAATCCGGGAGCCCCCTTTAAGAAGGGGGCCCCCGGATACCGGCCCCCCACCCTATGTGAATGAGTATGGGGTACAATGTACCCCTACCCATTCACCTGTGAAATAAAGTACAAATAAAAACACAACACAGGGGGAAAAAATATTTTATTGCACAGCTCCGGGGGTCTTCCGTCTTCGGGGGTCTTCTCGCCGGACTCCTCCGCTATGTGTGTGTAGCTCTTTTGCCAGCGGAGGAGTCCGGCTTTCTTCCTCCCCGCCGCCGGCCTCTTCTCCCGACTTCGGGGGTCTTGTCCCCCTCTTCGGTTCTTCTGCCGGGCCACCGCGCCTTCTTGTAGCTCTTTTACAGGCGGTGGCCCGGTCTTCTGTCGCCGTCGCCGCCTTCCGTTCGTGTTCTTCTTCTTGTTCTTCTTGTTCTTCTCCAGGCGATGTTGACACGTCGCTCCCTCCGGCCGGAATGCCAGAGCCGCCCTGCGCTGTGACTTATATAGTGACAATGGGGCGGGGTCACATGGTATATGTCACATGGGTTGATGTCACATGGTGACCCCGCCCCCTTACGATGTCATAGTCCCCATGTGACATCAACCCATGTGACCAACCCATGTGACATATACCATGTGACCCCGCCCCATTGTCACTATATAAGTGACCGCACAGCGCGTCCCCGGCATTCCGGCCGGAGAGCTCGTCGAGTCAACATCGCCTGGAGAAGAACAAGAAGAACAAGAAGAAGAACACGAACGGAAGGCGGCGATGGCGACAGAAGACCGGGCCACCGCCTGTAAAAGAGCTACAAGAAGGCGCGGTGGCCCGGCAGAAGAACCGAAGGCGGCGACAGAAGAACGGAAGACGGTGACAGAAGACCGGGCCACCGGACCAGGCGCGGTGGCCCGGCAGAAGAACCGAAGAGGGGGACAAGACCCCCGAAGTCGGGAGAAGAGGCCGGCGGCGGGGGAGGAAGAAAGCCGGACTCCTCCGCTGGCAAAAGAGCTACACACACATAGCGGAGGAGTCCGGCGAGAAGACCCCCGAAGACGGAAGACCCCCGGAGCTGTGCAATAAAATATTTTTTCCCCCTGTGTTGTGTTTTTATTTGTACTTTATTTCACAGGTGAATGGGTAGGGGTACATTGTACCCCATACTCATTCACATAGGGTGGGGGGCCGGTATCCGGGGGCCCCCTTCTTAAAGGGGGCTCCCGGATTCCGATAAGCCCCCGCCCGCAGACCCCGACAACCAACGGCCAGGGTTGTCGGGAAGAGGCCCCTGTCCTCATCAACATGGGGACAAGGTGCTTTGGGGTGGGGGGGCCGCGCGGCCCCCCCCTTCCCCAAGGCACCCCCCATGTTGAGGGCACGCGGCCTGGTACGGCTCAGGAGGGGGGGCACGCTCGCTCGCCCCCCTTTCCTGGCCGGCCGGGTAGCGTGCTCGGACAAGGGTCTGGTGTGGACTTGGGGGGAACCCCCACGCCGATTTTTTTCGGCGTTGGGGTTCCCCTTTAAGCCCATTCCAGGCGGCGGAGCCCGCGACGTCTCCTTCGCGGGCCCCGCCTACCTGTACACGCGCTCAAAATGGGCGGACTTTCCGAGCGGGAACAGTCCGCTCATTTCGAAAGTACAGCGGACAAGCCCACACACGGGCGGACTGTTCGCTCAAACACAGTTTCAGCGGACAGTTTTTCGGAATTTCCGAAAGACTTTGTCCGTCCAACTGTCCGCTGAAACTGTCCGCTGAAAGCCCACACACGAGCGGACTGTCCGCCCAAACACTGTTCAGCGGACAAGGTTGGGCGGACAGTCCGCCCGTGTGTACGCGGCCTCAGAGTTTTAAAATGCCTTATGGGATCTGTAGTTTTGCAACAGCTGGAGGGCCGTAGTTTGGAGATCCCTGGCTTAAGGCATGGAGGCAGAAGGGTGTGTTTAGCTAAGAAAACCCCTCCTGCCTCTCCTAAAGGGTCTTTGGGGAAGTAAGACATCATTTGCCTAGGCCTGAAAATGAGGAAGTAACTGAGGAAATAAACAAAAAAGTTTAAAAACAAAGTAAATATGATAGTCTTTTAGAGTCCATTCACACAGGGGCAACACGACTTCCAGCAAGACTTTGGGAAGCAACTTTGACATGAATTGAGTATGAATCACAGCATGACTTGAGGCAACTTACAAGACAACTTGAAGTTGCCTCCAGGACAGGGGACTTTGCCAGTGGCCAATCACATAATAATCACCTCTGTGGAAGGGAGAGGTTTGCCTAGAAAAATATTTTTACTTCCTGGAAAGTTGCTTCAGTTAAGACAGGAGATCCGACTTGGAGGCAACTTCCCTTGAAATCAATGGGTACAAGTCGCCTAGAAGTCAGATTGAAGTCATACAGGAACCTTTTATGAAGTTGGAGCGACTTCAGTAGTGTACATTAAGATGGCTCCATTCACTAACATTGATTTATCATGAAGGAGAAGGGATCTCACCGCTCCAGCAGCACACATGCAGGCTGTAAACTGTCTCTTCGGATGGGAAGCCACAGGTGCTGGCTATTACCACTTGCAACAGACGAAAAACAAGCTGTGGACTGCCGCACTCTTCAGAAGAGCACTTTCTTTTATTGGTTGAGCTGTGATGTGATGTGATGTGATTTTCCAATAAAAGAAAGTGGTCTTCTGAAAAGTGCGGCAGTCCACAGCTTGTTTTTCGTCTGACATTGATTTCATCATGTTGCGCGACTTGAGAAAACTTGGGACGACTTCAAGTCAGATGCAAAGTTGCCCATGTGTGAATGGACTCTAATGCTGCGTACACACGATCGGAATTCCAGCCAGAAAAAGACAGATGAGAGCTTTTCAATGGAAAATGCGACCGTGTGTATGCTCCATTGGAATTTAGCTGTCCAAATTTCCGCCAGCCAAAAATTGATAGCATGTTCTCAATTTTCCAGACGGAAAAACTTTCTATCGGTAATTCCAATCGCGTGTATGCAATTCCGACACGACAAAAATCACGCATGCTCAGATTCAACTACGAGACAGAAGCTATTGGCTACTGGCTATTGAACTTCCTTTTTCTAGTCACGTCATACGTGTTGTACGTCACCGCGTTATAAATGATCGGAATTTGATGTGACCGTGTGTAGGCAAGACAGCTTGAGCCGTATTCCGTCAGAATTCTGTCGGGAAAACCATCAGAGCTTTTTCCGACGAGAATTCGGATCGTGTGTACGTGGCATTAGTGTTAACATGCCCTAGCTTATAGCAAACAATCAGTTTCTAATCACAATGAACTACAATAGGTGAATATTAACTTTGCAGTCATTTAGTGCAACAGTCAATTTTTTTAAATTATTCTCTAATTGAAAAACATCGGAATTCTAATTTAACAAAATCCAACTTTTCTTCAACAAGGAAATTGTGATTTATTTGATTTACTCTAAGCTTTCATTCACACTTGAACGTGAGGGGTTTTTGTGCATTTTTGGAAATGCAAATTGTATGATTTTCATGCTTCAGGCATTTTTGTTTTGGCCCATCATGTGTGACATCATATGACGTCGTCCTTATATTTGTTTCCTATTTTTTCTGTGTAATGCTTTCTCTTGTCATAATTCTTAGCCATGTCTGTTATTGTCCTCTGCAGATTGCCATGGTTTTTGTAATGGCCATCACTGGGGTTTTAGAGGTTCTTGTGGGCCCTCACCAGGCAGATGAGAGTCTCCACATCAAGTATGGACACTCCTGAATCCTACATTTTGTTCACAGGCCTAAGGCTGCTGGGAGGAGGAAACCAGTTAAATGCAAAAAACAAAAACATGTGGAGAACACGCTAAAATACTTGGGTTGCATGCTTTCAAGCACTCCTATTGAAGCCTAAAAGGTTCAAAAAAACATGCAAATCTGCCAGAAAAAATTAAAAATTATTACATTTTTGTCATGACAAGTGGCAGCATGAGGCTCAGGTGTAAGTGGGCATCACTGAATATAATAGGAATCTTCATGTTGAATGTTGAATGTACAAATCATTCGTTAATGGGGACGTAAATGTGCCCTCACCCCAGAGCTGCTTTTTTTCAGTTACAACAGCTAAAAATCAGAGAATGTTGCAAATATGCAGGAGTACAAGAGGCAAAGATTACAATTTATAACATTCTCTGATCCAAGCTGCCGGTACTTACTGGCTTTCCGAAAACTAAACCCTAGGGCAAGGGTTACACTACAATATGCGACACTCAAAAGTAATCATAGCTGGAAACGTTCAAAACAAATTCGATATTTTCATGATTTTTACCCAGTTTGTTCATTTAAAAATCAACTGATTTTTGCCACATGAAGGCAAGATAACTGTATCCTTATGAAGGCCTGTAGAAAGGTCAGAGCTGTGTTTTGTTGCTGGGTAAATGCCAAACAGATAAGAATTATTTAACATGACTTGCTTATGAACCAACAGTGAAGGAAGCAAACAAAGAGCTCTCCAATAGCACAGCATGGTCTAGGTGGGTGGAGGAGAAAAAGGAAGCATTCTCCTGTAACTACAAGGGAATTAACACTATACACACAAAAGACGTACCGTACACAATGCAAGTTTGTACAGATGCCACAAGTACAGCTGTCAGCAGGGGCACCTGCCAGCCCATGAGAGATACGTGTAGGCTGCCAATGCAGACCTCTCATTCCTAAAATACAGTTTTCCTGGTTATCTCACTAGAATATTAGCTTCAATACGTCAAGCCAAAGACCTGCACCATATAAGCAGTTGTGGGGGTTCACTGGGGGGAGATACTTGGTGGGGAGGGACAGCACACCAGCAGCATACCAAGTTCAGTAGTCAAAAGTATGTAATGCAGCAGTTAGGATATTGTAGTGGGGAAATTCAGGGACAAGAGCTCTGTACTTGGGAGGGGATTGGTAGAATTTGGAGGGAGGTCATTTCTGGCTGTGAGATTATGTACTCCTGAAGCCTGCATTCTACCGCCTGCACTCCCTGCGCTGTCGCGCCCAAAATGCCTGCGCGCGCCGGGCTGTCGTGCCCAAAACGCCTGCGCGCGCCGGGCTGTCGCGCCCAAAACGCCTGCGCGCGCAGGGTTGTCGTACGCAAACACCTGCACGCGCAGGGGTGTCGTACGCAAACACCTGCACTCGCAGGGCTGTTGTACGCAAACACCTGTACGCGCAGGGCCGTTGTACGCAAACAGCTGTTCTCCCAGCCACGTTGGATGCAAACACCTGTACTCCTAGGCACAGAAATAAAAGTTTCTATTGATGGAGTATGGCCCTCTGTACCCATGTGAATAAGCACATAGAATTTACTTATTTTCATAATCAAGCAAGCGGAAACAAACCTAACTAAAGTTCACTGCTACCACAGATTTCTTCTGCTGTATGTTCTCAGTGCTCCTGGCAACACTGACCGTTATCAATCAAGGAACGAAGCTTGGGGGAGCAGAGATACAGCAGGGCAGGTCGCAAGTTTGCTCCATTGTAGCCTCACACACTACAGTCCAAAGCTCCTAGGATCTAAGCACAAGGTATGAATGGAGACATACCAGAACAGGCTTCATTAAAACATTATACGCCTTTGTCAGTATTTGGAGATTCTAAAAAGGTGATGCAGGAGGCTTGTCGTGGATTACAATTCATGGAAGCAGAGGGGGGCACGACACAGAGCAAACCTCACACACCACTTCTAGGCAGGACACTGATCTGTGATTTGAGCCTCAGAGAGGCAGAGTAAAGTGGGGTGAACTTGGCATTATTGAAAAAAAATTTTTTTGGTAGTAAGATTAACTGGGCAGGCGGTGAGGAGACTGGTCACCCAGAACATAGGCTAGAGTTACCGGTCATAACAGGCATTGTAAAGGCAAGCTTGCTGCCACACTAGTCCTTTTAGTCCTCATAAATAAACATAGAGCTACAGTGCCGCAAAAAAATAAAATAAAAAAATTGCTAAAAAAAACAAAAAAACACCACATATATAAATATATATATATATATATATATCACTGTGCTATAAAATACACACAGTGCTCACAGTGTACAAGATCAAAATATGAGTGAGAAATATCTGAAAAAAAGTGTTTGTAAAAATTGTCCATAAGCCCAAATCAGACAAAATATCCAACTACCACACTTCTCCACTTTGTAAGTGCTTGTGAGTAACAAATCCAAGAGACCACCACCTGCACACTAGTGAATCTACGCTCAGCTTAATCACTGGACCGTTAAAACATAAAAAGGTCAGGCATGCATAGTCCCCTTTAAGGCCAGAACAGGCTCTGTCAGAAATGATGGATCACTCCACCAAATGGAGTATCACAGATAAATTCTGAATATAACTCAAAAAGAAGAAAATTTAAAAATCTATAGTGCTCTCGAGTAACCCCCAGGGTAGCAGAGAGAACTATGACTACTACTATTCTATGCCAGGAAAGCTATAACACTCTGCTGGAAAAAAATTATTATTATTATTATTATTATAAAGATACATACAATCATAGAGGCTGTCCCAAAAAATACGACAAAGTCTGGGCCATGTAGCTAGTGGCGCCTCCTACGGTGGTAGATGGTTATATCTCTGCACATGTAACCCAACGATCAATGCTTTTTGCTTGAGAGTGCATAGGGCCTTTTTACGTTCCTGAAACTGTTCGTCAGAATGGTCTGTGATACACCGGTTTCTCTAATTTTTGTGCTGTATGTTGTACAGTCCTTAACGCCACCCTAAACCATGTCTGGTGTCCTTGCCTTCAGATTATATGTGCCCCTGTGTGGGCTAAGTGCTTGAGACTGGAATGTTGTGTTCTGTGTATTTATTTTGTACTGTATTGATAAAATTCTAAAGAAAAGAGTTTAAAAAAAAAAAAAAATCTATAGGGCTCTTCATTGTGTACCCATGACACTATACATAAGTCACGTACAAGAGCAGGGACAGCTCTCACCACTTCAGTGTTAATGGACTGGTGGCTGCTGTTCTCCCTCTCGTCTGTAAGCAAAACTGGCAGGTCTTGGCACTCCACCCTACGCGTTACGTCAACTTCTTCATTGAAAGAAGTTAATGGATACAGTTGAATGTATAGATATAATACTGTTCTAGAAAGAGTGATGGAAGTTTGGCACCTGTATGATAATAGAGTGTGTTATCCTTCCTGTGCTTGCCTGGAAACATATCACATACATTGGTGTTCATTTACTATGGGAATGGAAAATGTTCACTTTATAAAGTGTATATTTAGTTTAGGTAATATAGTCCAGCTCCATTTACTTCAATCATCCAATCATTTGCAAGCAGAAATCTAATTTTTAAATTCCCTTGCAGATGTTTGGGTATTTAAAATGTATATAGCTTCACATTATTTACCAAGCCAAACTCTCACTTGGTTAAGAAAAAAACCTCAACTGTTAGTAAATCAGCTCGTCTATACTTTGTTTCATACCTTTGTAGTAAAAAGTAACGTATTAACAAGGATGCCCAGTTTAGGAAGCAGAAAGTTATGAATGAAGCAGGGGGATCATTCCTTGCATGTTCTCAGATGCAGCTTCCTTTCCAGGTACAGCACACTAGTGACTACATCTAATTTTACACCACATTTCATGGGACTAGCAGTCAGAGTCAGCGTTGCCTTATAATCAAAGGCTAAAAGCACCAATTATAGAAAAACAATAATACTTTATTAACAATTAATGCATAACAATAAAACACATTTAAAATACTGCAAACTAACTGCAATAGCAGCTAAACCTCTCCAATGTGGACTATAAAATGTCAGAAATCATGCCATATAGGACATGTATGACTTAAACAGATAATAACATTCACTGCTACATAGTAGGTGTTGTTGAAAAAAGACACAAGTCCAACCTATGTGTGTGATTATATGTCAGCATTACAGTGTACGTTGCGGTTGTTCAGGTGCTTATCTAATAGTTTCTTGAAAATATCAATGCCACTCCACTGAGACCACTGCCTGTGGAAGGGAATTCCACATCCTTGCTGCTCTTACAGTAAAGAACCCAATACGTAGTTTAAGGTTAAACTTCTTTTCTTCTAATAATGAGTGGCCTCGAGTCTTGTTAAACTCCCTTTTGCAAAAAAGTTTGATCCCTATTGTGGGGTCACCAGTACGGTATATGTATATTGAAATCATATCCCCTCTCAAGAGTCTCTTCTCCAGAGAGAATAAGTTCAGTGCTCGCAACCTTTCCTCATAACTATTATCCTCCAAACCCTTTATTAGCTTTGTTGCCCTTCTTTGTACTCGCTCCATTTCCAGTACATCCTTCCTGAGGACTGATGCCCAAAACTGGACAGCATACTCCAGGTGCAGCTGGACCAGAGTCTTGTAGAGCGGGAGAATAATGGTTTCATCTCTGGAGTTGATCCCCTTTTTAATGCATGCCAATATTCTGTTTGCTTTGTTAGCAGCAGTTTGGCATTACATGCCATTTCTAAGCCTATCATATACTAGGACCCCCAGGTCCTTTTCCATCCTAGATTCCCCCAGAGGTTCTCCCCCCAGTGTATAGAGTGCATTCATAGTTTTGCCACCCAAATGCATTTTACTTTTTTATACATTGAACCTCTTGTCATGTAGTTGCCCACCCCATTAAATTTGTTTAGATCTTTTTGCAAGGTTTCCACATCACTGTTTACAATGAATATTATCTATTTAAGTCATACATGTCCGATATATTAGTCCACAATGGAAAGGTTTAGCTGCTATTGCAATTAGTTTGCAGTATCTTAAAGGTTTTTTATTGTTATGTATAAATTGTTAATAAAATAATATTGTTTATTTTTCTCTGATTGGTGCCTGAAAAGTAAAATTTTTCAACTTCCTTTATTCATTCAACTAATATTTAGGACATGGCACTGCACTAATTTAGGCTCCCACAGTTCCACCCTGTGTTGGTGCCTTTTGCAACGCTTTGATTCATAAGGCTAAAAGCAGAGGTGTGCCTAAGCACAGGAAATGCACTGCTATTTTTCAGGAGGAATTCAAGACAAAAGTAAGCTCAGGCACAGCTAATGGTTCCAGATGTCCCCTTTTAAAATACGGGGTTAAAATACCCTGCACTACAGCAATCTGGAGAGTCGGCCGCCTGCGGCGCTCACACTACGCAGCGGTGGCCTGGCTCTCTAGAATGAGGCAGCACAGACTTTTTTTAACCCTTTCTGCAGCACTTACCAGCTGAGTAAAGAATAGGTGAAAATCAGATACCGTATATTACTGTATTTGCAGATTGGATACAGTAAACCATTATGGATTCAGTTGGGCTTTAAAAACTTGATCTCAGGCTTTCCAATAGAACCATTGCAGCTGAAACCATATCACATCTTGTACACAGGACACCCCTTACGTGGGTTCTGCCTGCTTGAATTTAGCATTCTACAGAAGAAAAAAAAAATAGTATCCCTGTGCAGGCATTTTTTGTAATTACTAAATACTGATAATGCTTTGCAAATTCAAAGGAAGCATGTTCATTTCTGAGATTGAGAGTGACAGAATGAGTGTGCTGGCTCACTTTCCAGTGCACAAATGAGAGCATATCAAAGGAATGTTGCACTTGAGCCAACTTTTATTATTTTAATGAACACAGTTGAATGACAGTCAATGGCAATGTCATATCTGTGAGAGCTGGTCTCTGGAGATGTGCATGGGTTTTGATCATGCTTGCAATAGCGGTTTGCTTCTATGTGTATTTCTACAGATAGCAGGCCTTTCCCAGATAATATGTCGAAGGAGAAAATAGTCCAATTTGGGCAAGGATTCTTGGTTTTCTAGACAGCTAAGGTTTACAAATCTCTACAGTATATACTGGCTGTTATGACCCGCAGATATACAAGTCTATCAATGGATTCTGCATTAACGGCAGTATGTGAAAGAAAGCGTGCAAGTCACTTGGAATTCTAATTACAAACACTATAAATAATAAATAATATTCTTCTGAGAATTGTAGAACAATGACAAGCCAATGCAGCAAGGGTTAAAATACTGTTTGCTTGAACCATGCAAGAAAGTTGAATTGTAGCTCAACGCAGAGCACTGCAGCCCAGTCTCCGGTGGTCTGACACCCCTGCCAAGTGCTCAGTTCCGTGAACAGCGCTATCCATCAAAGCATTGGGTATGAGGCATTTTCATTTTATGCTAAAGCCTGGTACACACCACTATTTTTTTTTTTTTTTTTAACGACTACGGTCAGAGCCACTGTACTAATGATCTGACGTTAGTACAGCGATCTCCCCCACTGATCTATTGTGTTCTGACAGAGGGACGCCCACCCCCCCTTCCCGAACACTCTGGTCAGTGCTCTGTCACTGGCTGAGAGCGCTGATCGGGAGCCTTTCAGCTTCTGTTTTTCCAGCATGCGCCTCCGACAGAAGACACCAAACAGCTGGCTTCTGTCGGACTGGCTGCTATGCACATGGACTGAATGTTGGGCACTTTTTATTGAACCGAATGTTGCTGGACATTCTGCCCATGCGTACTAGGTTTTAGAGGGGTCAGACTATGTTAAAGCTGTTACCAATTCTCCCTTCATTTTTTTAACCAACCTTACTAGGGGTTGTCATCTGCAAAATGCAGGTACCCACCCAGCAGATCCAGATTTGTCACGCTGACGTCCACTTCTATTTTGCCACCACTTGATCCCATGCTGCCATGTTTTTTCTGTGACATCATTGGTGGGCGCTGGCTTTTCTGGGTTCAGTCGGTGGGCCTACTGATGACATGTAGCTAGGCCCGCCCCCATCTCGTTTACTGAATACAGGACAATGCCTCCTGTGGTATGTGACATGCATAACCCAGGAAGCAAAGAGCACAGTGCGTGTCATTTGGCTAGGCGAATGTTGTTCACCTGGGGGCAGCCTGAAAACTTTTTTCTAAAGGTGTGGGGGGGGGGGGGGGGGGGGACAGAGTGAAGATCCAACTTTATTGAGCTTACTTCTATTTAAATAATGGATGCTGATCACCTTTTTACCCCCTCTGTTCCTGACAATTACCAAAACTTTGTGCATGGTCAGGAAGAGGTGGGTGTTAGAGATGAGACTGACTGTGAGACCTGCGGAATTTATAGCCTGAGTATCCAGGTAGTGCAACCTGGAACTGGACTTCCTCCCGCATATCCACTAAATAATTTGTAGAACATAGAAAAAATATGCATGCATGAAAGATGGGGCACTTCTAAGGAACAAGGTGTGCTTGCTTGAAACCTGTGAAGGTCATTTATTATGTTGCTGACTTAGATGTAGGTAGTCTTCAGTGGAGTTCTACTGTAAAGCGTACCTGAGGGGAAAGAGGGGGCACATTTTTAAAGCACCACTTGCACTGATCAGTAGGCTCCAGGTTCTGTACATTGCCTCCAGTTCCCTGTAGAGACCTGGGTACTCCTGTAAATTTTGACCAACTCCCTGTATACTAGTTCTGGACAGCTCTCTTCATTCACATGCCTCATTCTATAGGTTCATAAGATACATGAGACAGGAATAGAATTAATACTATTAGTTGGGTAACTAAGTTCTGAATTTCTAGGGATTGGGGGCCTAAATTTGGTCGCATCACCTGCCTCCTTCCCCCAGGCACCTCCACCCACACTTTCTTTTAAATACAGTAAATATACGACAGGCTGAACACCAGTCAGGTGTGACCTGGATTTAAACAAAAGCTGTCACAAGAGAAACATTCTCATGAAAATGCTTGATGCCTGGCTCCCTCCTTAGCCCTCTGGCTTCAGTAGAGGTCATTCTCAATGTGTGGGCATAACGGCCAAGCACCTAAAAAACATAGATGTTAGTTTAGGGTAGTCGGATCTTTAAAACATGATTTCTGGCTGCATTCTGTGGCCAGCTGCTCTGTGCACATTGCTGTCTGTCTTATTGAATAAGCTTGATGGTTCCTCAGATGTTTCTAACATTCTCTCCCAGCCTTTCATATGGCACTCAAGTGCCTTTCCAGCCAAAAAAAAAAAAAAATTAACAAATCCTAATGTATTCAGAAATCTCTGTCATGCGTACAGTAAAATGAACGTCCTGCATTCTCAAATCTTTAGTGCATCCGATTAACTTTATTAGAGATTTAGTAGAGAGATGGTATGTTGTCTCCTGCTCCATAAGAAATAAGCAGCTTAATCCATAACTGCAGATCCTCTTAGGTTTAGTTCTGTATTATGGAATTTTTATTACAGATGATCCCTTTTAAGATCTAAAATGACTGTAGTGATCTACCCCTAGCAGCACTGAGTTATTCAGTCTACTTTAGCACACAATGATAAAAAAATATATAAACTGACCTGACTGACACAAAATAAAAATTAAGATAAGGAATAGGGATGAGCTCGGTGTTCGTCTCAAACATCGGCTGTTCGGCAAATTCAGAACTTTGTGGACCGTTCGCACCAAATTCGTGTGGCGCGAACGGCCCACAATGCACTATGCCATCGCAGTGCATTGCTGGCTCATGATTGGCCAAGCATGCACTCTGACCCCACATGTCGGCAGTGAGGAGAGTCATAATTGGCCACAGGAAGGATGCCTGTGGCCAATTATTGCTCAGGGGGTTTAGTACACGCCCCACACTATATAAGGCCGCCAGCGCGGCGGCCTTGTGTAGTGTGTTTCGGCGTGCAGAGAAAGAGCTAGATAGGCAGGGACAGTGTGTTCTTTTCTCAGGCATCTTAACATTAAAGTGGTGTTGTGTGCCTCCAGCACAGTATACACCTGTATCTATCCTTTATTGCTGTTTTTTTCTAATAGAGGCATCTGCAGGAGTTAGTGGGTGTTGTGTGCCTCCAGCACAGGATACACCTGTATCTATCCTTTATTGCTGTTTTTCTCTAATAGAGGCATCTGCAGGAGTTAGTGGGTGTTGTGTGCCTCCAGCACAGTATACAGCTGTATCTACCCTTTATTGCTGGTGTTCTCTAATACTGGCATCTGCAGGAGTTAGTGGGTGTTGTGTGACTCCAGCACAGCATACACCTGTATCTACCCTTTATTGCTGGTGTTCTCTAATACTGGCATCTGCAGGAGTTAGTGGGTGTTGTGTGCCTCCAGCACAGTATACACCTGAAGATACCCCCTTGTTGCTGGTGTTGTCTGTTGCATATCTTGCATATTAGCCTTTAAAATTAGCACTTTTGATTTGGAACTTTCAAGTCCCATAGACTTTAATAAGGTTCTAAAGTTCGTACGAATTTTCAGACCGTTCAAAGTTTCTGGTGCGAACCGAACAGGGGGGTGTTTGGCTCATCCCTAATAAGGAAAGACTAACAAAGGAAATTGATTGTGGGAAAGTAAACCCTATAGAATTTACTATGAAGCAACAGGGAGAAGAGTGTAATCAATCTATCTCTGGCACAATTACTTTATTTGCCGATTTACTTACAGTAGATACTGGAATGACAAGGGAATTCTCTGTTCCCCTGTCACCCAACAGCATCACTATGCCTATGTTTCCCCTGGCTGCCACTGAGTCCTGTGATGAGGTCACAGGGAATACACAGAAGAATACATCTTCATAGGAAACAGCTAATTGAAAAACTACTTCCGCTACAGGCTTTGCATATGGTGACGGTGCTAGGGAGATCATTTTTTTGCCTTGCCCATTCAGCTTTAACCACTTGCATGAGCTGGGTAAATTGCTTTGGCTTTGAAGTTGACTTTGAAGTCAGAGCCAGGCAAAGGTTCACAAACACTGTCAAGAGGGAGTAAGAAGGAATAGGATTTATGGTATTTGGCTAGTCGTCTTCTGCTTGGCCAGCATCTGTTTTTCCATTTAGGCAAAAGTAACAAATTAAATCTTTCATTAAATAAGTTCACTCTAAATAAAAAAAAATGTACATTCTTTTTGCAGGTAAAAAAAAATAAAATAAAAAAAAAAACTATGCATTTAGCTATTTTTTTTTTGGAGCCTGTAAAGCACTACTGAGCGCTGGTGCCATGCAGATTTCCTGTGGATCTATCAGTGTATCTGTGTGCCCTTTACAGGAAAGCAGATACACTGACAGGAAGAATCAATGAACTACCACAGTGCTATGGTAGTTCACTGAGAATGTGGCCGTGTGGGCAGAGCGCCGCACGACCACGTGGATTTCAAATCGTGACAGAGAAGTTTCCCAATACTGCTGTCACAAGGGGAGCGGGGGGAAATGGGGAAGTAGCTACAGCATTAGAAACATTACAAGTTCCACCCTAAAAAAAGGTGGAAGATGTAACAAAGGTGAACTTATCCTTTAAAGTGGAAGTCCATGCAAAAACTAAAATCCCTGCATCTATAGATCTAACACTAACCTATCTAGCCCTGTAAAGAAAAATCGTGTATACATACCTTTTTTGAAGCCGTTCCGACCCGATCCGCGGCTTCACTGTGCGCTGATGACAGGTGCAGAGGACACGGACAACGACGGAAGCCCCATAGTAAGTCTATGGGTGACCTCACTTCCCATTCATTTCACAGCCATTGTAAGCCATGTCCTCTGCAGAGCTTCTGGCGCTGGAGATCGGATCACATTGGGTTAAAAAAAAAATGTATACAAATTTTTTTCTTCACAGGGCTAGATAGGTTAGGGTTAGATCGGTGGTTTCAATAGATGCAGGGATTTTAGTTTTTACATTGACTTCCACTTTAAGTGAAGTACTGTTATAATGCTGCACATTTACTAGAAGTTGCAAGACTACTTTAGTCTACAAAAAGGCAAAGTCCTGTCTTAGGCCTGTTTCACACATTTGGATTCTAACACATGTCGGACCTTGCTAAAACGCATCTGCAATAAATGGCAATGTTATTGATAGAGCCTGTTCTCATCTGTGTGCTGCAAGGCAGTGAGTTTTTGAAAAATAGATCAGATCCAATCTTTGCTACAGTTTCATGCATTTTTTAGGACCACGGGAGTCAATGGAAGTGCATGAAAATGCATGTATGATGCGCTTTCCACCCCCTGGATACCTGTCATGTGTTCTCATACACCAGTGCAACCTGGCTGCAGTAGAGGGATTCTTTGATGCAGAAATGTTGATCAGAAAGATTCAACGCATCCCCCGTTCTACAATCTCTCCCACCACAACTTTGCTCTTTGTGCACCAATACGCACCACAAGGAATCCTGAAAGTAGACCCCGAAAATCAACAAGTGATGATGTCACAGTGTAAATAGATTTTTATAGGCTACAGTATAAAAAAAAAAAAAAAAAAAAAAGCACATGAAAAGGCACGTGCAAGTAAAACATTCCTCAACGCTCATAAAAAGAACGGGTAACAAAATACATGAACCTAGCCATAAGCAATTTTATGGTGCAAAGTTACTTTTATGTTCTACCTATAGACATTATACAGTCACTGGGCTGAAAAAAACAAAATCACACTGCCAAAAGTTTTCAGTTGTTTTCAGTACATGCAAGTTTGTAGCCTCAAACTACACGTTTCCGTGTAGTGTGTGAACTGAGCCGCGGGCTCCAGGAACAGGCCAGCTGGGCGGCCACAAAAAGGCTGGGAGAGCAGTGTGGGCTTCAGGAACTGCCCAGGATTCGGTGACCCCTGGCAAATCATCATTTGACCCCCAGGTTAAGAACCACTGGTGTAGTCAGAGCAGGGCCGCTGATAGGGCAGTACAACCAGCCCTGTTGTACCGGGCCCGGCCAGCAGGGGGGGCCCGAGCAGCTTTTAACTTCTAGCTAAAAAAAAACAAAAAAAAAAACGAAATAACTATATTAACCTGCACCCACTTGATTACTAACATATATAAGGAATATATATTCATTTCCTGGGCCCCATCAGGTTACCAGAGGGGCCCAGGAGGTGAAAGCAGAAGAGGGACTTTTTTTCTATTTTCGGGTGCAGGGATACAATGCTGTGCCGCATGCTGTTCTCAGTATACCTGCACAAACTAAAGTTCTTCCTGCTCACTGTATGCCTCTCCGGCGGATGGATATTACTGTTATACGGCTCCCTTCATCCAGTAAGTGCTGCAGCTTGAGGGACTTATCACTGGGACGGCTGAGACAGACAGAGCAGCAGGAGTAATCTGGACAATGGCATTGGTGCACAGGCAAGCAGTCCCCTGCACACACACACACACACACTGACAGGTCACACTATTGTAGCATGTGCAGTCCCTAGACTCTGTGTGCTCATGGTTATTATCATTATGATGATCAGGGCACAGTAGGTGCTGTATGGCTCTGTCAGTGTAACATGGCTGTTGGGTGCTGACTTTCCTGATATATGACTGTACTGTGTGTTACAGACTATAACTCAGCACAGCCATAACAAAGTCAGCATCACACAGTCATGTTACACTGACAGAGCCACATAGCACCTGCTGTGCACTGATCATCATAATGATAATGACCATGAGCACATAGTGAGATGCTACTTTTACACATGTGATGGGGGAAGGGACAGTAAAAATACATAGCCAAGCTGCATTTTTACCACCCCCAAACCACTCTCCTTTCATAACCTTTCACCCAAGCTTTGCAATTAGGTCCTTTTTCATGCAGACCTGATTGAAAGCTCCGTATGAAGACACAAACTGAATGGGCACAGATGTCAAAACACTGACATCTCTCCCATTCAGATGCAGTTATGATTGGTGGGGCGCTGTAAATGTTAAATGTTCCAGCTCCTGCCTCCTGCCCTGACAGCGTGGAGGCAGGGGTGGGGTTATGGGCGGAGCCAGGATGGGTTGTGGGCGGGGTCAATGGGGCCCCGTCAGGTAGGCTGTATGGGGCCCCATGATTTCTAACAGCGGCCCTGAGTCAGAGCTAAGCTTATTTCTGTAGAAATAAGAAGATAAATTGGCAATTGGCCATTCCACTTTTGGAGAAACCCAAGCTTTACAGACTTGGATATTGTACTATACACCATGTTTAAGCAATGTTGTCAGTCCTAAACTGCTCTTCTTCAAATGTACATTTTACTCTTCAACTTCTTTTTAAGATATTTCATAAAATAATATGCAACCTTTAGTCAGAACATCACAGAGCCAGACCAGGCTGTGGAAAGAGCGCGACAATATGGTCGGCATCTGCCCACAACCCTGGACCGGCACTTGTCAGAACCTGAGCCAGCCGCTCACACACCAACCCCCCAGGGCAGTTTTTGGTGAGTCTGATGGGGGGTCAGGGCAGACAGTGGTGATTACCGTATATACTCGAGTATAGGCCGACCCGAATATAAGCCGAGGCCCCCAATTTACCCCCAAAAAACTGGAAAACTTATTGACTCGTGTATAAGCCGAGGGTGAGACATGGCTGTCCATCCCTGTGTGTCCGTCCATCCCTGTGTGTGTGTCCGTCCATCCATCCCTGTGTGTGTGTCCATCCATCCATCCATCCATCCCTGTGTGTCCGTCCATCCATCCCTGTGTGTGTATCCATCCATCCCTGTGTGTGTGTGTGTGTGTGTGTGTGTGTGTGTGTGTGTGTGTGTGTGTGTGTGTGTGTGTGTGTTCATCCATCCATCCATCCCTGTGTGTGTGTGTGTGTGTGTGTATCCATCCATCCATCCATCCATCCATCCCTGTGTGTGTGTGTGTGTGTGTGTGTGTGTGTGTGTGTGTGTGTGTCCGTGCAGCCTTGTGTGCGTGTCCAGCCTACCTGTGTCCCAAGCCTCCGTCCCGAGCCGCCGTCGTCCCGAGCCTCCTCTGTCCCGAGCCTCCTCTGTCCCGTGCCTCCTCTGTCCCGTGCCTCCTCTGTCCCGTGCCTCCTCCGTCCCGTGCCTCCTCCGTCCCGTGCCTCCTCCGTCCCGTGCCTCCTCCGTCCCGTGCCTCCTCCGTCCCGTGCCTCCTCCGTCCCGTGCCTCCTCCGTCCCGTGTCGTGCCGATGGATCGCCGCTCTTCTCGGCGGCCATTCTACGATTCAAAAGCTGCGCCTCCGTCCTCCGCCTGTGATAGGCGGAACACTCAATTTCCCAGCAGCCTGTGTTCCGCCTATCACGGACATCCTCTCATACTCGTCCGTAGTATGAGAATGAACGGATGTCCGTGATAGGCGGAACACTGACTGCTGGGAAATTCAGTGTTCCGCCTATCACAGGCGGAGGCGGAGAAGGAGGCGCGGCTTTTGAATTTTAATGTCCGCCGTCTGTCTGCTCGATACGCTGATCGAGCAGTCAGACAGCGGTGACTCGAGTATAAGCCGAGGGGGCACTTTCAGCCTCAAAAAAGAGGCTGAAAATCTCGGCTTATACTCGAGTATATACGGTAACAGCCACCTGCTCTCTGCTCACAGAGCTCTGAAAACAAAGTGACCAGCGGTGTTTGATCACTTGTTTCTCAGTCTTAGAGCTGGTGGGGGACCGATGCTGCATCCACCTAGGTAACTAGGATTCTTAAAAAATAATTCCCATACTGCTCTTTTAAAGAGTAACTCCACTTTTGCCGAGAAAAAAAAAATGAAAAACATTCCCCTCTATGTACATTGCAAGGATTTTAACAAACTGTTGCATATTCCTACCTTTTGTTATTCTGAAATAATAGCACTTTGTCTGTGTCCCTGGGCACAGTAAATGTGTATGGGGGTGATTTTATAATTATGAATCAGCTGCTGAACTTGCTGGACTCTAATGAGAAAACTGCAGGGTTTCCTATTGGGAGTATCTCACCAAAAATAATTTTTATTTTTTTTGCAGGGATGGCCAAGTTCCACCTTGTATCTTAATGCAGGCTTCTGAGAAAATTGGCGAGCCAATCACACAAGCAGGAAATTAACTTGTATATAACTTGTGTACACAACGGCTCCTGGTAGCCATATTGCATTGCATTTTACAGAAAATTACAGCACTGCAGATGAAGAATGAGAAGTTATTTTTTTTAAATAACATTCACTTACAATATGACTTGTGTAGTAACTGTATATGCTATAAAAAATCATTTTTTTTGTTATTTGCCATTTTTCCCCATGAGAGTGGAGTTAAAAGCATAAATTCCCCTTTATCTCCTGCTTCTCCCACATTTACCGTTTTTTTGTTTGTTTTTTAGTGAACGGGTGACTAGTACTCACAAATACCCACTTCCATCGGGATCACCTAGGCAAGTGGTCTCCAAACTGTGGCTTGGGGGCCGGCTGCATTCCTTTGCTTGCCTTTATCTGGTCCATGAAGCACTATTCACCCCACTGACACCAACAGTGGGGCACTACTCCTCCCACTGACATCAGCAATAGGGCACTATTCCCCCCCACTGATGCCAATGATGGGGCACTATTCTTTACCCAATACCCCCAATGGGGCACTATTCTTCCCACTGATACCAATGAGGTGACTTGTTTACCCCCAGGGCATTTTCTACTCACACTGGCCACTGTCCGATGCTGCCCACAAAGTCTGAAGGCCTGTAAATTGGCCCTTTAAAAGGTTTGGAGACCCCTGACCCCAGGCAATCTAAAGCTGAATATATATACTATACAACTTGCTTGTCCGATGCTGCATCTGTCACCCGGAGCCTTTGCGCTAAAAACCAAGCAATCCAACATCGCCAATCACTCGGTTTTCAGAGCTCCATGAGCAGAGAGCTGTAGACTGTCAGTCACAGTTCTCTACTCATCTCCCTCTGCGCTCATTGGAGCTGTGGAGGGGGCAGAGTGGGCCATCTTAGGCGTTCACCGGCTTAGAGAGGCTGACATGGGTGTCAGTCCAGGCACCAACCGGATCCAGACTTTGACGCAATGATGGTATCTTGACTGAAATCCATGATATCAGCAGAGAGCGGACGAAAATGAATTGCTCTCATGTGATCCATAGGAAAAGCCCAGCCAAACAAGCTTTGGCTAGACTTCTCCTTTAAGTAGAAGCTTACCTCCCCTCTCCCACAATACAAATTTTGTAACTGCTGCTGTTTGTGTTATTTTTCTCAAAAAGACTGAAGACTCTAAGCTCGGGGGTACCGCTTGAACTATATGAATCTCAGAAAAAAGACAAGGAAAAATAATAGATTTTCTCATTCAACACTTTACTGCCCTGATTATCCAATATATAAAATATTACATTGTATTCAGCTGCCCCGACTGTGAAATTTTCACCTAAAACAGAAATACAGCCAAGAAGAGCTACATTTCAGAATACACTCTCCCTTTTTTATAGAAGTAAATGGTGAATATAGCACATTGTGGGGAAATGGTAGCAGGATGTGGGCAAGCAAGTTAGTCTGAAGGTGAGATATTAGAGAAACAGGCCATCCACAACATACAAAGAGCATCTCCCGTTCATGCATGCTGCTTACCGTTGTCCTTACTACTGTTTTCTTCAATGGTCATTTGCTCTGCCAGTTCAGATAGAGACTCGTCTATGGTCTGACTGCCCCGCAGAGTGAGAGACAGCCTTCTCTTAAACTTTTTCATGTTTCACGTAAAAGTGCACAGAGTAGGGAAGCCTGAAAGATAAAAAGAAAAGATGTGGGGTACAGTTAGCACAGCTGTCTGCAGCAGTTTATGCATTAATGTTAATTTTGGAGAACTGCAGTCAAGCATTCGGTCTTAATGATTCATAGAATATGAGTGCATTTCTTCTGATTAACTGAAGAATATACAATGGGGAAATGTGCAAAGACTGTGCACATTCCATTCTTTGATTCTTATAAAGACATGGCAATCTGGTTAGCAGTGTAATTTTTCTTTATTTTACACTCTCTTCAATTCTTCAGCACTGTGTAAGGATTTTCTCTTTTTTACGTGACATACAAGATATTAGAAGGGGGGGGGGGGGGGGGGCGACGACAAAAAACACACTTCAAGTGGTTCTAAAAGGCTAATAAATATATATATATATATATATATATATATATATATATATATATATATATATGCACTCTGTATTAAAGTGATTGTAAAGTCTCATTTAAAAAAAACTAAAAAAAAAACTAAAAAATTAAAAATTAAAATACATGTTATACTTACCTGCTCTGTGCAGTGGTTTTGCACAGAGCAGCCTGCATCCTCCTCTTCTCGGGTCCCTCTTCGGTGCTCCTGGCCCTTCCCTCCTGTTGAGTGTCCCCACAGCAAGCAGATTGCTATGGGGATCACCCGAGCCAAGCTGCAGCTCCATGTGCCCATTCAGACATGGAGCTGCCGTTCGGCCCCACCCCCTCTCCAGATTGGCTAGCTGACTTTGACAGCCACGGGAGCCAATGGCGCTGCTGCTGTGTCTCAGCCAAACAGTCCCGGACAGCCGAGTGATTCGTGGACATTGCTGGACAGAGTATTAGGAGGTGCTGGGGAGGCTGCTACACACAGAAGGAGTTATATCTTGATTGCATAGCGTGCATTAAGATAAAAAAAAAACCTTCGGACTTTACCACTCCTTTAAGGTAAAGCCTTCCAGTATCAGCTTCCCCCAAATACCTACCTGACTGCTCTTTCAGGTCATCAGAACTAGTGTTTCGATTGGAAGATTTTCCCTCTGTTACTTTTCTGGAGAAAACCCAAAATTTGGGATTTTAGTTTTACTTTCAGTTTAAGGATGGGTTCACACTGTGTGTAGGTCAGCTTGCAGAAGGGGGTCCGCTGCGTCCTTGTTCACCGTTTTAGGTCTGAATTATTGGCTGAATTCTGACCTAAAATGGATCCAAAGATGCACAGGATTCCGTAGCCGTCTCGGAGATGTGTGAACCGGCTCCTTTGAAAGATGAGGAAACCTGCATCCAATTCGCAGTAGTGTGAACCCAGCATTAAGGATAATGGTAAACAGGACAAATAACAAGGGTGAATCTCCTTACTGGGGACAGACCGCAATAAAAACTGATAAGCGTTCCAATCCCTCTCCACTGTAAGCAAAAAAAAAAAAAAAGAAGAATTGTCTTTAGTTATACTTTGAAGCGGAGTTGCACCCAAAAGTGGAACTTCTGCTCGTTGTACTCCTCCCCCCCTCCGGTGCCACATTTGGTGCCTTTCGGGGGGGGGGGGGGGCTGGGGGAGGAGGGGGGGGGGGGGGATACCCAATACAGGTATCCTATTCCCATTTCTGGGAGCCCCAGCTGTGGGTATTGAGGTCTTCGCAGGCCTCCCTCCTGCTCCCTCCTCCTTTCCTGGCTGCCGGGCCAGTAGGAAACAGGAGCATGCGCAGTAGGGTTCCTGGCGTGAAGCCGTAAGGCCTCACTGCTGGGTTCCCTTACTCGCAATGGAGTCGGCATGCACTCGACAGCTGATGGAAACATCAGCTGCAGTGCTGACATTGCTGGACTCCAGGACAGGTAAGTGTCCTATTATTAAAAGTCTTAATTTTTGCAGAGGTGGGCAGACCACTGCTTTAAGCTTTACAATCACTTTCAGTTAGAATTATAATAGAAGTTATTGATTTCACACCAGGTGCACTGAGCTGCATATAACAGCACAAGGAAACATAGAAAACAATCGTTGTGCGTGTGCCCTGTTCATGCTATACATGCAAGCTGTGTAAAAAAGCAGCAGGTTTGCATATTTACACAAGTCATCGCATGCCAATGCATCGCAGCATAAAGTTAAATAGTTTTTGCCAACGTTGTAACAAAGCATCGCACAGCCCCTATACAAGGAACACCAGCAAGTGCTTGTTATGGAGCACAACGTGTGTGGTCTGGCGTAAACAGGCCCTAAATCTTTTCAACTGTATCGTTTTCTGTTTAAAGATGACACGCTAGTAAATGTTTTACACCCTGAAATAGATTATTTCATACTACGCCTTCTTTTTTTTTTATATTATGAAAAGTTTTGTACTGTGATGTTTTATCTAGTCATTTCTATTATCTTTTATCAAGTAGAAGTGCATGTCATTGGCTACCTTTATACAAGTGCCTCTGATTATTTTGCTAGGAACAATCAGACCTTTGAATGGTATGGTTTTTTTTATGCGTCATGCAAATACACTGGATAAAGCGCGATGGACAACCCCTTCATTCAGGAATAATCAGCTTAATAAACAGTGTGCAAATGGGAACTGCTAGGGCAACTTCTAGATCGATCAGAACGGCCCAAAGGTCAGCGAAGATCTGCTTCACACGTAGTCAGAAGGTTGTACAACCTAATACTCTGATCAGACTATTTATGTCTGTGCACAGGTACCCTCAAAGTGATACTAAAGTCTCTTTTTTTGCTTAAAAATAACAAACATGTTATATTTACCTGCTTTGTGCAGTGGTTTTGCACAGGGCAGCTCAGATCCTCCTCTTCTCGGGTCCCTCTTTGGCTCTCCTGGCCCTTCCCTCCTGCCGAGTGCCCCCAAAGCAAGCAGCTTGCTATTCCAACACAAAGCCATGGCTAGGCCCCGCCTCCTCTCATCTCATCGGTTCAATGACTGACAGCAGCGAGAGCCACTGGTGCTCCGCTTCCGTCTCAGCCAATGAGGAGAGGAGTCACAGGCAGCTGAGTCTCTCCTGTAACATCACTGGATAAAGATGGGACTCAGGTAAGTATTAGAAGGGGCTGCTGCACACAGAAGGCTTTTTAATCTTAATGCACAGAATGCATTAAGATAAAAAATCATCTGCCTTTACAATCACTTTAAGCCTAGTACATACTAGTCATTTTTTCTTTCAACCCGGCAGGGCCAAAAAAAAAAAAAAAACAGCTCAGGAGGAGCCGCTGTTCTAACAATCTGATGTTAGTACAGCAATCTGCCCTTTTGTTCTATTGTGTTCTGACAGGAGGACGGAACTCCTGCCAGAACACTCCGGTCAGCGCTGATTGGGAGCCAATCAGCAGATCATTTTTGGCCATGTTTGCAGACTGTCAAAATCGAAGAAAACCTAAAATATGCGGCGGCTGCATGCTGTATTGAGTAGTACTCGCATAAAGGGGGCAGGCATTCAAGGATGTATGCCCAGAACGCAGGAATTCCAAATGCAAGAACCATTCAGTATAGCATCCAGTTGCTGCATATTTTTGAGTCAGCTGGCAGTGGAGCTGGACACTGTACCAGTGCCACCCAAGCCCCTGAACATCCTGTAATTTGACGCACGTCGGCTAGACGTCCAGTGTACATATAGCCTTAAACGGATAGTAAAGGCAATTTTTTTTCTTTTAAATAACAAATATGTCATACTTACCTGCTCTGTACAATGGTTTTGCACAGAGCAACACCGATCCTCCTCTTCTGTGGTCCCTCACTGGCCCTTCCCTCCTGCCGAGTGCCCCTAGAGTAAGTAATTTGCTATGGGGGAACCAAAGAAGACTCGATCCCAAGCCACTGCTCTAAGTGTTCAATCACACACACACACACAGAGGCTCGGCCCGCCCTCTCTCTCTCCCCATTGCCTCATTGGCTGTGATTTACAACAGTGGGAGCCATTGGTTGTCTCATCCAATGAGGTAGGAGAGTCCCCGGAGAGCCGAAGCCTTTGTGGACATCGCTGGATCACGATGGGGCTAAGGTAAATATTACGGGGACTGGTGCACAGAGGTTTTTCACCTTCGTGCATAGAATGCATGAAGGTTAAGAAAAAAACCTTGAGCCTTTAGAACCAGAAGAGGTTGTATAGGTATTCCCACCCCCCCCCTAAAATAATAAACAGAGTATACTTACCTGTGTGTGCAATTGTGTTGCACAGAGTGGCCTTGAACCTTCTCTTCTGGGGTCCCCTGCCGGTGCTTTATACTCCTCTTCTGCTATTGGGGCACTCATGTGGGTGCGCTCCTGAGCTGAGCGAGGCCAGAAAGGCTCGAACCCGTTCCCTCCTCCTAATATCTGATTGACAGCAGCAGAAGGCAATAGCCTCACTGCTGCTGCGTCATGCAAAGAGAGGCACAGCGACCAGCGCTGTCGCAGACAGGCACAACGCTGGAACAAGATCTGGCTCCGGTAAGTATATAGGGAGCGGAGAGAGCGATGCAATTACTGGGACATTTTTTTTACCTTTTTGCAGAAAATGCATTAAGGTAAAAAATGTCCTGCCCTTAGAACTACTTTAAGCTGGCAGTATACTGTTTTTTTTTCAACATTTTCTGTATTGGATGAATTTCAATCAGTGTATTTCAAGCCTTATGCGGGCATAAACTGCCAATAACAAGGCTAAAACCGGCCCTCTGAAACCATATTATATGCATGGATGGAAAAATAGTGTGGTTTAAAAAATGACCCAAATTGCATCAGGAATTGAAACATTTATATATATAATTTTTAACACAAGATGCCAGGCATTTATAAATATGACCCATGTTCGAACAAAGATGAAAAGAAAAGAAAATAATAATGTGGCAAATTGGACAAAGAAAACTTAAGCATTATAGATTTCCCCAATGAGTAGGTGACAAAGAATACACGTAGCTATTTATATACTACTGGAGGCGCAAGTGGGCAACGCCGCTTAATGATTTCCTTTGATTAATTTTTTATATTTTTTTTTATCAATGTGTGCCTAGTTATAAATGAAGTTTCACGCAGAGTACTCTGACACCTGATAAAAAAAAAATATATAATATATATCACAAAAGACGCAAGTGGGCTTTCATAAAACGCTATTAAAATGGCTTTACAGGCCTTGATACTTTAAAGTCGCACACACAGAACAAGTCTGGGTCACAGTGACAGAGCTTCTAAGCCAGAGGACCAGCATTTCAGACAAGCAATTAGCAATTTCAGATGGAGATCAGCATTGACAGCGCCCTTATTTTTCCCCTCGACAGTCTGAAAAGTATTGCACAATAAGCCATCAAGGAGATGGGTTTACAAACCCATTAATATCAGCACACTATTGATAATGATATCGTTGTGTGATGGACGCCTGAGCTTCCAGTATGGATTGATAATAGATCAAAAAAATAAACAATGTAATGTTTAAATTTGACAACAGCATGACTTTTTTTTTATGTTTTATTAACATTCAGATTATTGTCTCACAATCTAGGTGTCTTTTAGCCAACTAAATATTCCTGGATGAACCCTCTGCATCCTGCTATGCAGCCTTTCTAGTAAACTTTTCAATAAAAAAAAAAAAAACTGGGATTTTTACTTCACATACACCATTTCTTCCGTTTTTTTTTTTGCTGACAGAGACAGCAAAGAATTTAACGCCCTCATCAGATAAATAGCTTTTTCCCAGTTTAGACATGCTCAGCAATGACACGGTAAGGAGGTGGAGTGGTAGAGACTATATATCACCTTTATCTGTGGAGGATTGCATTAAAGTAGACCTGTTGCTTTGCTCTCCACAGGTAAACAATATTTTCATGCCATTGCTGACCTCTAAAAATGCTTGCTGCCCAGTTGTGTTTGGTAGGGATGAGCACAGGCGTGTTCGCATGGAACACGTGCAGAGCCCGCCAGGAAGTCGGCGCAGCGCTGAGCTAATCACAGGCAGTGACATTGCCTGATCTCTGCAGCTGCGCATTGGGGCAACGTCTCACTGCCTGTGATTATCGCTGCGCCAACTTCCTGGCGGGCTCTGCAAGTGTTCCAATGTGAACACGCCTGAGCTCATCCTTAGTGTTTGGCTTCAATATGGAGACCCCATTCACACTTGTGCGTTTTTTAGCTCAAATCTTGACGCTCAGAAATGCTCAGCAAGCTGAAACTCTGTTTATTTCAATGTTCCCTGTTCACATTTGAGAGTTTGCCACCTGTACCTAGGGCTGGTGCAAAGATTTTTGACAGCCTAGGCGAAACTTAATTTTTCTTCCTGCCCCCCCTTGGCTCCACCCCTGCCCATGTATACCCCACCTTTTTAATACAGCGCCCATCAAATGCAGCCTCACCAGGGCCCATCAATGAATGTTTGCTTGCTTCTATTAATTCGGGAGTCGGGACACAGTCCTCCGCTGCCGTTGTGCCTCTGACACTATGTGCGAATGGAGCGGCGGCTGATTGCCGAGACTTAGTTGCTTGCTGCAGAGAGACGAGAGTAGGAACACCAGTGGCCGGGCGGCTGCCTAGTTTGCCTAATGGTAGCACCGGCCCTGCCTGTAGCAAAACGTACATGAGCTACCGTATATACTCGAGTATAAGCCGAGATTTTCAGCCTCTTTTTTGAGGCTGAAAGTGCCCCCCTCGGCTTATACTCGAGTCATCGCTGTCTGCCCGCTCGATCAGCGTGTCGAGCACACAGACAGCGGCCATTCTATTCAAAAGCCGCGCCTCCGGCTCCGCCTTCGCCTGTGATAGGCGGAACACTGAATTTCCCAGCAGCCTGTGTTCCGCCTATCACGGACATCGTATCATCCTCGTACTACGGACGAGGATGATACGACGTCTGTGATAGGCGGAACACAGGCTGCTGGGAAATTCAGTGTTCCGCCTATCACAGGCGAAGGCGGCGGCGCAGCTTTTGAACTTTACAATGGCCGCCGACGAAGAGGGCACGGGACGGAGGCAAGGGAAGGCACGGCACGGGACGGGACGGGACGGCGGCGGCAAGGCAAGGCAAGGCACGACACGGGACGGATGCAAGGAGGCAAGTCACGGCACGGGACGGAGGCAAGGCACGGGACGGAGGCTCGGGACAAAGGTAGGCTGGACACACACACACACACACACACACACACACACACACACGGATGGAGACACACACAGGGATGGATGGATGGAGACACACACACACACAGGGATGGATGGATGGATGGATGGAGACACACACACACACAGGGATGGATGGATGGATGGATGGAGACACACACACACAGGGATGGATGGATGGATGGACACACACACACACAGGGATGGATGGACGGACACACAGGGATGGACGGACACACAGGGATGGACGGACACACAGGGATGGACGGACACACAGGGATGGACGGACACACAGGGATGGACGGACACACACACAGGGATGGACAGGCATGTCTCACCCTCGGCTTATACACGAGTCAATAAGTTTGCCAGTTTTTTTGGGGGTAAATTGGGGGCCTCGGCTTATATTCGGGTCGGCCTATACTCGAGTATATACGGTACTTTTCAGGCAGATTTGAATGTTTGTCTCCATAGACTTCAAAGGAAAACCTTTGAGGAGCGAGAACTTATCAAGCATTTTTTTTATTCAGCTTAAACCGTAGCTCTCTAGTATCGCTCCACACCTTACACAGGTTTCTATTGGCCACAGCAAAAACGCCTAATGAAAAACAGCTGGGTGAAAAAAAAATGCCTATATTTGCAAATCTGCTAAAAAAATAAATAAATAAAAAAAACACACATAAAATGCCTGAAAAAAAATGTCTGGAAAAAAAATGCTTGAAAACACTCAGCTCAGGTGTGAATTTAGTCTGAATAACTTACAAAGCAAGCATGCTATAACTGAGTGTCCAAAAAGTGACAACATTCCTTGCCTATATTTGTATCAGGTCAACAAATCCAGCAGCAAGAGAGTAGGGTTGAAAAAGGTCTTTATTGATCTTGTTTGTTTCCCCCTTCCCTGCAAAGTAAAGGCATAATGTGCTAGTATGCATCGCTTACTAGAACATTATGTGAAACTTACCTGCAAACCAAGCCTGGCGTCGTCCCTGCTACAGGTCGGATCCATCTTTGCTCATCTTCCTTCCGGGGCTGCAGACTCTGGCTGTGTGGCTGGCCAGAGCGGTGTGATGTCACTTCCACATAGGAGTCGACGGTCATGGCACAGGCGTACATTCCTTCAGAGCGCATGCGCCGTGACATCATTGGTGCAGTATACAGCAAACGTTTAGAAGATATTTACAGTACCTATAGGTAAGCGTTATTATAAGCTTACCTATAGGTACAAACATAGGGAGGTTTACAACCTCTAAGCCCTTGTACACACGGTCGGACATTCTGACAACCAAATCCGATGGATTTTGTCCGAAAATGTTGCATACACACGGTCGGACAAAGTTGTCGGAAAATCCGATTGTACATAATGTGATGTCGTTATTTCGTTACGACAGGACTACGTTCAGGCTAGTAACCAATAGCTTTGGTCTAGGAATTTGATCTGAGCATGTGTGGCACTTTGTCCATCCGAGTAGGCTACACATGATCGGAGTATGTCCAATCGGAGCATTTTGATGGAAAATTTTACCGGCAAGTAGGAAAAGTTGGTCCGTTGGATATTCTGATGGAAACAGTCCGATGCAGACCACACACAGTTGGAATATCCGACAAAACGGTCCGATAGGACACATTTCTTCGGAATCTCCGACCGTGTGTACAAGGGCTATGAATTCCCTTCACTGGAACTAAGAGGCCAAGCCCAACCTTTGAAAAGAAACCCCACCCCATAATCCCCCTTCCACCAAATGATTTGGATCAATGCACAAAGCAAGGTCCATAAAGACGTGGATTAGCTAGTTTCTGGTGGAGGAACCTGACTGGCCTGCACAAACTGACCCCAACCTGATAGAACACCTTTGGAATGAATTAGAGCGGAGACAGCAAGCAAGCCTTTTTCATCTACATCGGTGCCTAAACTCATAAATGCTCTTCTGGAAGAACGGTCAAACATCCCGATAGACACACTCCTAAACCTTGTGGACAGCCTTTCCAGAAGAGTTTAAGCTGTTATAGCTGCAAAGGGTGGGCCAACCCAATATTGAACCCTATGGACTAAGACTGGTATGCCATTAAGTTCATGTGTGTAAAGGCAGGTATCCCAATACTTTTGACAATATAGTTAGAGAGTGTGTGTATGTATTTACTTCCACCGTATAAATTAACCCCTTAAAGTAGTGATTATGATTTTGTTTTTCCACCCCATCATGGCAACAGATGAAGTTGAAGTGGGCAAAGTACTTGCAGATTGCACCTAAGCCTCCTGGGATGTGTGACCTGACTATACCAGGAGTCTTAAGGCAGCCTTGGTGAGGAAGGCACAAATGACAGTTAGAGGAACCTTAGAAAAAGTATTTAGGAGAAACAAACCAATAAAAGTGCAGTTCTTTAACACATGAGGTTACAATTAAATACAAAGTAAAGTGGAGAATGAGGATGAAATTCTGCATTACGACACCATTTTGGATACACTGCAGTATTGGATTTACTTTGTTTTGGAGCCACAGGTACCAGGTTGGTAACTAGGTAAAGCACACAGAACACAACACATACCTAATCTGCCATCCGTAGCCAACCTGGCCCCCAGCTTATTTCCACAAAGGGGAATGTTTGCTGTACTTCCCATAAGCTGCTTGCTAATTTCTAGATTTTTTTCTGTGTGACAGGTACATGGTGACATCAGCCAAAAACCCTTGGCAGTGACATTTCTGGGAAAGCAATATACAGAACCACATCCTGCAGCCTTCAATTCTCTGCCATATGTTCTGCTAAGAACACCTGCGTGCCCGCTCAGAGAGGAACACAGCGTGGCATAATTACTCATATTGTAGCAGTACATGCTTACTCCTGTGCCCTAGTGACATTCTATTACAAGAGCCATTTCATCTTCTCTGAATCTAGAATTAGGCATCAACAGTCCTTTTCATATCATGTAAATTTGTTAATTAATCCCAAGTGGCTCATTGACATATTAATTCACCAGTACACTTCATTCATTACTCTCACTATTCATGTTTAGCATTATTTTTCCACTTAGGTACTTGAAAACACTCATTAACTAGCAGAGAATAACAGATCTAACCAACATCCAGTTGTTACTATCACTACAGACAGCGGGATTCTGCATGCGGTGTGAAGCTGCAGAATTTCAATTTCCTGTGTGCTGGCCAGACACAAATAAAACAGTCAGAAAACGGCCAGACCCAACAAATGGCAATTGCAAAAAACACGTCCTAGAAATGTTCATTCCTTTTGTTCATTCAATCTTTATTTTTACAATCGCATGGATGTTAGCAGAATTAAGGACCTGCACAACTTGGCACATCATACACGAAGCAGATGACATACAGTATCTCACAAAAGTGAGTACACCCCTCACATTTTGTAAATATTTCATTATATCTTTTCATGTGACAACACTGAAGAAATGACACTTTGCTACAATGTAAAGTAGTGAGTGTACAGCTTGTATAACAGTATAAATTTGCTGTCTCTCAAAATAATTCAACACACAGTCATTAATGTCTAAACTGCTGGCAACAAAAGTGAATGCCATCAGCTTCAAGATCGAACGTAGCGCACACCTGTTTTTTTTCTCGGTGACCTGGGGAGCCTCATTTAGGGCCAACAACTCTGTCGTTAGGGGGCTATTCTGAACCCCCCCCCCCAGCCCCTGGGGACAGTGGATGTATTAGTCACATCCTTTACTCTGAAGTATTTATGGAGGACTGCGCTATGAGTTACCATTGTAGTTACAGATCTGCCATTGCGTTTAAGTGATTTTGGCACTTACAAGCGCTTCCACCTTACATATTTGGAAGAGCGCTTCTAATAAGAAATACCACAATATTACTAGTTCCTGCTCTCTACACCTGATGAAAGTTCTCTAACAACAGAAACTGGAAACGCGTCGGGTTTGGGACATCTACGAGAGTATTAGTGGTCTTTGTATAGATGTTTTCTGCTGTAATTTTTTCGCTGTATATTTTATTGGAGACATCTCATGTCTGTGTGTCTCTTTTTATCATTCTGTACTTCATAAATAAAATGCATGTTTTAGTTGCATTTTGGTGGTGTTGGTGGTCTATTAAGGTCCCATTAAGGGGGTTTCCTTTTTGAATTAGATATAGGGATGGGACCACCACGCTACATTTGTTAACTCAGTGAAAGTCCTCCTCTTTGTGTAGTGTCAATAGAGCAGCACACATGACCACAAGTAGCATTTAGTATCTCTAAAGTGGTTGTAAACCCTTACAACCAACTTTGACCTACAGGTAAGCCTAGATTAAGGCTTACCTGTAGGTCCAAGAAATATCTCCTAAACCTACACGGTTTAGGAGATATTTGCCGAAAGACAGGCACCGCTTTCTACGGGGCATGCGCCGGAGACAGCGGCGCGCAGGCGTACTGAGCGCACCGTGGTCAATGTCGATATGCCGCGAGTGGCGGCTCCCGTGCACATGTGCGGGAGTGACGTCATCGCGGCTTCGCCGAATGACAGCGGCGGAGCAGCGAGACCCACGAGAAGATGGATGCGCCGGACTACAGGGGACAGCGGTGACTTGGCTGGCTCCTGTGTCAAGTAAGTGACACATAATGGACTACTATGCGATGCATAGTAGTCAATTATGCTTTACCTTTGCAGGGAATGAAAGAGGAAGTAAACTCATCAGGGTATACTTCCTCTTTAATGAACATGCTATCTAACAAAGCACACAAAATTTCACCCTGTGTGGCTAACTCAACTTGCAATGGCTGTAGGCAGAAAAGCTCTTTTCCCCATCTCTGGGTCTCAGGAAACGTAAGCGAAGGAAGGGAAGAAAAAAAAATTAGGTGACGAGAAGCGGTAAGAACTGTTATAGAGGGAAATAAAGACAGACCAACCAACCTGTATCTTCTAACCTGTTGGCCGTATGGACAAATGGGTATTCAAAAGACGTATACAAATCCTTTCCAGGCTGGGTTCACATCTTTGCTGTAATTTGCAGTCCGAGGTTTGGTGCGTTCCTGTTCACCAGTTCAGGTGAATTTTTGCACCTGAACTGGACCCAAAAACGCAGAGGACCCTTTTTGAAACTGCACCACCACCACCCCGGTCACATTCACACGTCATGCAAAATGGATGCGGTTTAAACGCATCCAATTCATATATATGGGAATCCAGGCTCAAAAATAAGACATCATATTTTAGAGGCATACCTATCCGTACACCAGTGTGAAGGAACTTTTTGACCGCACAGGTGTTTCTTGCATCTGCGTCCAGGCAATCCAAATCATATCTATAGGGACACGGTCGCTGGTCCCAATCTGAAAGCCGTGGAGGTATGTGTTCCAAAATAGCAACCCCACAGCTGTCAAATTGGGAATAGCAGCTGTGTCCATACAGTCACTGTATCCAAACTGATATGACTGCCCGCATGCAGATGCACAGGACACCTGTGCATCTCTCGCGTAGGTGTGTGGATTGTTACACCCCCGTGTCATCGAGGCCTAAGTCTCCATAGTAGCAAAATAGATCCACCCTGCTCAGGTAGCACAGAAGAAATTATATTGATCCCATGTATGCAGTGTATACACTGCATTTATATAGTATTCGAACCCTCTTAAATTTTGTTATGTTGGATCAGTTTTTCCTTTTTAATAAATTCACAGACATTTCTAAAATTATGTTTTCACTTTGTCATTTTGGAGCGCTGGGTGTAGATTAATAAGGGAAAAAATAATTTAAACTGTAGTAGCAGGCTGCAATATAAAAAAAATTGAAAAAAGCTCAGTGGGTCTGAATACTTTATAAATGCACTGTATGTACTCTGTTCTCCAACTGCAAGGTATGAGGCACCTAGCCACATTAAAGACGAGCTCCAGGCTTCCCAATAAAAATAAAGTCAGCAGCTACAAATACTGTAGCTGCTGACTTTTAAATATTAGGGCACTTACCTGTTCAGAAATCCAGTAGTGCCCTCACCTGAGCTGATTTTTTAATTGGCTATCAGGTGCTGGTGCCAGCAGTGAGGCCTTACGACTTCACAGCCATTTTTCCTGGAGCGGTTTGATTTGTGAATGGGCTGGCCATGAGGGGAAGGAGAGGGGCCCAACTTTGGGTCATCATAACCAGCTACCTGCCCCCCCACTAAAAGTTGCCAAATGTAGCAGTGGCGAGGGCGAGGAGGCACGCAAACGGATCTCCCCTTTTTGGGTAGAGCTCCGCTTTAAGGAGACAGGGCATTAAGGTTAACAATTCTTACTTGAGAGAGCAGTCGTATGGGAAAGCAAAGCCATTGGTCATCTAGGACCATTACAAGAAATCCTTCTTAACCTGAAAAAATCATGTCAACATTATTATTCTACAAAACTTATATAGCACCAACAGTTTACACAGCGCTTTACAATGTAGAGGGAGGACAGCACAATTGCAGTACAGTTCAATACAGAAAGGCCCTGCTCATAGAGCTTACATTCTAAAGGGAGGGGGTCGTGGTACAAAAGGTAATAGATGCGAGGAATGATTTGATGGGGGTGGCTCGGGGACATCAGTTCCATTACTTTATAATTACCATAAACTAAAAATTAAAAGTACTTTTACTATGGGAGCAAGGGCTCACAACAACCAGAGTTTACTAACTGTACTTCGAGAAATTCCAGATTATTTGTGATTGCTTGGTATGGGAAATGGTATGTCACCTATTCAAATATGCTAAAACAAAGTATTATTTTAAAGATTAATCTAGTCAATAAAGCTGTCCATGCACCAGCATGCTCAGACTAGCCATACTGCTGATAATATGTTAATATTTAGCCACAAGGGCCTACTCCTACTTTTTTACTGTTCTATGTGAAAGGGCCATAAGTGTCAAGTAGCCATATATTTATGCAATTTGGTCGTGAGTACTGTGCCTAGATTTTTTATATCCATCTGTTCAGCTCCAGAGGAGAGATAGCCATAGAATAAATGAAAGCCAACAGATGTGGTGGAACAACATTCACGTGTGGCCATCATACAACTAAATTATTCATCAAAGCTTCGGGATAACAGACTGTGAGAGGGGTCATTGTTGCTCTACAGAGGCTGATTATCATCAACGTTATAGGAGGGTACATATGGGCAGTTATACCCCTGAGAACTATGGGCAGTGAGAGGTTTGCATAGTCAGAACTTTAAGACCAGTCATTTTCTTTAACGTATGATGACACCAACTCCTTCATTCTTAGAAATAACCCCAGCCATGGTCTCTCAAAGGCACTTGTTGTCCCCCCAGGATGTAAGAAATTGCAAGCTCAAATTGGAAGAATCACTTTCTCTATTGGGCCCCTTAGGGCCAGTCTATCAGAAGTGGTTCCATTTGACACCTTGATTACTCTGTTCATAGCCTAAAAGCCGATAAGGGTAAGCTACAATTCTGAAAGGACTCCATACATACAGTTGTACTGCTTATCTCCAAAGCTAATAACAAATTCTGTGTTGTCTTCTCAGGGCTGGCTGATAAAAGATCACTGGCAATGATTAGAATAACGTGACTTACAAAAGGAAGAAATGATTGCTTATATGCCAAACATACAGCAGTTCTGCAACATACCGGCTTTGGGGATTAACAAAAGCGGAACTCTAATTAGTTTGTTTATGGATGTAGGAAAATTCTAGCGCAGGATGCAGATTTCATTGTGACTGTGGATTTCATTCGTACATCTAAAGACTAGCAAGAAGGTTTATGCTGCAAAAGCCTAATTGGACTTAACTTTAAGTAGAAGTTCACCCTAAAACTAAAACACACACACACACACACACACACACACACACACCTTTTCTAAAGCCGCTCTTGTCTGGTCTCCAGCGGCAGAAGCTCTGTGCATGAGAAAGCCAACAATTGCTGGGAAATTAATGAGAAATGGCATCGCCCATAGACTTACTATAGGGCTTCTGTTGTCGGCTGCCACTCCTGCATCCACCTCCACAGTAAAGCCACCGCTGACAGCTCAGCGTGGAACCAGAGTGGCATCAGAAAAGGTATTTATAGCGATTTTCTTCTTTACAGGGCTAGATAGGTTAGTCTTAGATTGTGGATGCCTATAGATTTACAAATTTTTGTGTTAAGGTGAACTTCTACTTTAAATAGGAGATATGGAGCAATAAACTTAGAAGGCATCAAAAGGTGACCAGCCTTCTTAATGATCACTTAACACAGCTCAGTAAAGATGAGGAAGGGTGGAAGTTTTATTCCAGGTAGTTGATCACAAAGCACAGTGTATCAGTAATAAGCATGACATCTGCATCCTGTCTATAGAAATCACAATTAGCTGGACGCAGGAAACGCAGCAGAGAAACCATGAATCATAACATATACCTACTTCAGGAGCATGGTAGAACCAGTCATTTCACACAACATACTTTATGTTCAAACTATGCCTTGAGGCCGACATCAAGGCACCAGAATAAGACATAGCTCCTTAAATTGTAGAAAAACGACTGATAAATGCTAAAAACCTTTAAAGCTAGGTTCACACGTGTCCAGGTTCAGTTTGCAGTCAGTTTTTAAAATGCGTCCGGTGCAAATTTTTACTTAAATTCGCACCTGAGCCGGACCTAAAAATCTCACAGGACTCTTGTAAAAATGGACTGCGCCCGTCCTGGACATTTGTGAACTCCACTGACCTTGCACGATTTCAAACCGGCATTTCAGTCCGACTTCATGGGTGATTTGACAGACATCTTGGCAGGTTCATGCACATACGTCTATTGAAACTGCCCCCGAAATCGCCAAAAGTAGTGCAGAAACTACTTTTGGGAATCGTTGTGGCGCCGCAAAGTCGATGTCGCACCGATTCGGATGGTGCCATTGCCTGGCAATAGGCTCCTATTTGGGATGCCAAATCAGCCCAATGTGAACGTGGGCTAAGTGATGCAACACAGAGAAATGGCAAGACATGAATTAGATGCTGTGTGATGCAGGAAAAGAAGTTGCCTGTCCCTTTAACAAATAGGGACAAGTTAGGTGAATGAATACATGGACATAGGGGAATCAGTTAGCCATTTAACTATAAACTGCAGCCACAACATCTAAGCCCATCAATACAAGGTAAGGCAATCAAACGACACAGGGAATATAACCACATGAAAACAACTAAAGCATTTGGAAGTGTACAACAGCTTTAATATTACTGTGAAAGAATAAAAGTCCCACAGCTGCAGTGTATTTGCTTTAGCCCAGGTTCACAGTGACAGCGGGATGGAAATTGCGTGAGTTCAGAGGGACTGAAATCATGAGAGTTCAACTGAACTCACACGATTTCGTACCAGCATGTCAGTCCGAACTGAGGTAGGCGATTTCAGAGACATCTGTAGGAGTTTCTGCACAAATGTCCAATGAAATCACACCCGAAGTCACCAGAAGTAGTACAAAAACGACTTTTGAGAATCAAGAGAGGGATGTGAGCCGCCTGCCAACAGGAATCTGTGGCATTTTTCTATATGGAGAACTGACGTATTCTCTCAATCAGGTGTGGACCTGCGCTAGTTTTAATTTCACTCTGAAATAGAAAATGGCGCAAGTAGAGCAGACAGTCTTGCAACAGGTTTACATGCTATATTAATGGTGCACACGCCACTTCTAACCGTTTCCTGTACCATAATAATGGCACAGGAAGCTTTGTTATATTCCCTGGTTTGTGAGTTATTGTCTCCACTAGTAGCAGAACACCATTGTGCCAAACATGCTCAGAAGTCAGAACCTCATCAGCTGGCCTTTGCTAAGAATAGTGGCCCGTTTACTTTTCTAACAAACCTAAGTGTAGGTACAGTTAGCCATCAATACATAATGCCTACACACAATATTGCCCTGTACACACGATCGGACTTTCCGACAACAAAACCATGGATTTTTGCTTGAAGGGTGTTGGCTCCAACTTGTCTTGCATACATAGGGTCACACAAATGTTAGCCAACAATTACAAACGTGGTGACGTACAAGACCTACATGATATCTCCATTACGAACGCTAGTTTTACAAGACTGAGCACTTCCGGCTTGTACTTGGTTCCCAGCATGCGTGAACTTTTGTGCGAACGACTTGTGTACACATGATCGCAAAGTCCAACCAAGTTTTGTTAGTGGAAAATTTGAGAACCTGCTAGCCAACAAATGTTCAATGGAGCATACACACAGTCGGACTTTCAGCCAACAAGCTCACATCCAACATTTGTTGTCGGAAAATCCGACCATGTGTACGGGGCATAAGAATATTGGACGAATGATCGTCCATTATTTTAAATTTTTTGGATGCTAGTCTCATATGGGAAAACCAATAGGTTACTAAAGTTACAAATGTTCTCCTATGACAAAATACACCTTCAGAAGCGATATGCAATGTATTTTTTCATTTTCGAGCATGCGCGGGCTTAGTCATAATATTTTCTGTACAAATACTATGCCAATTAAACCAAAATCATTTGTTCTGTTATAGTACAAGAAACTTTTTCTTGTCTGTCCCTTCGGAAAATTTTGCATGAACGGCTGTGATCAGGGCTCAAAAGCGGTGTACTAACTATCAGATTATTGATCGCTCCAAAAGGCGGTATTTTTCATCTTGTGTAATAGGCTTAAGGCTGATCTATATATAAAGTTTAAATTAAGCCTGGGGTCCCCCTTTAAACCCCAATCTAGAATCCACACAGAAGGTCCAAACTCCACACTATCAGTGAATGCTTGCTTAAGAGGTTTAAAACTCAAGCAGTCTCCAACAACGCATAATAGCAGCGATAGGCAGCATAGTACAGTCCCTCCTAGCGCTGTACCCTATGCCAGAAAGAATAATAAACATTGCACCGTAATTCTTCTTGTACACAGGAAATAAATGTCATGAACATTCTTTAAAACCGGTCGCTCTCTCTCGTTCTGCATTTACTGGCGCTTCCGCTTCCTTTAAAACACAACTAGAATAACCACTGAGCAATGACAAAGTAATTGGAGCATTTTGTTTTGCTTTACTATTAAAGCACATCACCTTGATACAGTGAGTCACACACACAGCATCTGTGTTACCGGTTTATTGAAGAGAGATCGGTGCGGTCTACAAAACCAGTGCTATGACACACACACAAACAAAAACAAAAGCCAGTTTCAAGTTCCATTTTAGCAGGGGAGGTTTCCAAGCTGCTAACATTCACTGTCACTATTGTCCAGGTGACTACCGTCAAAAAATCTAAAATTGATTACAACAAATACAATAAATATACAGGTGTCACTGGAACAGGAAGTGAGGGAGAAACTGAAACGAGGACACGTGTTCTGGTGGTGACAAAGTTTGGAGAGATTTTTTGCATACTTCCAATTTTGTTTCCAAACAGGAAGTGAAGGCATATCTCAAAAATATGACATAGAAAATAATATTAATAATTCGTCTAGGCGAATGACATGCAATTTGCCCACATCGCCTCCTGGGATATGTACATCTCATATCCCAGGAGGCATAGTCCTTCATTGGAAAGAAGGAGGTGGCAGGGCCATGTGACAGGTCCTCAGCTTAACCCCAGAAGAGCCGGCAGCTTACCGATTTGGTTACAGAGAATAATAGCTGCGTGGGACCGAGGGGAGTGCAGAGAAGAAGTGGAACTCAGCAGGACAAAAAACGGGATCCACTGGGTGGGTGAGTACCTTAAAGTGTGCAACGAGGTAAGTGGTATCCCAAAAGAAAAGAGGGAAAAGAAAAAAAAAAAAAAACACACACACACAAACACACACAAACACTTGGTACTGTAATGCAGGGGTCTCCAAACTTTCTAAACAATGGCACAGTTTACAGTCTTTCAGACCTTAAGGGGGCCGGCCCGTGGCCATTGGGAGTAGAAAATATCCCAGAATCAATGGGAGTAAACAATGCCCCATCTCTCGTGTCATTGGGGGGAATTGTGTCCCAGAGTTGGCATCTGTAAGAGTCCAGGGCTTATTACGCATGCACCAATGGCACGTTGCCGCAAGAGGAAATCTGTGCCAACTGAGCATGCGCCAAAGACACCTCAGTGCGCCAATCCACACCTGTGCAGAAGACTTGATGGAAAAAAGACAGGAAAATGCCCAGGAGGCATACAGGAAGTGACCTCAACTGATGGAAAAAGGCAGGAAAATGCCCAGGAGGCACACAGGAAATGACCTCAACTGATGGAAAAAGGCGGGAAAATGCCCAAGAGGCACACAGGAAGCGACTTCAAACTTCCCTACATAAGCCCAGCCCAGACACTGCCATATTGCTGGATTATTGTTCCTTGTTCCTGTGCTAGTGTGTGATCTGTCTGAACTATTTGACTACTCTTGATTGTTGCTTGCCATTGACCTTGGATTTGTACCTTGACCATTCTACTTCTTTGCCCCTTTTGTACTCAGCTGCCAGTTTGGAACCGACCCCAGCTTGGACCTTGACCATTCTTCTTTTGATTAACCCTTTTATACTTTCATTGCCAAACTGGACTTGACCTCGGCTTGGATCTCGGACTAAGGCTTGCACGGTGCTCCGCACCCCTGGCACCCGCGCCACTCTGTGTCCACCAAGTCTCTGTCTCCATCTCCAGAGGCTTCAAGGACCCAAGGTGCAAGGAAGGCCTCCCTACTACTTTGGTCTTACATCAGGCATGTGGCCCACTGGGTGGAATTATACCCCATCGTTGGTGTCAGTGGATGAAATCGTGCCCCAAGGGCCAGATAAAAGCAAGCAAAAGGTCGCAATTTTGGAGACAACTGCTTATAAAGTATTAGCTGGTATTTGGCTTCAATTTGTTAGTGTATTTAAATCCATTTAACACTCCCCTCGCTCAGGTGTGACAATACTGCTGTGTAAAGATATCTCCTGTGCTCGTTCATCCAGATTGGGGGCACTCTAATACAGGAGTTGTGTTACTGACAGATCACCAAGGGAAAAAGCCTAAAAAAGAAAACAAATGCAGCCATCACATCTAATGATTAGTAAGCTGCAATATATTACATTTTTGGTTTTAAGTTTAATATGACTTTAAGATACCAAAACACATAGGTCATCTGGCTTCTTTAAAGAACTTATACATATCCTTCATTCAGTCCCTAATGGTCAATGCTCTGCAAATTACAAACAGTTCAGAATTTTTCCTAACACTATACCTACCCCTATATTCCCCCAGGCACAAGTTACATAGGCTGGTCCAACCATATGTTCCCTCTATCTGCATGCTCCTATATAGACATTTGGCTTTTACTGCAATATGAGGAGTTCTGTGATTTACGAGTCACATGCAATTATGACTAATGGCTGGTAACAGCGCAATTGTTAAGGTGTATTAGCATTAGGACTGGTAAGTGGGGGGGGGGGGGCTTTCTAATTTTCACCCTAAGAGCTCTAATTTCTGAAAACAGCTTAGATTACTAAACTTAAAGACAACAAATCTTACAAAAAAAATCATTAGACAATCCAGTATATTGTAGACTGCTATGCCCTGTACTTTTGTTACTATGGATGGTACGTAAAAAAGAAATTCGTTTTGCTCCTGGTAAATCATAAACCAGATCCCTTTACAAATATTCTGCTGGGACACCATGGGACGACAAGACACACATTCTTGCCATGCATAGGTTTTACAGGATGAAGGCCAGCAATGTAAAAGAAGAGAGAGAATACATGTTTAATGATTAACAATATAAAACATAGATGGTCTACCTGCCAAAATTGCATTTTTTTTTTTTAAAGCCCAAACTTTCTGAAAGCTCTTTTCACTAAAAACTGCGGTCACATGATCCTCCAGCATTCAATCTTTCTCCTCTTTATTTACGACCTACAGGGGTCCTTCTTCTGGGCTATCATATCACTGCCTGCTTGACATGGACAATTCCCTTTTGGTTGTCCAGCAGAGTCCTCCAGTGTCAAGAAAAGATGTGACATCTTTCTGGCACATCTACAGCACTGGAAGAGCAGTGTAGATTTTTTTGGGGGGGGGGGGGGGGGGGGGGGAGAGTAGAGAGATGTGCTCTCAGCTGAGTATAATTTGTTTCACCAGGTTAAAAAAAAAAAAAAAAAAAAAAAATACCTGGCCAGAGCAGTAAAGGGGTTAGAAACAAAAAAAAAAAAAAAAAACGGTTGAGAGGTTAGAAAAAATACCAACATACTTCCCCTTCCATCTGGTTTCCATCTACATCCCCTAGGCAACATCCTGATCCTTCCATTGTGATCCTGGGAACAACGAGTATCTTAAATCTCAAGGGAAGATGTTCATGCACAGAATAGCATTAAAGCACCAATAAGAAATACTTGGCACTATAAACTAACCTCATGCTGTCACTGGTTTCGGAACTGGTCACCATATGATTACATGCACTGACTGCTGCATATGTTTTTACTACTTGCCATCCGAATTTTTAAAATCATGCTTACGTGATCCTTGTGCATCAGTAATGAAATGACTGCACAATATCTGGACCGTCTAGGTATTTGGCTACTTGCTCGAGCACGTCTCTACCTGGTGACATTGTGGGCTTTTCCAAATCTCCCCCAGTGGTGGGCTGCTGCTACTACAGTCAGAGGGCCTCAGGATGATGGATGGAGCTGGATATCCAGAGAGTGGAAGCTGGGATTGTTAATGCCCAAAACGTGATTGTTGCATTGGCAGCTAGTGAGCCGGTGAGTGTGGTCAACCCTCAGTTGCACATGGTGTCCCTTTTATTGGATGGTGGAAGCAATACATGGACATTTCTGGTGTTAAGAACTTTTTAGTTTATTTATGCATTTTTTGTGTGTTATTTTTACGGGTTTTATGCCCATGATTTAAAGTGGATGTTTTAATTTATTATTTACAAGATTTAATTAGCTGTTGCTATATTAAAAGCGGTGCTCCAGCCCCCCCACGAAAAAATTTAAAATGTCAACAGCTATACATACTGTAGCTGTTGACTTTTAATATTAGGACACACACCCGCCCTGGAGTCCACTGATGTTGGCACTCCAGCCGACGTTTCCATTGGCTCTCGGTGCTGCCACTGCAATAGCCTGTAAAGGGAAACCAGCAGCTTCAGAGCCGATTCCTTGATGCACAACTGCAAAGCACGCTGAATGGCCCATCAGTGGAGAAGGAGAAGGGGGACTGAATTTCTGACAAGGTCAGACAGAAGTGGGGACAGGTACCTGTCAAAAACAGGTAGGCTCCCTTGACCCACCACAAGTTCTTAACGTAACGGTTTTGAAAACCAGTCAAAATAGTTGTGGTCAGATGTGAAAAACGAACAAAGCACATCCCACATTAGTATGTAGTATTTTGAATCCAAATCACCAACTCTTGATCCTCTCTGATCTCGCCTCTCTCGCTGCCAAGTCCTAATGGATTAGCCTCTTGATGGGGAAAACGTCAGCCCGAGGCACACAAGTGAATGTTCTCACTCTGGACTCTAACCACTACCAAGAAACACCCAATGCAATGCTGTTTAACAAATGTCCAGGTAACCTACATCTTAAAAACAACCTTACCGGTACATTTGCCATTCCAAAATCATCTTTAGGTACAACTATAAAATATTTAAATAAACCTTCCAATGGCAATGAACAATATGTACATAAGTGTACTGTTAAGAGTCTGTACACTTTCATATCACTACCTAGTATTTATACAATCCCTCTGGTATCACTAGGCAGTATTTACTTATTAATGTCAATTTTATATAAGGAATTTGACATCGTTCCTTCCTGCTCATTTGTTAACTATTTTATACTTGCTACTTAAGGTTTTGAAACCGTGCAAGCTGTTCTGTATGAACACAATGAAATATATCAATCATTCTTAGATGTAATGGCTATATTAGTTTCCTTTTGCAGGCTTTCTTCCATTTTCATGTGGTCATCCAGCCGGTAAGTCTGTCTTTCAACAAAAAAGCTCTCTTGCCGTTATAGCGATGGGACAGACCATGTAACACTGGCAGGGATGCTTAGAATAATCAGCTTTTAAATATTTATGTAAAAACGATATGCCAAAAGGAAAAACAAACTACTGTTACCGATTAGAAAGTATTAGCTGGAGTTTGGCTTCAATTTGTTACTGTATTTAAATCTGCTAAGACATCTAACATCCGCCCCCCCCGCCCCCCCGACTCACAATGCTGAAGTCCAAATCTGCCCCATGTGCTCATTCATCCAGAGTGGTGTCTGTATAATACAGGAGTGTTACTGGCCAGATCATCAGGTGAAAACTGAAAAGGGGGGGGGGGGGGGGGATAGAAACGGAAAACTGATGCAGCCACCAAATCTAAGGATTGGAAAGCCGCTATATGTAACATTTTTGGTTTTGGGCTTAATATGGCTTTCAGCTGGCCATAAACTGTGCTTGCAGGCTGAACAAAGAGGCAGCCATCAGAATTCCCCAACGGCAGATGCATCAGTGGCTAAGAGGCACTTACACCTAGCAGATCTAGGGTCGCCAGTTCGAATCCCCATCACTACACTACCTGCCTCGAGTGTGCCTGCGTGGGTTTACTCTGTGTTCCTCCCACACTCTAAAGACATGCGAAATAGGTTAATTAGATTGTGTCCAAATTGTGTATGAATGCGAGTTAGGGACCTTAGATTGTAAGCTCCTTGAGGGCAGGAACTGATGTGAATGTACAGTAGATACACACACAAATTATATATATATATATATATATATATATATATATATATATATATATATATATATATATATATATATATATATATATATATACACATATACATACACATACATATACATATACACACACACAGATACCATGCTGTGTAAATTGACAGTGCTGTATAAGTACCTATAAATAATAAATCTGGCCAACAATTTTGGGAAAAAAAAAAAAAAAGGGGGGAGGGTGAAATAAGGTGGAGACGTCACTGTTCCCCTTCCCCATCTCAGCCAATCAGCGAACGATTCACATTTACTGAGAAAATCTTTGAATGGCACCTGCACTGAGCAGCTGACCTTAAAACAAAGCAGGTTACTGGTTGGATCACCAGATGAGAATTATGGAGGCCTGAAAAAAAAAATTATGCAGCCAACACATAAGGACTGGTAAGCAGAAAATATATTAAATTGCTTTTAGGCAAGGGGGCAAAAGATCTGCCGCTCCAAAATAGGGCCAGTTCAGAACTGTAATGTGATGGCATTCTCTGGTATAGTGCACGCTTTAAATGCAACACAGTGCGTGCCCGCTGTTACTGCTTCAGTCAAAGTGGTCATCATATTTTCCTATTTTTCTAATATTCGTAATTTAGTCTGATGCATACATGCTGAGCTAAAATGCATTCATAAAGGCTGGATGAAATTTATTTCAGATTTCTTCAGTACATTGGCAACTAAGAGCTTTAACGATTTTAATTAGTAGCAGGGAAACCAAATGCACCATCTGCTAGTGACACACAGCTGCCCTTTTGGCGTCATAAGCAGAATAATTTGAGCTGCTTCAAAGGCCACATTTCAAGGGCAAGAAGCATGCCTGCGCTTTCAAACCAAAAATATGGAGACAAGAGGCCAGTGTACAATTCTCCTAACATGAACCTTTAATGAATCTTCACCAACATCCATCAAACAAAGCAATCTATTGTATAGGCCTACAGGAGGCATGGCTGATACAGATGCCCATAATAAGAAATCTGGTAGCTTAATTACTAATAAACTGTAGAGTAATGAGGAACACCCCATACAGTATATGTCACTAGATATGAAATTTCACAGTGGCTGCTAAGAGTGGTTTCCATTTGCTAATGGTGTATCTCAGAAAAATGATCCCGTTTAGACTGATCCAACTACACCATTACAGACATGAGAATTCTTTTTATTTAGAGAGAACTTTTTTAAATGTGTATGAAAGATACATGGAAGTTGTACAATTACGGATACCTGGGTTTCCATGTAGTCTCTAACACCTTGAAAAATAAGGATATTGAACGTGAGAAGAGAACAAGTTATACACTATATTACCAAAAGCATTGTGATGCCTGCCTTTAGACGCAACATTTACTTTAATGGCAGCCCAGTCTTAGTCCTAAAGGGTTCAATATTGAGTTGGCCCACAATTTGCAGCTATAACATCTTTAACTTTTCTGGGAAGGGTGTCCAGTGTCCACAAGGTTTAGGAGCGTCTCTATGGGAATATTTGACCAATCTTCTAGAAGCGTATTTGTGAGGTCAGGCACTTATGTGGATGAGAAGGCCTGGCTGATGGTCTCTGCTTCAATTCACCCCAAAGATGTTCTATCGGGATAAGGTCAAGACACTGTGTAGGCCAGTCCAAGTTCTTCCACCCCAAACTCAATCGCCCATGTCTTTATGGACCTTTCTTTGTGCACTGATCCAAATCATTTGGTGGAGATGGGATTATGGTGTGGGGATGTTCTTCAGGGGTTGGGCTTGGCCCGTAGTTCTAGTGAAGGGAATGCCTAAGGCATCAGTGTATAAAGACATTTTAGGCAATTTCATGCTCCCAACTTTGTGGAAACAGTTTAGGGATGGCCCCTTCCTGTTCCAACATGACTGTGCACCGGTGCACAAATAAGGTCCATGAAGACATGGATGAGCAAGTTTGGGGTGGAGGAACTCTTTTGGATATATTTGTCCAAGTGATCACCGAATAAACGTTACCCATGAAACGGCAAACCTGCCAATAACTTTACAAGGAAGCTTGGCTAACCAGTTCTTAAGCCATAAAAGTCTGCATATATGTACAGACAAGAGAGCCAGATGAGAAACTTGATGCATTGAATCCTTTAAATCAGCGCTCTCCAAACTGCGGCCCACGGGCCGGATGTGGCCCTCTGCTTGCCTTTTTCCGGCCCTTGGGGTACTATTCCTCCCTGATATGAGACACTACTCTGCCACCAACATTGGGGGCACCATTTCTCCCACTAACACCAAAAATGGGGTACTATTCCTTCCCATAAAACCAAATGTTTACTCCCACTGATGCCAAAAAAAAATCCACTCTCGCTGTCCTCAGTCTGGCCCTCCTGAAGTCTGAAGGACAATAAACCGTCCCTTTGTTTACAATGTTTGGAGACCCCTGCTTTAAATCATCTACATCAAAACACAATGCTCAAGGAATGTCTGTCTTACTTTCAGGCAGATCATCCTCCTGGTTAGGCCTATCTGGCCCTTTGACCTGATCCTTTACGGACTGGCAAATACCAATTGCTGCAACAGCTGGCTGATAGCTGAACTGGCCAAAGAAAAGGAAGGCTTTAATAATAACTCCAATTTCTTTTGAACAGGGTCTTTCAAGCCCTGTGCGTTATCTACTGGACAAGTTAAGTTCTTGTTTAAGGAAGAGACTGCTGCATCTAGGGCTGGCACGCTCCATTTTTTAACAAACTTTTCATCCATGGGATATATAAAAAGGGAAAACCAAGAGTCCTGTCAGGATGTTTCCAATCAGCATACATTGCCTGTTGCAACAAGGGGGCAGAGGGAAAGTCTGTTGCGACCTGAAGATGCCTCAGAGATCCCAAAGAGGACCACGGGGGCTCAGTCACCTCTGCAAGAGGCAACTGAACCATTTCGGTCAGAGTCATGGTCCAAAAGTCTCTGCAACCGAGAGGCAGACATCGACTGGACAGCTTCTTTTCCAGATTTCTCAAAAGCAGACTCATCTGTCGGGCACTCCACCGAATCCTCATCAATCCCCATACTCAACCCATTCCTGCTCCAATCTAGGAGGCTCCGGGGAGGGGGGGGATCTGTCACGCTTCCTGCCACCCTGCGGGGTGGAGGCAATCATGCCAGTAATCCTGTGCTCCAACCTGGCTAGGGCTAAGGACAGTTGATCCTTGAAAGGATGAAGCAGCAGCGTCGACTGTAGGCACAATACCAGATAGGCACATCGGCTCAGATTGCACGGAAGCCTCTGGTCCTTCAGGGAATACAACACGAGGGATACAACTAGGTTCATCAGGAACTACTGATGACATAGGTGTACCCTTCCTTGTGGCGTTAGTCCCACTCCTCTTTTTGGAAGACATTTAATAGCCACAAACAAAGAGTACTTTGGTGAAGTTAAAACACACCTCAGAAGGGAGACCCTTTAATAGGGCTCACCAAGCCCCTGTGCAACAATCCTGCTAACCACCTTTAGCCTGCCAAGCAACACCTGGTGACTCATGTGACCCGGGTAAGGAAAAATGAACCACTGCAAGTGCCTGTTAAGAGCCTGCTCTGTGTCCCACAGCTGCCTTCTGGAAGCACCACATGCTTGGCCTACACAGTTTAAATAAATTGGGTGTGTGCCACAATGTTCTGTGCATGCACATGCACGTGCATGGTCCCGGTGAATGGGCGTGACTATATTCACGTACGATGCAAATCTTTGTGCGCTCAGATAAAGGCCACTGTGCATGTGCGGCAAAGCCGTGTGAGTCAGGGGCGCCAAACAAACTGCTGAGCACAATGGTGCACTTGCAAATGCACGTGTGCCATGGTGAACCAAGGCGAAATGGCACATCGTAGTGCGCCATCATACAGGTATGAAACAGCCAGAAACAAGCAAAAAAAAAAGGTATACTTTGCAAACACCCACAGCTAGCTCAGAACTCCCCTGTATGGTCACCGCACACAGGTGTTCAGCATTTAGCTAGCTTGACTAATTGTTACAATCACTGGGACACCCCACAATAATAGAATCAAGGGGTTTCACTTAAAAGTCCAGGTGCATGGCCACTTACAAACCAGGGGCCCAATTTTCACCCTTCATGGCGTGTTGCTGTCACTTGGACCTCTTCAAGGACTGGGTACCCTTTTCATGTTTAGGGTTCATTCCCTTGGACCTGTAAAGCACCCTGTAGGAAATGCCTTAGCGCTATAATGCCCAGGATTTCCACTCCACAGGGTCAAGCGCCCGAAGGCCACATTACAGGCAAAACCTTGCAGGATCTTGAGTCTTCTTTGCAAGGCTCGGGTACCATGCATCCAAGCATAAAAGCCTATGTCAAATGGATCCGATTGGTCAATCCCCTGATTCATTTTGGAACCATTTGTGGGACTAAAAACCTCAAGCTCAGAGAGCTCAAACAAACTGTGCCATTCACCTTGCAGACACTGGTAAAAAAACGAAAGTACTTCCTGTATGGGAGGAGTTATATAGGGGATCACTTTGTCTGAAGACCTTTGTTCTACCAGTGTCCATTCACCTGATGATGAACTATAACCCAGCAGGTAATTAGCCTGTGTGCCCCATGATGTATGGAAAATAAAAAGACAGACTGTGGGAGAGTTCCTTATGGTGTAGTAGTGACAGATATTTGAAATATATGATGAAAAGGTCAATTGCAATGGTGTACTCACATCTGTGAGGTTGCGGAGCTCCCTAATGGGGGATCAGACAACCCGGAGTAAAAGCCTACAGGGAATACGACTGTCCCTGCACAGAGTAAGGTCACTCTTGATGTTTGGTGGGTTGATCTGGACGATCCTATGTTTTGCGGCCTTAGGATTCCCCTGTCTTCACAGCAAGAGGTTTAAGAGCCTCAAAAGATGGACAACTGGTGTCACCAGGGTCGCCCAAATGTGAGGGCTCAGCTTCTCCTTCACATTCTGGCACTTCTGCTAACACCAGTTTCACAACTTTTGGTCCTCTTAAACCTCTTACTGCTTTCCTAGCAGTAAAAGGTTCCTAGCTAAGTTAAAGAAATGCCAGGTTGGGCAGAAGGGGTTAAAAAGGACATGAGGTCAAAGAGGAGGAGGTAAAAATGTACACTGGAACCACAGTTACACCCAGCTAGACTTACTGTTTGACTTGCGATTCTGTTCAGTCACATATCTAACACATCGTATAAAAACCACTGTAAAGCTGCCCACACACAGTTTGAATTTCAGACAAATCCTGAGAAATTGGTATAGCGGGTGGACCAGTCAGCCCCCTCCTGCCCCACATCCTTCAAATGAAAGATTTCAGAAAATGTCGGCTGAACAGCACCTTCATCAACTCAGATGCAGCCCCAGTTCAAGTATTTTGACCTTCGCAGAACGCAATAGCGGCAGAAGGGGATTCAGCTATCCGTGCTGTATAGTGTAGATGGAGTATGGCGGATTGGTGACAATGTAGATTCATTGTCCAATGAGCCAGCTGGAGGTAGAAAAAGAAAGCTACAAAACTGTACCAAGAAATTGGGGGTCAAAATTAGTTGTGCAGTGTGGGGAGACTGTGTAAAGCACAAGGGTAGACAAGAATTATAAAAATCCTTTGGCCGATTAAAAAGTAAACCAATGTTTTCAAACAGTGTACATAATCATCTAGGTGGCTGAATTGCCTCTTTAGGCCTGGTTCAACCTATGTATGTTGCGGTTGATGCATTTTCCCAGTGCAGTATGCATTTTTTTACATACGTTTTTGTTGTGTTTTGCGTTTTTGGAAGGGTTCTGTTGTCTTGCAGAAGAAACCAGCAAAACGCAGTAGCAACACATTAAAAGCCCAAGTACTGCAATTCTGATATGTTTCCATTAGAGATGCACCGAAATTTCGGCCGCCGAAACATATCGGCCAAAAATGGCCTTTTCGGCAATTTGCAGAAAGAGAAAAACGGCCGATAATGGAGACGAAAATGGGGCGTGGCCCTGCCCCCGGTGCCGCCCATCATGGGGGTATACTATAGCGCAGGAGAGCCGCCTCCACCGCCTGTTTGATCACAGCGCCGGGAACATCACAGCTTTAATTTCAATAGCTGTGTGTTCCCGGCCACGCCGTCACACACAGCCCCTCCCCCTTGTCCGGTCACTTTGATAGACAGATCATCCATCTAATCCTGCGGGTGATCTGTCTATCAAAGTGCCCGGACAAGGGGGAGGGCTGCGTGTGACGGCATGGCCGGGAACACACAGCTATTGAAATGAAAGCTGTTGATGTTCCCGGCGCTGTGATTAAACAGGCGGCGGAGGCGGCTCTCTTCCCTGCACAGGCTGGCTGCAAAATGGGACACAGGCACACTGGCCTGCAATGGGGGCACAGGCACACTGGCCTGCAATGGGTGCACAGGCACACTGGCCTGCAATGGGGGCACAGGCACACTGGCCTGCAATGGGGGCACAGGCACACTGGCCTGCAATGGGGGCACAGGCACACTGGCCTGCAATGGGGGCACAGGCACACTGGCCTGCAATGGGGGCACAGGCACACTGGCCTGCAATGGGGGACGCTGGCCTGCAATGGGGGACACCTCCTGTACCACATCCTCTGTCTGACCATCTCCTGTACCACGTCCCCAGTCTCTGACCATCTCCTGTATAAAAATATTTTTTTTTTAACGGTGTTTCAGTATCGGTGCTGTTTTGGTATTGGTTTTGGTTTTTGGCCTAGTGTATTTTTCATTTTCGGTATCGGTTTTGGCACCAAAAAACCCATTCGGTGCACCCCTAGTTTCCATTGACATTTATGGAACCAAAAAGGCAATCTGCTGCGGGGGAAAAAAAAAAAGTCCCCAAAACTTTCCAAAAGATGCCCCAGTGGAAAACACACAGACGTGAAAATGACTCTTAGGGAACCATGCTAAATGGACTGTAGCGTGTATTTGCAAAACTGAAAATGCACTGAAAAATGCTTAAGTGTGAACCAGGCTTTCGGTGTTCGACTAATGGCAACACAGTCTTTCCCTAACCCATCAGAATCCACTTTTGTGTTATATAATGATGAAAGTAAAAAAATCGACTTGGTTGTTAAATATAACTGACATTAATTCAAACAGACAAAGAGGTGTCTTAATATTAAAATATAAAAAATGCCATAGCTGTTCAGCCATTGAAATTGCATGCAAATTTGCTCTGTGGGAAAAGAGGCAAAACGACATAGTCTTAAGCTACGTTCACAGCAAATCAAATGTGATCATAAAACAAAAAGTGAATGGGAAAATACTGCATTATGGGCACTAAAAGGAGCCGTGAAGCATATTGTTCTATCCTAATCAGTGCCATCTACACAAAATAAAGAAGTATTTTTCCCTTTCATACAGTTTTATTTTATTTTTTTTAAAGAATACCATTCAATCTAAAAAAAAAAAAAAAAAAAAAATATTGTCTAGACTCACTTTTTGCCCCATTCGTACAGAAATAATTTTTATGGACAGTTACAGGTGTGCTCATAAGTTTACAAATCTTGGCAGAATTTATGATTTCTTGGGAAATTTTCAGAGAATATGAATAACAAAAACTTTTCTTTCACTCATGGTCAGTGTTTGGCTGAAGCCATTTATTATCAATCAACTGTATTTACACTTTATAAATCATAATGGCAACAGAAACTACCCAAATTACCCTGATCAAAAGTTTACATACCCTGGTGTTATCATTCATATTCTCTGAAAAATGGCTGATAAATCAAATTCTGTCTGGGTATGTAAACTTATGAGCACAATTGTATGTGAATACACTCCTTAAAGTGAAACTTTTCATAGTATATAGTACATGCTAAGTCAGTGATTCTCAGCCAGGGTTCCGTGTAACCCTAGGGTTCCTCCAAAGGTGGCTAGGGGTTCCTTCAGCATTGGGCAATCTCTGCCTCTCAAATAAGTTCCCATTGACACCATTCATCTTTTTAGCTATCTGTAAGGAGGTAATTCCCCCCAATGACCTCAAGTGTAAGGACCATTCTTCCTACTGACCATCACACTAATGTATCATGAGTTGTAGATCTCTCATTTTTAGCCGGGGCTTCCCCGAGGCCAGAGAACTATTTCAAGGGTTCCTCTGTGTTGAATAAGTTGAGAAAGGCTGTGCTAAGTTATCAAATTTCATAATGATACTCTATAGATACTCCTTCTACAGCAGAAGCATCCTCTGTGCAAAGCCAAGGCAATGATCATGCTTGCTGAATGACTGATAAAATGTAATCAGTTTGAAGATAAGCCATCTATAAAGTATAGGCATAGACTTTGACAGTGGTAAAAGGAAGGAGAAGCCAGAATAACGACAGTATCACTAAGCAGGGAAAACATCAGGTAAACCTATAAAAACACATATAAGTACAAAGTGCATGAAGCAAACAAGATTTTTACTATCCGCAGAAAGAAAAAAGTCTATACAATTTTGCTATGTTTACACAGATCTGCCATATTTTGAGATCTTACCTAGACATATCTATAGACCTCTTGTACGCAAACCAAAAAAGTAAATTACAGCGTAGGAGCAAAGTGTAAAATATAAATATGTCTGTTGTGGCACTCAAGAGATGCAGATGTCGCATATTTTTGTCCAAAGGAATGCATTGCAGAAAATACTGCGCAGTTAAAGAGATTCCAAGACCCCTTTCACACGGAGGGCGTTTTGTAGGCGCTATAGCGTTAGAAATAGCGCCTGCAATCTGCCCTCAAACGCCTGCTCCTTTGTCTCCAGTGTGAAAGCCCCGAGGGCTTTCATACCAGAGTGTTGCGTTGGCAGGACGTCAGGAAAAGCCCTGCCAGCAGCTTCTTTGGAGCGGTGAAGGAGCGGTGTGTTTACTGCTGCTCCCCATTGAAATCAATGGGGCAGCGCTGTATTACCGCCGGCAAAACACCGCTATTGCGGCGTATTGCCGGCGGTTTTAACCCTTTCTCGGCCGCTAGTGGGGGTAAAAGCGCCCCGCTAGCGGCCAAAATGCGCTGCAAATCCGGCGGAGAACCGCCGCAAAAAAATTTGCGTTTTACCGCAGACACTATGGGCGTGGCAGTGTGAAAGGGGTCTAAAGGTTGTTATTTAAAACCACCCCCCACCCCAAAAACAAAACATGTTATACTTGCCTGTGTAATTGTTTTGCACAGAGCAGCCCTGATCCTCTTTTTTTTTTTTTTTCGGTCCCCCACCGACTGTCCTGGCTCCACTCGCCAAGTGCCCCCAATAGCATGCCTCTTGCTATGGGCAAGGTTCACTGCTGAGCCATGGTCATGTGAATGGACATTGTCCATTCACACACAAAGCGCAGTTCGGCCCCGCCCCACATTTTACCTTACAGCTGAACTCCATCTTTTTTTATTAGACTTACATAGTTTGATTGTCCCCCACTAGCATGTGAGGCCCCTGGATGTGCAGTATAAACTGTATGCAGCTCTGGCTACATACACAATACTGCACTGCGTTCCGGGTTTGAGCCAAGACTTCCTATCTCATACCCAGAACACAGTGGAGTATATTACAGCGGCGCTCAGCCATTCACAGAAAACTGTGTAGTCCAATGAATACAAAGCTTCCTCTGACTGGCTTAGTCATAGGTAGGCTGATGTCAAAACCTCTGACTCAGCCAATCAGAAGGAGCTTTGTATTCGTTGATAGAATACACAGCTGTCTGTGAAGGGCCGAGTGTCGCTGTGTTATTATGGTACTTATATAGCACCGTCAATTTACGCAGAGATTTACATATACATTGTACATTCACATCAGTCCCTACCCTCAAGGAGCTTACAGCCTAACATCCCTAACCCACATTCATACATTCACTAAGGCCAATTTAGACAGGATCCGATTAACCTACCAGCATGTCTTTAGAGTGTGGGAAGAAACCGGAGTACCTGGGGGAAACCCACAGGGAGGAGAACAGGGAGAACATGCAAACTCCAGGCGTCGTCCCGACCACGTGGTGTCGTGGTCCAGATTTGAACTTTTTTGCTGCTAGGTGAAAGTGCTAATCACTACACCACTGTGCTGCTCATAGAATACTGTGTTCCGGGTATGAGAGGAAGTCTTGGCTCAAACCTGGAACAGTGTGGTATGGTGTATGTAGCCTCAGCTACATACAGTTTATACAGCACATCCAGCACCCTCACGTTAGTGAGGGACATAAGTTTGTTTGGGCCAGCTTGGCCCAAATAAAATAAGTAAAGTCTAACAATAGAGTTCAGCTTTAATGCATAGACTACATTAAGGTAAAAAAAAACCTTCTGCCTTTAGGAAGACATTACCTGAGGAATGCTTGTGCAAGCATGAGTGTATTTTTCAAAATGTAAGATTTTAGGTTTTGAAAATGACGCCCATACGCATGTGCAAGTACAGATGGGTGCCATGGGGTTTTATGTGATGCATTCCTATGAGTGCCACAACAACAGACCTATTTTAAACTGTATGCCCACACAATGTACTTCGTCGCTGTGTGCAAACAGCTACGTTTCCTAAATCAAGTAGGAAAAGACAAATATTTGCCACCCTTATCTATACTTGAGACCTAAAGCTAGGATCAGGAAAAGGAAAAAAAATGTTAAATGGCTTTTCAGGAAACAAACTGAAATTTGCATTGAAGTATACAAACCTTTGTTTCCTGAGCAAGTGGAAGCAAGAACTGAGTCACGCCGCTTTGAAAAAGCAGCCACACCTTATTCTTGAGTAAGCTTTCCGTAAACTTCATACTGCTATAAACAAACCATGGTTACCCAAAAGGCATCCCTGGGAAGAACCACATTAAGAACTTCGGATTGGGGCAAAAAACATTTAAAATCTCACGCAGTATACACTGGATATATAAAAGGCTACACACCCCTGTTAAGTCAGGTTTCTGTTATTAAAAAAATAAAAAAAAAATAAAAAGAAAAACCACCAAGATAAATCATTTCAGAACTTTTTCCACCTTTGTGACCTATAGACAGTACAACTCAGTTGAACAAACTGATATCTTTTAGGTGGAGGGTGGTACAAATAAAATAATATGGTTGCATAAGTGTGCACACCCTTTAACTTTGAAGCACCTTTTGATTTTATTACAGCACTCAGTCTTTTGGGGTATGAGTCTATCAGCATGGAACATCTTGATTTGGCAACACAGCCCTCTTCAGATCTTCCCACAGAGTTTCAATCGGATTCAGGTGTGGGCTCTGGCTGGGTTATTCCAAAAATGTAACCTTCCTCTGGTGAAGCATAGCTCTGATGCTTTGGAAGCTCTCTGCGGACCATGGCTTTTTCTGTAGGATGTGACTAAGAAAATGTCAGGAAAGACCTACTAGAACAGCTGAAGTTTATTTGGGGTTAATTTGAGGCACTTCAAATGATGGCAGTTGTGAACGGACTCCCATTTAACATGAGTTTGAATGTGATTGCCTAATTCTGAACACAGCTACATCCACAGTTATAAGGTGGTATTGCACACTTATGTAACCACATGATTCTAGAAATTATTTTAAACCAAACCCCCCCCCAAAGATTTCAGTTTGTTTTTCAATTGAGTAGTACACTTTATAGTTCACATTAAAAGGTGAAAAAAGTTCTGAAACGATTTACCTTTGTTCCATTCTTCTACATCACAGAAAACTGGCATTTTATATCGCGCGTTTGTGTCTGTGCGCGTGCACACACACACACACACACACACATATACATACACAGCATCTCACAAAAGCGAGTACACCCCACACATTATTGTAAATATATTATATCTTTTCATGTGACAACACTGAAGAAATTACACTTTGCTACAATGTATAGTAGTGAGTGTACAGCTTGTATAACAGTGCAAATTTGCTGTCCCCTCAAAATAACTAATCACACAGCCATTAATGTCTAAATCGCTGGCAACAAAAGCGAGTACATCCCTAAGTGAAAATGTCCAAATTGGGCACAAAGTGTCAATATTTTGTGTGGCCACCATTATTTTCCAGCACTGCCCTAACCCTCTTGGGCATGGAGTTCACCAGAGCTTCACAGGTTGCCACTGAAGTCCTCTTCCACTCCTCCATGACGACATCACAGAGCTGGTGGATGTCAGAGACCTTGCGCTCCTCCACTTTCTGTTTGAGGATTTATGTCTGGAGAAATGCTTGGCTAGGCCATCACCTTTACCCTCAGCTTCTTTAGCAAGGCAGTGTTGGTCTTGGAGGTGTGTTTGGAGTAGTTATGTTGGAATGCTGCCCTGTGGCCTAATCTCCAAAGTGAGGGGATCATGCTCATCTTCAGTATGTCACAGTATGTCAGTAGGTCACCTGGTTGCCTCCACACACGCTTGACACCATCTGAACCAAATAAGTTTATTTTGGTCTCAACAGACCACAGGACATGGCTCTAGTAATCAATGCCCTTAGTCTGCTTGTATTCAGGAAACTGTTTGTGGGCTTTCTTGTGCATCATCTTAAGAAGAGGCTTCCTTCTGTAACAGCCATGCAGACCAATTTGATACAGTGTGCAGCATATGGTCCGAGCACTGACAGGTTGACCCCCCCCCCCCCCCCAACTCTTCAACCTGTACAATGCTGGCAGCAAATATCCATTTCCCAAAGACAACCCCTGGATATGACGCTGAGCACGTGCAACCTGTCCTGTTAAACCACTGTATGATCTTGTCCACCGTGCTTCAGCTCAGTTTCAGGGTCTTGGTAATCATCCTATAGCCTAGGCCATTTTTTATGTAAAGCAACAATTCTTTTTATTTTCAGATCCTCAGAGAGTTTTTTGTCACAAGGTGCCATGTTAAACCTCCAGTGACCAGTATGAGAGAGTGAGAGCAATAACGCCAAATTTAACACACCTGCTCCCCATTCCCACCAGAGACCTTGTAACATTAACGAGTCACATGACACCAGGGAGGGAAAATGGCTAATTGGGCCCAACTTGGACATTTTCACTTAGGGGTGTATTCACTTTTGTTGCCAGTTTGGACATTAATAGCTGTGTGTTGAGTTATCTTGAGACAGCAAATTTACACCGTTATACAAGCTGTAAACTCACTACTTTACATTGTAGCAATATTAAATTTTTTAAGTGTTGTCACATGAAAAGATATAATAAAATATTTACAAAAAAATGTTAGGGGGCGCAGTCACTTATGAAATATGAAAATTTCTTACAAAGAAATGAAGGGTCCATCATTTTTATCATAGGTGTATTTTAAATGAGACGCATAAGATATCAACCAAAAATCCAGAAAAAAAAACCACAATACAAATGTCATAAACTGAGTTACAGTTCAGTGAGTAAAATAGGAAATTTGATCTACCAACCAATATTTCTGGCTCCCACAGACTGAATACAGTATGTGCTCATGTGGTACACGGATTAGCCCTGTCAATTTAAGACGGTGCTCCTAATGAAAATTCATTATGTGTATAAAAGACACCTGTCCACAAAATCTTTTTCTTCCATTCAAACCTCACAATCATGGGCAAGACCAAAGAGCTATCAAAAAAAGGACATCAGGGACACGATTGTAGACCTGCACAAGGCTGGAATGGGCTACAAGGCCATCAGCAAGAAGCTTGCTGAGACAGAGATAACTGTTGGAGTGCTAATTTGTAAATGGAAGAAATACAAAATAACCAACAATTGTCCTCGGTCTGTAGCTCCATGCAAGAATTTGCCTCATGGAGTAAGCCCAGAACGACATGAGAGGAACTTGTGAACGATCTCAAGGCAGTTGGGTCCACAGTCACCAAACAAACCATTAGAAACGCAATACGTTGCCATGGATTGAAATCCTGCAGCACCCACAAGGTTCCTTTCCTCAAGAAGGCACATGTATAGCAGGCCTCTCTGAATTTTGCCAATGAAAATATAAATGATTCAGGGAAGGTTTGGAAGAAAGTGCTATGGTCAGATGAGACCCCCAACTGAGCTCTTTGGTATTAACTCTCAAGCTCGCTGTGTTTGGAGGAAGGAAAATGCTGACTACGACCCTAAGAACACCATCCCTACAGTCAAGCATGGAGGTGGAAACATTATGCTTTGGGGCTGCTTCTCTGCTAACAGTACAGGCAGACTTCGCCTCATTGAGGGATCAATGGACGGGGCCATGTATTGTAAAATCTTGGATGAGAACCTTCTTCCCTCAGCCAGTACACTGAAGATGGGTTATTGATGGGTCTTCCAGCATGACAATGACCCAAAACATACCACAAAAGGCAACAAAGAAGGGGCTCAAGAAGAAGCACATTAAGGTCATGGAGTGGCCTAGCCAGTCTCCAGACCTTAATCCTATAAGAAATTTATGGAGAGCGTGGAAACTGAGTCACCAAGCGACAGCCAAGAAACCTTAAGGATTTAGAGAAGATCTGTAAAGAATTGAAGCGCAAAATCCCTCCTGAGATGTGTGCAAACCTAGTAACCAACTACAAGAAACAGCTTACCTCTGCTCTCGCCAGCAAGGGTTTTTCCAGCAAGTACCAAGTCATGTTTTCTTGGGGATCAAGAACTTATTTTACATGCATTTCTTCTGTATTTCTGGTTGATATCTGCCTCTATCATTTAAAATACACCTATGATAAAAATTATAGACCCTTCATTTCTTTGTAAGTGGGCAAACTTACAAAATTTGCAGGGGATCAAATAATTATTTTCCCCACAGTATATACATACATATACACACTGTATACACAGTATGTTATGCTGGTCAGAGAATACAGCTGGCCTTCGATTTTTTTATTAAATAATAATTTTCTTCATAATTGTTGTGCATAAGTCACTCCTGGAGCAAGAGGGCCAGTCATGGCAGCTCCCAATGTTTCACCCTCGTCAGGTTTCTTGTATGTAGTGTGTATGTAACCGTAGCATTGAGCTGCTCTTACTTGCTCCCTTTTAGCCTGGTATATAAACTATTAAAAGTCTTTTGTTTTAAATGTATGGCCTAATGCATACTGGACAGCTTTAATGCTTCTCCAATGGGCCTCCATACGCCCCCCATGTTAGCCTATAGGGAGATTTATGACAACTGGAGCACACAGAATCTGGTGCAACTGTGCATAGAAATCAATCAGCTTCTAACTTCAGTTTGTTCAATTAAGCTTTGACAATTAGCCCACATTCAGACAGAGGGCAGATTTCAAAGCGCCAGCCGGGGGGCGATTTGACAAACATCTGTGTGGGTTCAAGCACAGGTGTCCATAGAAATCGTCCCCGATTAGGGAATAGGTGCAGCCCTGCAAAGTTGGCGTAGCACCGATTCAGACGGGGCCATTGACAGCAATAGGCTCCGATTTGGCATGCAATTTGACAAATCAGCCCAATGTGAATGTGGGACAAAACCTAGAAGCTGCACCAGGTTCTGTGTGCACCAATCTCCTCCTGTGTGTCCATGAACACAGAGGCATTTAGATGAGTTTAGAGACAGCAGTGTTTAACCACTTGCCTACTGGGCACTTAAACACCCTTTCTGCCCAGACCAATTTTCAGCTTTCGGTGCGCTCAAACTTTGAATGACAATTACTCAGTCATGCAAGAGTGTACCCAAATAAATTTTTTGTCCTTTTTTTCCCACAAATAGAGCTTTCTTTTGGTGGTATTTGATCACCTCTGGGGTTTTTATTTTTTGCGCTATAAATGAAAAAAGACCGAAAATTTTGAAAAAAAATGCATATTTCTTTGTTTCTGTGGCAAAATTATGCAAATTATTAATTTTTCGTCATAAATTTTGGCCACAACTTATACTGCTACATATCTTTGGTAAAAATAACCCAAATTAGTGGATATTATTTGGTCTTTGTGAAAGTTAGAGAGTCTACAAGCTGTGGTGCGAATCATACAAAATTGATCACATCTGATGGACTGGTGGCCTATCTCGCTTCTTGTGACCCAAACAAGCCAGGAAAGTACAAATACCCCCCAAATGACCACTTTTTGGAAAGTAGACACTCCAAGGTATTTAGTAAGAGGCATGGTGAGCTTTTTGATGTAGTCATTTTTCCCATGATTCTTTGCAAAATTAAGATTTTTTTTTTCCCCACAAAATTGTCATTGTAATAGGTTATTTCTCTCACATGGCATGTGTATACCACAAATGACACCCCCAAACAAATTCTGCTACACCTCCTGAGTATTATAATACCACATGTGTGGGACTTTTTCACAGCCTGGCCACATAGAAAGGCCCAACATGCAGGGAGCGCCATCACGTGTTCTAGGAGCATAAATTACACATCTAACTTGTTGACTACCTATTACACTTTTGAAGGCCCTGGAGCACCAGGACAATGACATGTGGCACTGATGACACGTAGCACTTATACGTGGCACTGATGACACGTGGCGCTAATACATGGCACCGATGACACGTGACACTGATGACAGATGGCACTGATAAGTGGCATTGACACGTGACACTGACAACAGATGGCACGTGACACTGACAGGTGGCACTGATGACAAATGGCACTGATACGTGGCACTGATGACAGATGGCACTAATACGTGGCACTGACGACAGATGGCACTGGGGACAAATGGCACTGATACGTGGCACTGATGACAGATGGCACTAATACGTGGCACTGACGACAGATGGCACTGGGGACAAATGGCACTGACAACAGGTGGCACTGGGGACAGATAGCACTAACAGGTGGCACTGGGTGAGGATGGCACTTTTTTTCCTTTTTTTTGTTTTGTTTTCTAACTTACGGCCGCTGCAGCCGTTGATCTCTCCCTCCTCACGCGCTGTCTGTGTGAGGAGGGAGAGCCGTGCTGAGAGATGATCTCATATGTTTACATATGAGATCATCTCTCATTGGACACGCTGATCGCGCTGTAAACGGCCGCTGTGATTAGCCGTTTAAAGCGATCTGTGACTGGCTGTGTCTAAGGGACACGGCCAGCACAGAACTTCCCCGATGCACGCTGGCCAATGAAATAAATGAATGCACAGGTGCTTGATGCGCCTAAAAATATTACATGCATTTACAGGTGTTAAGCATTCTTTCTGCCAAAATGCCACTGCCAGGATAGGAGTCTAGGCAAAACGTCCATTGTGCATGAGGCCTTATATAAGAAATGTTGAGGCTGAACTAAGGCTGGATTCACACCTATGAAGTTTTGGTGCTTTGTGCATTTTGCAGATTTGCACTACAGTCCATTTAACATGGTTTTCTATGAAACACGTTCTGTAGTGCAAATCTGCAGAATGTAAAAAGCACTAAAAATGCATAGGTGTGAATCCAGCCTAAATCTTGTGAGCTACTAGTTTCCTGCCATCTCTGCAGACTACAAAACACTTCCCCATCGTTATGCAGAATAGAAGAGATGTTTCTGCAGTTGTGGATTTGTCCTTCAGATATACACTATGGTGAGTAAAGCATGGTCACGCTAGGGCAGGAAGAAGGTGCGACTAAAATGTTTCTGTTTAGGGCAATGGCTTCATAGAAGATTTGACCATGCATGTCCATCCAGGGCTTTGATCTAAGGCCAGCTTTAACAGTCACATCAGATTTATCTAAAGTTAACTGAACCTTAGGAGTTTGGGCTGCATTAACTACTTCAAAACACTAAATCTGATATACTGTCAGACATTAAAGTTTGGCTCCATGGCAATCCATCGACCTACTGGGTACAACCAACAGAACACAATAACCTTGGGACATCAGCATCTTGAGAACAATAGTGACATCATAGTCTGTAAATGTCCTGTCTGTTCTCTACTGTACTCTTATTACAGTAAGGATATAGGTTGGCACCATGGTTGTTAGCCTATGGAGTGTTTGTACAAAATGCACAGCACAGTAGAAAATCTGGTTACAAAGAAGGGATGTGATAGTCTTCAAAAGCCTTATGCAGACATTGTTATCTGAAGGTGAACAGTCTAAAGTGAAAACCATTATAGCACTGCTGACATGCTGAAAGACAAATTTAGAGATTGTTCCTTAGTAGTCTTAGTTGCAGATGTGATCAGTTTTACAACTGCTCTGCTTCATTTAGAGCACATTCTTTGTACTCCTCCAATGTAATGAAATATTCAAGACAATTAAAAGTTTACGCATATTCCCCACCGCCATAAAGAAAGCTACTCTGAAGGTTCACTTCAACAAACAATCTCAACTCATTGCAGCATTCTTTCACCTTCCCCTATCTATTTCAGCAACATATCCAATTCCCCAGCCATCCATGTATTATTCAAATGTTACAGATAGTAAACCTCCATCTGTATTCCCCAGGGAACCTGCTGGATGCATTTTTCCTCAATTTCATCCATTCACATCACTTCCCATCTCCTGTGAGCTGTCCTACACTGCATTTTCAGGGAAAGCCAATATATTCATTTCACATTCCCCCCAGCTTCTACATCAAGCATCAGCAGTTAGGTTATAAAACCATAATGACTCCTGGAAAAAAAAAAAAGTTAAACAAAATTATTCCACGCATGGTAAAATTATGTCAGTTTTAGTCATGTAAAAATGAGAACTTTAATTACCATCCAAAAAGGTACACATAAAATGTAACCTTTAGTATTTCAGCCTGCCATAAGCCTTAGACAAAATGCAGGCATTGCCCCTGTGTCTTCCGGCCCACTAAAATGCCAGGATTGAATGCACACCAGTTATAATGCTTGGTGTGCAAGGGGCCTTGGGGAGGGACTAAAATGACTTCCTGAACCTACCTCATCACCTCAGGGTATAAAGTTACTCTATGATAGACTGTGTTCAGCACTACACACCAATTCTTGCAATTCTATTAAAATGAAAAGCTCTACGCAGGGCTTGCGTCAATTTAGAAGTATGAGAACCAGTGCCCTCAATGTGCACAAAGACAAGTACAGGGAGCGATATGTTGCTGGAGACCACAGAAACCCTGCGTCTTGTGAACACTGTCCAACCTTGGGCAAGCAGGACATTGTTAGATAAAGCCAGGATAAGGGTGTTTCCCAATAGCCTATACCAGGGGTGTCTAACCCCAGAGAGTTTAGAATGTGGTGTGGGCCAGTCCAGAGGGAAGCCATGCAAGCACAGCAGCCACTGCGGCTGACATAAGTAATTCCGGCCCATGCACGTCTGTAGGGTTGCGGGGGATGGCATGCAAACATAGCAGTTAAAGCACGCCACATTGACAAGACAGGCAAATGCACACCTGGAGGGATCCTGTGGCTGCCATGTTTGCAATAGCACTTGCAGCAGGGAATGTAGGGGCACCAGGTAAGTAAATGCTGCATGCCTGGATCTGGGGGGGGTGATAAGGTGGGCTGCGCCCCCCCCCCCTCATTTCAGTTGTGCCCACACCCACAACCCCCTTTACCTCCCAACACAGCACATACATAGATAACATTCACACCAGTGATTAGGGCCTGCAGTGATCACTGCTGGATTCACTTTGTCTGTGGCCAGCAGCGATAACCGCAGGTCATCACTGGCTGTGTAGAAAGCCACGAATAGGTGGCAGCCACCAGCAACCTATCATAGTGAACGGGCCTGGCAGCCGGGCACAGGAGGAACTACTTATCAGCTTTCTTAGTGTATCTGATGTGCAGCCCAAGACCATTTCTCTTCTTTCAATGTGGCCCAGGAAGGTAAAAAGTTTGGACACCCCTTAGTCTATACTAAGATGACAAAAAAAAAAAAAAAAAAAAAGAAACTCCCTCATTAGGTTCTTCACCTTTTGTCTGCACCCTGTACTTGCCTTTTTTCAGATTCTCTATAATATTCTAATATTCTGCAACTTTGCACATGAATCACCACATCACACAGTGCAGGCAGCATCATTAGCCCACTGATTATTACATTTTCTATCAAGCTCTGTGCATAGCTTTCGCCTATACCAAGTGTGGGTGGTGTCAAACACCCACGTTGTGTAGGCTAGATGGTAGAAAGATCTGAATGAATACAGGCATTGCTGGCCATCCTTTATCTATGGGATGTGACCGGACAAAAATGATAGTAAGCTCTAACTATCAGGGCCCTCTGATTTATCCTGTACAATTGTATTCTAATTTTACTCTCTGCCCTGATATTTTAAAGCGCTACGCAAACTGTTGGCACTATATAAATCCTGTATTATAATAATAATAATAATATGCAAGTCTGACATCAACCAGTATCTTAGACAGAAAATGGTGTCGAGCATATGTTCTAGAGGACATCATATACTAAAAATTGGTACATTGGTGCAAAATATGGAGCACTTCCATAGAACATTATATAATTTAGTGGCTGATACAATGTCTCATCTTAAAGTGCAACTCCACTTTTGTTGAGAAAAAAAAAAAAAAAAAACATTCTCCTTTGGGTAATCAATGTACATTACAAGGATTATAACAACCTTTGTTGCAGATTCTGAAGAAATCACCGTTTGTTTCTCTGTACTGAGTCGGTCTAATGGGAGTGCTTTCATAAATTATCAGCTGTGCACCTGCACAGCACTAATGAGGAAATCTGCTGGGCCTGCATCCCTTTAGACGTGATTTCCTATTGAAAGTATTTCACTAAAAATTACATTTTTGTTGCAGGGGGGTGTCTGAAATCTGACTTGTAGCTTATGCAGACTTCTGGGAAAATTGGTGAGCCAATCACACAAGCAGGAAATGATGTTTCTGGGGAGTGGTCAGTACACACTGTGTGTACAGAACAACTCCATGTTGCATTTATAGAAAATTACAACGGCTGCAGATTGAAAAGGAAAAGGTAATTTTTAATAACATTCAATTACAGTTTGACTTGTGTAGCAATTGTGTACGCTATACAGTATTATTGTTGTTTACCATTTTGCTTTGTTTTTTTCTCCCACGAAAGTGGAGTTACCCTTTAAGATAAATTGACAGCTTTTCAGTTGTCTAAGCCAGTCTTTCTCTATTTTTTTTACCCAAGCGGAACTCCCAAAATCATTTCAAGGTTTAGGGTAATACTTATGTAGCGATGTAGTTGCTGCTATTAAACAATCCACCAATTCACCCCACTGCCAGACTTCATAGATCACTTTCAGAGAATGAACATTTTTGCTGGTCTCGTCTTTGTTGTTTTATTGGGGGGTACAACTTGGATAGGGGAAAGGGATACGTGATGCCCATAGAGCTCAGCATTGCCATCATATTTAAGATTTAAGCACGACAGCACAAAATTAGAGCCAGAAGATTAGATGTGCATTCAAACTGATTGTGAATCTCCTACTGAATTTACCTGCAGACTGTTGGTTCTCCTCTGCACAAGTTCCGCAGATTATTCCTTCTAAATCCCCATACCTTCCCCCCTGCAAACAGACCACAATAATCATGGCTGCTGAGCCCCTGACATTGTGGTCTGTCTGCGTGATTCCGTCAGCCGTAGCTCTCCTGTGTGTCCTCCGTCCTCCTCCCCTCCCTGCTCGTACCTGCGCCCGCCCCTTCACTTTTGTTGCCAGCAGTTTAGACATTAATGGCTGCGTGTTGAGTTATTTTGAGGGGACAGCAAATTTACACTTTTATACAAGCTGTACACTCACTACTTTACATTGTAGCAAAGTGTAATTTCTTCAGTGATGGGAGATACTGTGTGTGTGTGTGTGTGTGTGTGCGTGTATAATAGAGATGTATATATATATATATATATATATATATATATATATATATATATATATATATATATATATATATATATATATATATATACATACATACATACACACACACATACACACACACTGCATGACAGCGATATACAAGTACATAAAAAAAAAAAAATTACCCAGCAACAAATTATTTGATAGATGATATAGGCGAATATGAAGATGAGCAAAAACAAGTGCAAAAACACAAAATTCTGGTGTTTGCACTGTCTATGGCCTGTCTTATACTTGACAGCATCAGATGACAACTAAACCACTGTCAGCTTGTCCCTTTTGAGAAATGTAGATAACTAAGGGAAGCCTCAAATCAGGGAGAAAAAATATTTACCTAGGTTACCTATAATACCTAGGTCAGAATTGTAACTAATAGTATAATGAGCTTATGATACAAGATAAGAGCTTTGCAATATATGCCCATTTTCCCAAAGACTGTTTGATTTGGGCACAAAAAGGGCAACTATCTTCTCATGTCTAAACAGCTTGATGTCCATGGGCAGCTTAACACACAGCCCTGCATGAGAGAAGAATTCTTTAACCTTCATTATGTAGAGAATCTTTATAAAGCTGCTTGTTCATTCAGGCTGTACAGATCAGCCTAGCGTTACAGTTACATTATGATGTAACCACCCTCAACACTTCTTTGCATTCATACAGATCAGACAGAATGACATACCAAATAATACACGCTGTAGAAGTGCCAAGGAAATAAGTGTCAGGAGTGGGGTGACACCGTTTTCTCCTTACTCTGTACCAGCACCACAACACAATGAAACACTTTAGAATGCATCTACTAAAAAAGCAAGCACAAAGGAAGCAAGTCACAGCCAAACCTCAACAGTATGCGTTTTCTTTACCAAGCTCCAATAGTGAACAATAACCAACTTTCTAAGCTTTTTTTTTTTTTTCCTTCTTGTAATATACGGTTATTTGACAAGCTTATTTATGGGCTTTACCCAACTTGACCCTCTTTGCTTTGCACATTTCCTAACAATTTAGGCCTCATGCACACTGGACCTAATAAAAAAAAAAAACGCCAGTAGCGTTAGCTGTAGAAAGCTGCCGTTTCTCAGCGATTTTTAGCTGTTTTTTTTGGAAATCCATACCCCCACAAAAGCTTACTGCTCAAAAACGCTGATAAGCGGCGAAACAGCTGCGTTATTCAGCTTTCATGAGAGTTATGGCTGTACACACGATCCGAATATTGTACAACAGATCGTACAACCTTTTTCGCTGAATAGTCGCAAGTAGAAATTGAATAGGTAAATAAATGCCCGAAAAATTCTCGTACGACAGGAAAAAAAAATTGGAAGTGATGTCATGTGTTGCAATGTATTTGTATTGTATTTTTGGACGACAACTATACTGACTAAATGAAAATCGTACGATTTTTTATTTTTTGCGTGAAAGCGCCTCAGTATGAAAGGGGTCTTATGAATAATTACAAATGCAAATGGTTGTTGCAAGGAACAAAATATTCACACTATTCTAACTTTTAAAAATCAGTGTTCTAAAACATCCTTATTGAAAAGATGAGCGAGAATCAGATTCCTGCCATATCAGCAGTTCACAGAGCTTAGTAAAAAGAAACTGATCCTTGGCCTTGGAGGCACTAAAGAGATTACGTAACGCAGTGCGCTGCATATATCATTGTGAGAGTTGCTGCTGGAGCCCCGGGCCTTTCTATCTCGTCACACCCCTCGGGCCTGTGAATGCCAATGTGCTCACTCACATACCACCCAACAATAAATACAGCTATGGTCACCGTAACATGACACGCATTCTGCTACAAAACCTTCAGGCAGGTTAGAAGAAAAATAATAATGTTATTAATAGCCCTGTTTGCATCTAAAATCACTACATAACACATGGCAGCCATATTGTATTTCATCATTATGGCATGTTTAGAGACAGGTAGCCAACAAAGCATTCTTGTCCAAACTATTAGTATCTTTGAGGCCTACATCTGTGATCTATTTCCTGAGAGTTTGCTGTGCTCCTTTGAACATCTTTCTCCTAGGAGGAGAAAAGCAGCTTACTGCTGGCCCTTTAAGGGGTTTGCTATGGCGGGAGGCAGGACAGGGCTTTATGGCCACTCGACCGCCATGATTGTCAGTCACATGATCAGAAATGTCTAACACGCAAATGGTAAAGCACACAAATATGTGGCCGCTCAGCGCCAAGGCCCAGCCACCAAGAGACCGCCTATTTCCATGTGCTCAGCACGAAGAGGTTATAAAGAAAAAAAAAAAAAAAAAAGGAGAGTCTTGCACATGCGTTTATGCATTTTATTTGCCAGAGGGCATTATTGCACAAACGCACCTAGAGTTCATGCGTATTCCACACTTTCTGCTCAATTGCTCCCTTCCTGAATGGACTGGTGATTGTTATTATACAGGATTTATATAGCGCCAACCGTTTACGCAGTGCTGTGCTTTACAATTTAAAAAAAGTAGACAATACAGTTATAATACAATAAAATACAAGAGGATTAAGAGGGCCCTGCTCACAAGAGCTTACAATCTAAATTGATGGGTTTGTTTTTATTTCTTTTGTTTTTTTAGAGACTGTAAAGGGTGCATGGATACATAGGCTAACATACAGATGCTTTTAAAGGATAACTCCACTTTCTTGGGAAAAGACAATAAAAAAAAAATAATATATATATAGCGTATTCAATTGAGACACAAGTCATATTGTAATTTAATCACTTCTGCCCCGGAAGATTTTACCCCCTTCCTGACCAGAGCACTTTTTACGATTTGGCACTCGACCCAAACGAAATTTGCATATTCCCCCCCCCCCCCCCCCGCAAATAGAGCTTTCTTTTGTCGGTATTTTATCACCTCGGCAGTTTTTATTTTTTGAGATATAAACAAAAAAAAAAGATATATATATTTTATTTTATTTTTTTGCTATAATAAATATTGCGCAAATTTAAAAAAAATTATTTGCGTGATATTTGTTATAGCAAAAAAAAAATTTTTTTTGTTTTTTTTTTAACCAAAATCGCAATAAGCATATATTGATTGATTTGTACAAAAGTTATAGTGTCTACTGGGAAAGATTTGTGGCATTTTTTTTTTTTTTTTTGTTTTACTAGTATTGACGGTGATCTGCGATTTTTAGCAGTACTGCGACAGACAGAATGGAGACTTGACACTTTTTGGGGAATATTGGCATTTACACAGCAATCAGTGCTATAAAAATGCACTGATTACTGTGTAAATGTCATGGCCAGGGAAGGGGTTAACACTAGTGAGCGATCAAGGGGTTAATTGTGTGTTCCCTGTGTGTGTTCTAACTGTGGGGGGATGGAACTGACTAGGAGGGGACATACCATATATACTCGAGTATAAGCCGAGATTTTCAGCCCCTTTTTTTTTAGGCTGAAAGTGCCCCCCTCGGCTTATACTCGAGTCACGGAGATCAGGTAGACAGACGGCGGCCATTCCACTATTCAAAAGCCGCGCCTCCCTGTCTGTGATAGGCAGAACACTCAATTTCCCAGCAGTCAGTGTTCCGCCTATCACGGACATCCGCTCATTCTCATACTACGGACGAGGATGAGAGGATGTCCGTGATAGCCGGAACACTGACTGCTGGGAAATTGAGTGTTCCGCCTATCACAGACAGAGAGGCGTGGCTTTTGAACAGTGGAATGGCCGCCGTCTGTCAGACGAGGAGGAGAGGTGCTGCATGGCACACAGAGGCTGCAGATTGGCACAGGTAGGCAGGGATGGACACAGCGATGGACGGGACACAGCGATGGACGGGACACAGCGATGGACGGGACACAGCGATGGACACATGGATGTCTCACCCTTGGCTTATACATGAGTCAATAAGTTTTCCCAGATTTTTTGTGGTAAATTAGGGGCCTCGGCTTATACTCGGATCGACCTATACTCGAGTATATACGGTATTGTTTTTCCTACTTAGTAGGAACAAACGATAAGGCTCCTCTTCCATGATGCGCAGCGAGTCCCCTGCCATGCAGCCGATGCGCGACCTCGGTGGCTGCTAAAGGAATGAATAGTAACCATACTGGGGAGCCAATCTGAAGCAGTATATCTGCATAAGCTGGACCTATGATGCGTGGCCGCATTTAACATCAGCATACCTCTGATCCGTCACATTTAGGTCATAAAGAAAAGAAAAATAATAGGTTTACAGGTAGGCAGATCTAAACAAAGACATTGCTATCTTCTATCCAGTAGAACAACTTCATTTCAGAAGCACAAACATTGGAAGACAGGTGTGAAAAAGCAGAAAACACTGCATGCGTTTCACGGTATAAACCAGCTAAAAGGGTTTATTGGACTGGTTAGAATCAGCTCCGCTTGTATTGCTCTCCTGCTTGTAATGCACCTGGGAAAATGACTCATCCTTGCAGATGTAACAAATGCTTGTTATTTAAGGGACGGCAAAAAAAGAAGCAAATGTCCCAATTTCTGGATGGTCTTGAAACATATTGCTGTACAGAACCGCAGGCTAAGAAAAAAAAAAGCAACAGAAAGTATTTTCCAGTGGCATGTTTAACAGACGTTTAAAACTCAAATGCTCAAATAATGTTACGGTTTAGTATATTTTAGTTTATATTGTAAATTGGACAAAAAGTTGAAAGTGTTACCCTGAATTTACTATATCTGGTCTCCCACAGTACACCGAAATGCAATTATTTTAGTAAATATAAACCACTAAATGCCTTTTCTCATCAGCAATATATAGCAGTCTTGTGACTTCTATCAGTGTCTGGTTAAAGCTTGTAGGAGGAGTTTTCATTCTCCTCTGACTGTCCTCTGAGGCTGTAGGACCCCTGAGCCTGTGTCTGGACAGTGCTGATTGGCCCAGTGCTGATCACATGCACCCTCCTGAGAGAAAAAAAAAACCCTCTCCAGCAATACACATCAAAACTGAGCATGTGCAGAGTGACTTCAAAGGCTCTGTCTCATCAGGCGATGGATTGTGGACAGTAAAAAGGAGAGGATCATTGAAGATAGGATCAAATAGCCTTTTTACACAATGCAGAGGATTAACCCCTTAGGTTCCACAGTGAGTATAACAAGTATGCTTTACTGCATATACAGTATACGTTGTGGGTATAGTAACAGTTTAAGGGCCAAGTGTAGGTGGATATGAAAAACACATATACATGCATATTATATATATGGAGTGCAACTTTGACTCTATCTTGGATGGAGCAACTTGGATAGGACTTGCTGTTCCTCTGCAAAGTTGGACCCATTGTTGCATGTAAAACATTCAGGTACGACTATCGCAACTTTTAAGGGTTAACACTGAAGTCTATGGCAATCAAGCACGAAAGTCAGAACAAAATGATGCACACTGAAGTCGCCACAACTTTAGGTCGCACATATATGAATCGTTATCACTGGGAAAAAAAGGGGGGGGGTACTACTTGTCATGTGACTTTTATGTTCAAAAGTCATATAGCAAGTTGCACACGTGTGAATGTGGTGTAAAGTGCCAAAAATTGCACTCACAAGATCTAGACACTCCATGTGCAAGGGGTCTTTTAATTGTCTATAGCAGTTTTTCTCAACCTTTTCAATATGGAGGTGAAAATAATTTTCCGATCTCAAGCAAGCCCTGCTAATTATTATTACCTACAGCCCATGGCGTATTAGCATGAGGGTCGGTGGGAAGAATCCCTACTTACCGACAGCAAAATAGATCTTTGGTGTCAGGGGTTACTTATCTGAGAAGTAAAAATTGCTTATGGACCGTTTCACACCATGCCCACACATGAATTGCTCAGGAACGTGCTGTGCGTCCCTGTGCGATTCAGAAGCGGTTCTGTGTAGTGCGAGTTCAACCCATTTATTTTGAATGGGATAAAATAGCATTACACCACATCAAAGTAGTGCATGGACTTCTTTTTAAAACACTGCAACCGGATCACATAGTACACAAGTACCATGCAATCCAGTGTGGGCAAACGCTTTGCATTTGCAACCTGCGTTTGGGCTGTCATTAACTTTCTATTGAAACCTGCTGCAGATCTTAAAAGAAGTGTGTTTTGCATGCGGTCTGAATTGCCCAGGCATGGATAGAGTGTACCTGTGCGATTCATTTGGTGTGGACATGGTGTGAACTGGCCCTAAGGAACTCCTAGGAATCTCTGGAGGAACCCTGGCTGTAAATAATCATCTCTAAAATGTTCTTGCGGTGCATGTATCCTGTTTAAAAAAACGGCGGTATAATTTTCCCAAACGTTGTATCCGTTTATAACAATCTTTATCATCACATAAACATTTTGGAATACTGAATACAAAATATATCTCTAGTTGGTTGCATTTGCCAGGAACATGCATGACTTCCTTCGGCATTGTATTCAGTTCGAATTTGGCAAATCGCAATCGCTTATGGCAGGGGTTTCAAACTGGTGGCCCTCCAGCTGTTGCAGAACTACAATTCCCATGATGCATTGCAAGGCTGCAAGTTACAAACTCCCACAGGCAAAGCAATGATGGGACCTGTAGTCCCACAACAGCTGGAGAGCTGCCAATTTAAGACCCCTGACCTTTGATCACATATGGACCACGGTGTAAAGAAGTGCTCAGTTCTAGTCCTTTAAGGGGTTGCCCCCTCTGTTACATTCTACATTGCAATAGTGGACAAAATGGAGAGCATAATACCACCATCTAAACATCTTCACTGTTGTAAGGTGCCATTTTTTGAATACGTACAACTCAGTCTTCTAGCTATAAATCACAAGATCAATCCACGCGTTTTAAAATTCAGCAGTGAGCCAACTTCATGAGCAGGAATGGACATCTCAGGAGGAGGTCTACTTTTCAACAAGAATGCCCCCCTTAGTTACAAAGAAGCCACAAACACAACCTGTTGGGAAAATCAAAAAGTTTTTTTCCAGCCGAAACTGAGTCTAGGATTATAAAGAAAATTGCATAAAAAGTCTGTATAGCGGTTATTTAAAAAAAAAGTTAAAAAAAAAAAGTTAAAGAGAAAAAGCTCAATTTACAGAACAACTCCAGTCAAAATAAGAAACAACTAGCTTATCCCATTAAAAAGTTAAAATAATAAAAGCATCGTTTGCCACAATATTCACCTTTATTCTAGAGCTCTTCTTGTAGTACACATTTTCCACCACTAGATATCCTTAGCTTGATATCAACCAATATTCAACTTCCTCTTAAGTGGTGGTAAAAACAGGTAGTTGAGACAATTTTTCCACCCTTCAAAAATGCAAAGGCAACCTTACAAGGGTATCATACACAACGCTTACATATTCCCCCCGTTATGTTCGGTGATCAGTACCACCCTGCCAAATGTGACCCATTCAACTGAATCATGCCATGACCAATGCACTGTGGTTCTGGAATGATGGGGTAGCCTTCTAGCGGGCAGCGAGGAAACATCCCCTCACCTACTGTAAAACACCACCGCAGAGCACTAGTTAGAGGGCTACTGCCAGTGTAAACAAGCCCTAAAAAATACATTTATGGTGCATTTGTCAGCCGATTCATTGTGACTTCATGCAGCCAACTGTCCCTGGTGAACTTACAATAGACGACTCAGCCAATAAATTTCAGCAAGAAGAAATTGTTACTGCTTTAGGAAGTACCACGCAACAATTCATCAAAAGCTTCTGGGTCATCACATCTCACAAATGTCTTAGGAATTCAATGAATACAAGGTATTTTTCATTTCCGTTACAAGCGAGAAATCCTGGAAGCCATATAAGCAGTCCTTGGCAGCATCCTTGATTTAATGGATTTCAAATAAAAGTATTTGTGATACATCCACATGTGGCGGCACAGTAGTATCAAATATGCTGTACATCCTTCAGGAAAAAAATAAATAAATTACTGGAGTAAAGACCATTAAATCTGATTGGCTTGATCTATTTATCTAAACCAGTATACAGCCATTAATGACTGAACAGAAATCTGTCTAAATTGGCCCTAGTATATGAATGTGAGTTAGGGACCTTAGATTGTAAGCGCCTTGAGGGTAGGGGGCGATGTGAATGTACAATGTATATGTAAAGCGCTGCATAATTTGACGGCTCTATACAAGTACCTTAAGTAATAATAAATCATTAAGTAGAAACGCCAGGTTATTTGGCCTAATACAGCAGGCATTAGATTCATCTGCCAAAATACAAAGCCCAATTACTATTTTTCTTTTTTTGGGGTGGACAGGGAAAGGGTTGGAGCCCCTGCCAAGCTTCTATTGCCATCTGAACCACTATTAGGAGCCTTTCTGACAACAGAGGAAGCGAATGGAAATCTTTTTAACAGAGACACATTTTATCAGAGTGTTTTATTGAAGTGGGAGTAAACTTCCATGCGTGAATTTTACCTATCGGTAAGCCTGTAAGACAAAATTATTGGCACTTCTCAAAATGTAAAAAAATAATTGCATTCAAAGTTTGAGATGCTTCTGTAATTTGTAATAAAACTCGTCTGTACCAATTAACAGGTGCTGGCAATAGAGAAATCACACCGGCAATTAGAGCTGCACGATTCTGCTGAAAATGAGAGTCACAAATTTTTTTTTCTTAGAATAAAGTTCACAATTCTCGTGGCGTAACATCATCTTTCACATCATACAAAAAGATTGGGCTAAGCTTACTAGTTCGTTTTTTTTTTTAAATACGTTAAAGTGTATTTTTTCCTGCTGCAGCTGCTGACTTAATAAAATCAGACACTTACCTGTCCCAGGGTTCAGCGATGCGTGGCACTGGCGTTGTCACTGTGGGCACTCGGCTGTAGCTTCAGTGAGCCACGCTGCACGCTGTGACTGGTCGGGCAAACATCTGGGAACCGTGACGTGTCCCAGATGATTTCCAAGAGGGAGGGGGGAGAGGTGAACTTACTTCCAGCGCCGCGGTGCCCCGGGAGGAAGTGGGAGCTGGAACCCTCTAAAAAAAGGGTATTCACCCCCCCCCCCCCAAAAAAGTGATATGCCAAATGTGACATGTCAGGGGGTCACCTTCCCTTAAAGCGTAAGTTACATTTTTGGGTGAACTCCACTTTAAGTAGTTAAACTGACCTCACCTACATACCAAAGTTCATTCCTTTGATCTAAAAGTACAAATGTTACAGTGCTTGGCTTTATCTTGCCTGAGGATGTTGTGATAAACTTGCCAGGCAGCCTGTGTTTTTATTTTTTTTGACAGCTTGAGCAGAGAACTCTCTGTACTGGATACAGGAAATGCTGTTTTAAGATCAGGAGGGGGGTAGACTCACGATCTTGATTATTTAACGATTAATCAAGCAGCTCTACCGACAACCAGTTTAAATGGTGAAAAATTTACTCAACCTTTCTGTCACGTCTCTCTCTGTGCAACATGGAGCACGGAGAAGAGAAAGAGCAGAATAGTCTAAGGATTTGAGAACAAATATTGTGGAAAAGCATGGACAATCTCATGGATACAAGTCCATCTCCAGAGATCTTAATGTTCCAGTGTCCACTGTGCGCAACATTGTCAAGAAGTTTACTGCCCATGGCGCTGTAGCTAATCTCCTTGGACATAGACAAAAGAGAAAAACTAATCAAAGGTTGCAATGAAGGATTGTTCAAATGGTGGATAAAGACCCTCAATTAACTTCTAGACAAATTCAAGCCGACTTTCAGGCACAGGGAACAACTGTGTCAGCTCGCACTATACATCGCCATCTGAATGAAAGAGGGCGCTCTGGTAGGAGACCCAGAAGAACCCTATTTCTGAAACAGGAACATAAATAAGCCAGATTGGAGTTGGCCAAAACTTACTTGAGAGAGAAAAAAAAAAAAGACTGATGTTTTGGGGTTGCTTTGCTGCTTTAGGCACTGGATGTCTTGACTGTGTACATGACATTACGAAATCTAAAGACTACCAAATATTTATGGGGTGCAATGTAGGGCCCAGTGTCAGAAAGTTGTGTCTCCAGAGGTCATGGGTCTTACAGCAGGACAACAACCCAAAGCACATGTCAAAAAGCACCCAGAAATTGTTTAAAGGGGTCATAAAGGTTTAATTTTTTTTGTTTTTTTAAATAACAAACATGTCATACTTACCTCCACTGTGCAGTTTGTTTGCACAGAGTGGCCCTGATCCTCTTCCGGGGCCCCCAAGCGGTTGTCTTGACTCCTCCCCGCAAGACCTAACCCCCCCCCCTCTGGGAAGCGCTCTCCCAAGGGAGTTAGCTTGTGGGCATGCTCCCGTGTGATATACTCGGAGGCCATAGACCACGAATGTATCACTCGGCCCCGCCCCCACCACGTCATTGATTTGGTTGACAGCAGCAGGAGCCAATGGCTGCGCTACTTTCATCCATCCAATGAAGAGCCCACAAGAGCTGGGGGAAAGCAACGTGGGATCGTGTCCCACTGAGATTCTGGGCTCAGGTAAGTAAAACGGGGCTGGGGGGGGGGGGGGGGGCGGAGAGTGCAAGGTGTTTTTTCACCTTAATTCATAGGATGCATTAAGGTGAAAAACACAAAGCTTTACAACCCCTTTAAGACAAAGCGCTGGAGAGTACTGAACTAGTCAGCAATGAGTCCATATCTAAATCCAATAGAGCACTTGTGGAGAGACCTCAAAACAGCAGTAGGGAAAAATGAACCCTTCCAAACTGAGACCCCTGGAGCAGTTGGCGAAAGAAGAGTGGTCCAAAATCCCAGTAGATAGGAGTAAAAACTCAATGATGGTTACAGGAAGCAATTGATTTCAGGTATTTTTTCCAAGGGGAGTGCTTCCAAATATTAAGTTGAGGGTGCAAATAATTATGTCCAGTCCATTTTTGGGTCTTACGTGGAATGTGTCAGATTTGGCTTTGTTCCACCACATTTTTATGTTGTGTTATACTGATACAAACAAAAGAAAAACATGAGTGCCTAAATATTTGTAATTGCACCAATTTTCTGGGTGAAGTGGTGCAATATCTAAAAGAAATGCTGGGGTGCCAATATTTTTGGCCAGGACTATATTATCTATCTAATATATATATATATTATATATATATATATATATATATATATATATATATATATATATATATACACACACACACACACACACACACACACACACACACATACACATACATACATATACACACATTGTACATATAACATATAGGTATCCTACATATTCCATGTAGCAGAAGGTGAACTCTATCATACAAAACTGTAAACCAGCCCCAACTTTTAAGAAAAATTGATCTTCTTCGTTTTGGCTGTCAATAGTCTTCAATACTTTCAGGTTCTTTGCTCTTAAACAGATCAAGACTCTTGGTTTCACTTTTCTAATCTCCATGCTTGTTCCAGGTCAGCGACACGTAAATCACTGAACCCAGAAAGAGCCAGTTAACAGTCCAATGCAGAAAGAGACCAGAATAAAATATGACAGCCTCCACATTTCTTAAATGACAGGTTTCCTTTAAATCAGTGATATGCAATTAGCGGACCTCCAGCTGTTGCAAAACTACAAATCCCATCATGCCTCTGCCTCTGGGTGTCATGCTTGTGGCTGCCAGAGTCTTGCTATGCCTCATGGGACTTGTAGTTCTGCAACAGTTGGAGGTCCGCTAATTGCATATCCCTGCTTTAAATCATGTAACGGATGTTTAAAAAACAAAATGTAAAAAAATAACACATTATAAAATGACCTGTAACCTACACACAATTTCCATCTACGCCATGAACATTCTATTTAAAGTGCTTAGTGTATGAAAAAACTACGTAGGCACTTGTGACGTGCTCTGTATTCTCAAATGGTTCCCAATGTACACTTTATATTGGTGAACAGCAGTATATATTATATATAAATAAGTATCTCTAATCTCCTTCAACAGAGCACAGAATGACTCACCTGAGCTCCGCTTCATGCAGAGGTGTGGGTGGATTTCTTTGTACTCCACGTCTCTATTTTTTTTGTATTTTCTGCACTCTTGAAATGAAAGTACCGGTACCATGGAAATTTACAGAAATAGTTTGCTTTTTTATGAATGCAGATGTAGAAATCTTTAAATAAAATAGGCAAGGGAATTTACAGATATGGACACAGTTTAAAGAAAACCTGTCACTTCAACACAAAGGTTCTTTTGATAAGGCATCTCTCAACATGGATACTTACCTTCATCACACTCCTCCACCTCGCTGTTTATCTGAGGAATCCCAAGTCCTAAACCCTATGTGAGCTCCAAGTCAGCTATAAAACAGGGCATGACCCCTTTCACACTGAGGTCGTTTTCAGGCGTTTTAGCACTAGAAATAGCGCCTGTAAAGCGTCTCAAAACTTCCTCCCATGCTGGCCGAATGTAAAAGCCTGAGTGCTTTCACCCTGAGGCAGTGCGCTTGCAGGACAATATGATGGAAGCAGCACTCCAAAAATGCCCTGCCCATTGAAATGAATGTGCAGTGCTTCCAAAGTGCCTGAAAAGCTCTTCCAAAGCCCCACATGGGTGCTTTTAACCCCTTCTTCAGCTGCTAAAAGCACCCTGCTAGTGACCGAAAAGCTCCGCTTAACCACTTACCTATGTGTGCATAGACAGCTTTAGACTATCGCTCTCAGACTGAACGGCTCCATATTAACCAACAAGGGAGTACAGAAGTGGCAGAAATAGTTAGAAATAGTTAGCTGTGTGTATAAACTTAAAGTAGAACTATAGGCAAACTTTTTTTTATCATTTCGGCTAGAGTAAGGCAGGGTTATAACCCGTCAGATTTGTTTTCACCATCTGTGTCCCATGGGGGAGATTTCCCTTCACTTCCTGTCCCACAGCCAACCAGGAAGTGAAAGGAAATCCCTGCAAATTAAGGCAATTCCTTGGGGATCCCCATGTCACCAGAACTAGTGTCCCAATTGGAAGATTTCCCCCCCCCTATTATGCCGCGTACTCACGATCGGACATTCCGACAACAAAATCTATGGGATTTTTTGAGGACAACCCAAAATATGGGATTTCCTTTTACTTTCAATGATAAAATGGTAAAACAGGACAAATGGGGAGCGTGAATCTCCTTAACGGGGGGCACAGGCAGCAATAAAAACTGACAAGCATTCTAAACCCTCTCCACTCTATCCAAAACTAATAAAAAAAAAAAAAAAAAGTTTTGCCTTTAGTTACTGAGACATTCCACTCTGTAAAAAAGCTTTTTCAGCAATGCTGCTAACTGCGAGCAGAACTATATTCACTGGCTCCTCTGCAGATGTCCTTACCCGCTCCATCTGCTGGCACGTCTATCTTTTCCTGTGGCTCATCTACTGATTCGGGAGCCACTTCTGAGAACGCATGCATGCGTTTTTTTATTTGCAGGTTTTTCTACAAATTCTGCGGCTGAACCAGGTCTATACAAGCAAATACAATACAGCTAAAAAAAAAAAAAAAAAAAAAAAAAAAAAAAAAATTGCAAAGTAGCATCAGCACTCAAGAGTTTTGCTGCATCGATCTATGTTATACCAAAGTTTTCTATTCAATTAGGGCCCTAGGAGTCATCCAAAAAAGTAGAACACGTTCAAAGCTCAAAATAATCGACAGAACATGGTAAGACAGAGTAGCTTCCATGTTTAAATACGTATTTTGGGTAATGAAGTAATTACAGCTTAACTATTGCAAGCGCAAGCATTAATCACAGCAATTCATGTGCGCAATCTGGCTATGAAGAGCGAAGGCTGACAGAATGTGAAGAGACATAAGCATGAAGAATGCAGGCAGCCAAGCCAAAGCTGTTACCCTGACAACTCGTGGCCATCACACAGTAATGTGACGAGGACTTGGCTATAATGCTTTCTGCCTCACAAGAGATTTATTAGTCAGCATCCAACCAGAGGTCTATAGTAAGAGGGAACTACCAAGTGACTGGATCAATAACGTCCTTCAGCTCAGTGACAACATTGCTAGCAGTGAGATGGGCTCTCTAGGAGGAAGGGCCTTGACATGTACTTCAAGTTATTGTGGTTCCAGCAGTAGCAAGGACTGGTATGTTGCATTCCAAAGGAGTGACTAGATAGCCACACACAAAAGGAGAACGGCCATTCAATAGGAAACAAACCAGTCAGCACAGACCAATTCACAGGCCTGACAAACACTTTCCAGTTTGCATGTCACAATGGGAACCCAGACGAGAAAGCAGCACCAGGTTCATCTCCGACTTGACTAACACAAGTAACTTTGGTGACCTCAGAATTTCTGCTTCGCAACTTTGTACAACATATTATTTTCATCTTGTGATCGAAATAATTCAAATCACTTAATAACACTTAGGCAGGACATAGACTGTGCAAATTTCTCTCATGCAACCACGGGGAAATTTGCAAGATTCCCTCTTCAACACAGACTGTGTTGACAGGGGAATCCCTCCTGCCAAGCAATGGTCTTCTCCTGGTGGAGGGGCAGGAGCGGGTGGGCAAAGACAGCGATTATCACTAGCGGCTGTAGCAGCCGCTTGCAATAAATCGCAGGCAAATCCAGCAGGCCGATTGTACCCAAGTCGATCGATCAACTTGGTACATTCAGCCTGCTCATTAATGGTTCGAATCTCAGCCAGTTCCTGCTAAACCCACCGAGATTTGAACCATGTATGGTCGGCCGTTAGGCAGCTTTCATACTACTCTTCTGCAAAAACAAGGTAAAAACGTGCGTGTGTTTTTGAAGCATTTCCAGTGTGTTCTGCACTTGGAAAAAAGGGCAAGCCACTCAAAAAAATGCACTAAATACACAACTGCAGGTGCATTTTTTGCAGCACTTTTCATTCTATTCTTTACCTGCAAAAATGCAGTCTGCAGGACTTTTAAAAACGCAACTGACTGATGTGAAGTGTTCCATAGTATTTAATGGTCATGCACATTTCAAAAACAAACACACAAAAAAAAAATGGATCAGTGTGAAAGGACCCTTACTAAATATATAAAAAGGGTTCCCTTTTCTCTCCAATGTGTAAAAAAAAAAAAAAAAAAAAAAACTAAAACTAAAACAAAGAAAGAAATAAGGGTTAGCGTCTCTGTTGTGGCATTTCAGTGTCCCTATAGGGCAGATTTCTCCTCACTTCCTGGATAAGAAAGCGCTCAAAGGAGGCATAAAAAAATGCCCCACATTTCTAGGGCTTCATTCACATGGCCGCAGAGGGCCGTACACTGCATAAATATGTATATTTCTGCACAGCAACCTACACAAAGCAATGCTTCAGCTATATTCCGATTATCACACACCCACACATTTGCATGCATCCTGGGATGGATGTGACCCCCCTAGACAAAAAGAGGGGAAGACTAGGGCAGCCTGGCAACCTATCAGCTTCTAGCTTTCAATTTTAAAGCTTAAAATGAACAAGCTCAGGATAGAAGTTGATTGGTCACCACACAGAGCTGCTCCAAATTCTTTCCACTCTAGTTTGAGTAAACCCCCCCTCCAAGATTCTGTCAGTTCAAGTTTTAGTAAATTAACCCCTTAATTAAATCAAACCCCCACCCCCCCCCCCCCACACACACACACACACAGTTTGCATCCAGGGTTACACATCTCTATGCACACGTAAACTCTCCACCGTGCACTTAACAGACTGTCAGTGATTTGTACAGGCCGCAATTCACAAACACCTGTACTCCTGGGTGCAGAAATATAGACTTCTCTTCAGTGTACGACCCTCCCACCATTTCCGCAAATAAAACCTAGTAAAGTCAACATTTCTGTCAATGTTTTAATTTCATGCTGCACCCAATGATAGCACACCCCCTCCTCTTTTTTTTGTATGTAGTCAAAAGGGACAGGAAGTGACGGAAATTATCCCCGTAGAGGTCACAGTTCAAAATCTGAATAATTCCTCACAAAAAAAATAAAAATAAATAAATGGAATTGGGCTTTAACAAGCAGATTACACTAAACCTAAATCTCACCTAAAATGTGCGCCAAAAGCATAATGAAATACAAAATCAAAAGCATAATAAAAAATAAAAAGGCAAACCGCGTATAAATGGAAATTTACAAAATAAGTATGTTTTCCATTTCAACATAAATCCGATTTATCGAACATAAAAAGGTTTCCTATGTGTACATGTTGAAGCGGAATAAACTGCCCAGTTTTTCTCATTTTTACTAGTATTTTTAGGAAAATACTAGTAAAAAGTGAATGAAAAGGAGCCCGTGGCGTCAGCTGCCATGTTTGTCTGAACACACTTCTACCTTTAATTTACACTGACGGCGCACCTCAAACAAACTGTCAAACGTCAGTGACATTTAGATTGCTGTCACTGCAAATCATGGAAGAATGCCAAGAGATGTCTAAAACCATTCCAGCACGGCAAAATTCAAGATCCGCATTGATAGCCTCAGAACATGGCAAGATTCTGTGCTGAGCGGCTCTTTATTTCCACAGCAGCCTTTGATGACCAAACCACTTGTAGCTCCAAGAAAGCTACATATGGTTTCAAGGCCAAGTTTGCAGTTGGGGAGGAAGATACAGAACTGGTAGCTCCCCCCCTCCTTAACATATCCTTTTAGTTGCAAAAGCAGCGGCCAAAACTATAGCACGTTGCATTTGGCAGGCATGACCACCGCCCAAACGCGACCAATTCAAGTTAATAGGGCCACGCTGCATGCCATTGTGGCACAGTGGTGCAGGCCTTTATTTAAAGGGAGTTCATGCAAAAGCCCTCTGAAAAGGGATCTTCCGCAAATCGCTCTTCAGAGGGTGCTGCTTGTGTAAACATGCCCTTACAGCAGAAACTGGTTTTAGTCATTACTGTTGTGTATTAAAAAAAAAAGTATATAATGAGGTTTTTTTCCCCACATCCAGATCGCTGGACATTCTTTTAAAATGTTAACTTTCATTTATGCCAGATGGTATAGCTCATGCTACATTTCTAGCCCTCTAGGTTTTCATACAGTGCAGTGATAGAATTTTTTATTCACCCCCCTCTGCCTTTGTCCATTTACAGAACAACTTTATTTGGTTAAATAGTTCACGATCTACCCACAACCTCCTACAAAACAGATATAAGAGACTAAGTTTTGCCAGCCATTCTTTGTCTCTAAAATACTGCTATTATTGTAATATGTTTCCAAGCAGTAGAGAGGGAGACGTTTAGAGAGAACCTCAGCAGTGTGATGGTGCCTTTCCATAGACCAATTTGTGTGGCATAGAAACCTACAAATACCAGTGCCCGTCACCTATCTAGCACTGTACATTGCACAGCTATAACAGCTTCAACTCTTCTAGGAAGGATGTCCACAAGATTTAAGAGTGTGTCTATGGGAACGTTTGATCATTCTTCCAGAAGCACATCTGTGAGGTCAGGCACTCATGTTTGACGAGAAGGCCTAGCTCACAGTCTCTGCTCTAATGCATCCCAAAGGTGTTCCATTAGGTTGAGGCTACTCAAGTTCCTCCACCCCAAACTCACTCATCCATGTCTTTATGAACCTTGCTTTGTGCACTGGTCCAAATCATTCAGTGGAGGGATTATGGCAGGGGTGTCCAAACTTTTTTCAAAGAGGGCCGGATTTGATGAAGTGAACATGCGCGAGGGCCGACCATTTTGCCTGACATTCTTTGAATCGTTAAAATTCGGTCTAAGTGTGTTCGTTCGAGCACTAATACATTGCCCAACAAGAATTCTCTTGCCTTTGTGGCTGTGTGTGGGAAGAATTGAGCTTGGGCGTATTTGTACATACTGTATTAATTGGCGTATAACACACACCTTCACTTTAAGAGGGAAGTTTCAGGAAAAAAAAATGTTTAAATAAAGAACTGTGAAGCAAAATAATGGTCAGTGCCCACCAATGCAGCCTAATCAGTGCACATCTGCAGACCCACCACAGCCAGGAATGCCCCCCACCATAGCCAGGAATGCCCCCCCATAGCCAGGAATGCCCCCCACCATAGCCAGGAATGCCCCCACCATAGCCAGGAATTCCCCCACCATTGCCAGGGACGCAGCACCATTGCCAGGAATGCCTCCCCAAATGCCTCACCATTGCCAGGAATGACTCACCATTGCCAGGGACGCAGCACCATTGCCAGGGACGCAGCACCATTGCCAGGGACGCAGCACCATTGCCTGGGACGCAGCACCATTGCCTGGGACGCAGCACCATTGCCTGGGACGCAGCACCATTGCCTGGGACGCAGCACCATTGCCTGGGACGCAGCACCATTGCCTGGGACGCAGCACCATTGCCTGGGACGCAGCACCATTGCCTGGGACGCAGCACCATTGCCAGGAATGCCTCCCCAAATGCCTCACCATTGCCAGGAATGCCTCCCCAAATGCCTCACCATTGCCAGGAATGCCTCCCCAAATGCCTCACCATTGCCAGGAACGCAGCACCATTGCCAGGGACGCAGCACCATTGCCTGGGACGCAGCACCATTGCCAGGAATGCCTCCCCAAATGCCTCACCATTGCCAGGAATGCCTCCCCAAATGCCTCACCATTGCCAGGAATGCCTCCCCAAATGCCTCACCATTGCCAGGAACGCAGCACCATTGCCAGGAACGCAGCACCATTGCCAGGAACACAGCACCATTGCCAGGAACACAGCACCATTGCCAGGAATGCACTGACGAGCGCCAAAGGAGAATCTCCTGTTTACACGGCGGCTTCTTTAATAGAAAGTCCCGCCTCCTTTGATGGACAGAAAAGTCGTCCAATGGCAGTGCAGGAGAAGGACTTCCTATTACAGAGGCCGCCCGTAAACAGGAAATTCTCCTGTGTACGGCGCTCGGTCCTGTCCTCCCTGTACCTTCCGAAGCATATATATCAGGGGTAATGAATTCAAATTAAAGGAGGTCCGGTCGCCAAAATTTTCTTTGGGCCGAGGTCCGAATCTCAAGTCTGTGCTACGACTCAGAAATATTGTAGTAACTGTATATCTATCAAAAACATGAGAAATGTACAATTTCCTTAGCATTTCAACAATATTTATTGTCAAGTTAAATCTGGTGTCCCCATCACAGTGCCCCTTTACATCAGGTGTCCCCATCACAGTGCCCCTTTACATCAGGTGTCCCCATCACAGTGCCCCTTTACATCAGGTGTCCCCATCACAGTGCCCCTTTACATCAGGTGTCCCCATCACAGTGCCCCTTTACATCAGGTGTCCCCATCACAGTGCCCCTTTACATCAGGTGTCCCCATCACAGTGCCCCTTTACATCAGGTGTCCCCATCACAGTGCCCCTTTACATCAGGTGTCCCCATCACAGTGCCCCTTTACATCAGGTGTCCCCATCACAGTGCCCCTTTACATCAGGTGTCCCCATCACAGTGCCCCTTTACATCAGGTGTCCCCATCACAGTGCCCCTTTACATCAGGTGTCCCCATCACAGTGCCCCTTTACATCAGGTGTCCCCATCACAGTGCCCCTTTACATCAGGTGTCCCCATCACAGTGCCCCTTTACATCAGGTGTCCCCATCACAGTGCCTCTTTACATCAGGTGTCCCCATCACAGTGCCCCTTTACATCAGGTGTCCCCATCACAGTGCCCCTTTACATCAGGTGTCCCCATCACAGTGCCCCTTAACATAAAATGTGCACATCAGGATTTCCCTTAACATAAAATAAGTGTCATGCTGATAGGCACATTTTATATTAAGGGGCACTCTGATGGACACAACAAAACATGCCCCTTAACTTAAAATTTGCCCATCAAAGTGCCCCTTTTAATATAAAATGTACCTATCAGTGTTGCTCTTAAAATAAAATCTGCCCATCAGCGTGCCCCTTAACATGAAATAAGGGTCACACTGATGGGCACCTATTATGTTAGGAGGCATTCTGATGGACAATTTTTATTTTAAGGGGCATGCTGATGAGTATATTTTTAATGTGCACATCGATGGGCATATTTTGTAGGGCACATTTTGTTGTACCCATCAGCGTGCCCCTTAACAAAATATGCCCATCGATGTGCACATTAAAAATATACCCATCAGCGTGCCCCGTAAAATAAAATTTGTCCATCGGATTACCCCTTAACATAAAAGGTGCCCATCAGCGTGACCCTTATTTTATGTTAAGGGGCACGTTGATGGGAAAATTTTATGTTAAAGGGAACTCTGATGGGCACATTTTATTTTAAGGGACACGCTGATGGGTATATTTTTAATGTGCACATCAATGGGCATATTTTGTTAAGGGGCACCTTAACAAAACATGCCCATCAGTGTGCACATAAAAAATATATCCATCAGCGTGCCCCTTAAAATAAAATGTGCCCATCAGAGTGTCCTTTAACATAAAATTTTCCCATCAGCGTGCCCTTTACAAAAAAAAGCCCCTTAAAATATGCCCAACAGTGTGCACAACACTGATCACTAATAGATAACTAATGTGCCCACATACCTTAACTGCAGCAGGAGTGTGGGCACAACTGAAGCTGCCTCGTGATGAGATCCAGGACCCGGGAACCGCGGGCAGCAGGGGGGCAGGGCGCGCACGTGACGTCACACCCCTACTGCCCGTGTCTCTTCAGCTCCGAGAGACGCGGCCAGGAGCAGGGGGCGGGCGCATGCGCGCAGCGTCACTGGTTGCTGGGGAAACCCGCGGTCCCAGCAAACCAGTGATTGCTGTCGCTTGCTACACTGGCGGCATGGCGGTCCGGGCAGAAGCGCTGCTCGGTCCGGACTCGGACCGCCATTTTAGTGACGGCTGATATATATCTTTTGTGGCCCCGGCGCTGGGAGATCGTCGGGGGCCACAAAAGATATGTATGTCCAAATAACCAGGCGGGCCGTTCAAAACCGGGATCGCGGGCCGCAATTGGCCCGCGGGCCGGACTTTGGACATGCCTGGATTATGGTGTGGGGTTGCTTTTCAGGGGTTGGGCCTTGGCTCCTTAGTTTCAGTGAAGGGAACTCCTAATATGTCCGCATGCCAAGACATTTTGGACAGTTTCATGCACCCAACTTTGTGGGAACAGTTTGGGGAAGGCCCCTTCCTGTTCCAACATGCCTGCACACAGTGCACAAAGCAAGGTCCATATATAAAGACATGGATGAGCGATTTTGGGGTAGAGGAACTTGACTGGTCTGCACAACCCTGATAGAACACCTTTGGGATGAATTAGAGTGGAGGCTGCGAGTTAGGCCTTCTCAACCGACATTAGTGCCTGACCTCAAAAATTAGCTTCTGGAAGAATGGTCAAACATTCCCATAGACACACTCCTAAACCTTGTGGACAGCCTTCCCATTAGAGTTGATGCTGTTAGAGCTTCAAAGAGTGGGCCAACTCAATACTGAACCCTACGGACCAAGATTGAGATGCCATTAAAATGTATGCGTGTATAAAGGCAGGCATCCCAATACCTCTGGCAATATAGTGTACATACACAATTATTTTCAATCTCAACACACTGAACACACAGCCATCAATGTCTAAACCGCTGGCAACAAAAGTGAGTACACCCCTAAGCAATTTTTCTTTTTCTTTTATCACTTATTGCTGTCACAAGGAATGTAAACCTCCCTTGTGGCAGTATTAGGCAGTGGCAGATATTCTTTATGGAGGAATCTGGGGTCTTTAGGACCCCAAACTCCTCCTCTGCACTTCAAAGTATTCAAAACTCCAAGATCGGTGTTTGTGAACACTTTCTATTTTTTTTTGTTTTTGTTTTTGTTTTTTAAACGGGCGTCTTTAGGATGCCAGTAATTTGGAAGGGATGTCCCTTCCCACTGCTTGTGATAACGGCCGAGCGGCTGCTTAGCCGGATCAGTTGTTATTACAAGAAAGCTGACCATCCGCTCTATAGAACGATTGCAGGCATCACCCTGGTACAACCCCTTGAAGCAATAGCGGTACGTTTCTGACTGGTACCGATACTTTGAAAAATGTGAATGTCGCCCCGAGATAATAGGCCGCTCTGATAATCGGGCAACCCCTAATGTGCAGCACCATGGCAACTCCAGATCCTACAGAGACTAAGATGGCCGCTTCCTAGAGTGTAAAAGTAGAGGAGGATTTAGTTCCACTTTAATGCAGCTCTGTATTTTAAAACCAAAATGGAGTGAGGACTACACATGAGAACCACTGCAGAACATCATCACCTAAACTGGCGATATGATACCAGCTGGGCCACCTATAGCTACTGGCTTACAAGCTGACTCCACCTCAAGCAACCTACCCTTCTATGATCAAAACACTTTTTCAGCGTTCTGCCTTACTAATGAAGAATTGGGTTGGTTTTCCTAAAAATATATCTTCTTAAACTTGTCCAATGCCAAGAACATCCCCTCATAAAACACATTTAGGGCACTGTAATTCTGTAAGTTTGGTAAAGCCAAGAGAAATTAAATCTTTGTTATACTGTACTCTTTTAGTAGTAGACACTTCCAACTACTCGCTCCTTTCACCTCACAATGTGGTATGGATAATTACTTTTCCCCCACCTCACACACACTCTAGTGGCCCCTATGTGTCTATGGCGCCAGTCAGTGTGTTGTAACTTGTCAACCATTTAGTGATATGCACTTGGACATAAAGTCAAGTGGCAACCCATGCCAAACATATTCACAACCCAATCTGGATCCAGACTCATAGCTTAATAAACACAGTTTCAAATAATTTCTTTAGATCAATTATGAATGTAAAAAAAACCTTTGAAACTAACTGGAAACACAGTGAATGCAATTAACAAATATAATGCTAGATTTTGTAGCCCTATGTAGACAGCTGTATTTACATACTGCAAAAAGTTGCCAAAGACTTAACGCTCACTGTTGGGTGGGAACAAATAGTAGAACTTTTATGAATCGACAAAAACCCTTTCTACCTTTTTAAGCAAGCCAGCAAAATGTGCATAATACTAAAATATGAGCAGACTTAGGGTCCTTTCACACGGGGCGGATCAGTTCTGATCCGCCCCGTGGATGTCCGTTTGCTCAGCGGGGATCACTCCGCCGATCCCCGCTGAGCAGGGAGATGACAGGTCTGTCTCCGCACACTGTGCAGGGACGGACCTGTCACAGCGCCGCTCTCCCCTATGGGAGATCGGATGACGACGGACCGCAGTGCCCGTCGTCACCCGATCCGATCCGCAGACGGATGGAAAAATAGCTTTTTCCTCCGTCACACTTTTTCGGATCGGAGCGGGTCGGATGTCAGCGGACATGTCACCGCTGACATCCGACGCTCCATAGAGCTCTATGGAGCACCCGTTCAGGTCCGCCTGAAAAACTGACAGGCGGGCCTGAACGGGACGTTAGTGTGAAAGGGGCCTAACAGTATGATTTATAATGTAAAAATCATAAATAATTAACATAATGTTTTCAGCAAGAGCAGCGATCCCCTGGCATCACTACAAAGACAATTCTGCTAAAGTACGCCCATTGTTCCTGCTGTCTGGTAGTCAAGGCTTTATATACTGAGCAGTCAGGGCACATTCTGTATATTCAAATATTTTGTTTGATTAAAAAAAGGTGAAACTTCAAAAGTCTGAAGGTTGTGCAAGATATTTGGGGATCATTTCTTTTCCCCACATACAGGAATGATGCAGATTACATAAAAACACTATTGCACGGCTGACTGAGTCCCATGCTTTTTGAGTAAATGGTCCAGAACAAGCACGCAGCATGTTGAGTCAATAGAGTCAGAGTACATTCACAACTACTGATCTATATACTTAGGGCACTCTCACACTGGGGTGGGCGTTGGCGGTAAAGCGGCGCTATTAGCCGTAGTTTTTGCTGTGCTTTTCGGGCGCTAGCGGGGCGCTTTTAACCCGCTAACAGCTGAAAAAGGGTTAAGCGCCCGCAGAGAGATTAACCCTTCAATGAGCAGGGGCGCTCTAGGAGCGGTGTATACACCACTCAAACAATGCCTCAAAGATGCTGCTTGCAGGACTTTGAGCGTCCTGCCAGCACACCGCTCCAGTATGAAAGCCCTCAGGCTCTCACACTGGAGTGAGAGGAGAGGCGCTTTACAGGCGATATTTTTAGTGCTATAGTACCTGTAAAACTCCTCAGCATGAAAGTAGCCTTACAGTGGATGTAAACCCGATTCACAAAATTTGAGCTGGGCACAAATATCTGCAGTGTTTTCTTATCTCTCTTCAAAGCCCTATGTCCCATGGCTTTCTCCTGCTTGTTCTTCTGTTATCAGCCTGATAACTTATGGCAAGTTCTCAGTCAAGACGAAAGCAGCCGAAGTTTTGTGTTGGGAAGGATGCTTTAAATAGATTAGCAGAAAGCTGAACTATTCAATGAACAGCTCTGAAAGTCTCTACCTACAGTATGTGGAGAGGGCATGTGTGCCTTCCCTCCAATCAGCGGTCTTGGTTGTATGCCCAGGCTGCACTGCAGTGCTAACCAGGAATACAAAATCTAACAGGATCTGAACATAAAGAATATATAAAGCTGAAGACAGCAGCTATACATGTAAAACTTATGTAGGGAGATTGGTTTCATCCCTATGTATCATCTGAGGCTGTTTACTTCACTGGGTATATGTGAGGGTTTACACCAACTTTAAGTCAGTTACATAAATCTGAAGTTTAGTTATGGCATTTTTACATAGTTACACTGGAACATCTCAGTCCAATGTAAGGTGTATGTGGTCATACCTGTTGGATCTCCGCAGAAATTCAAAATCGCTTTTGTAGGCATACTACAGCGATTGTCACAAGCTTCCGGGTCCTGTGTTGAGCGCTGTCCTGTTGCTCATTTTGCATGGGTGCCATTCAAAGAACACTTTGTATTCTTTCAAATGCAAACAATTTTCTAATTGGAATAGGTGGAGATAGTGACATCACTGCCCAAGCCTTTTCATGCTCTCCAATCAGATGTACTGCATGCAAAGTGAATAAAAATGCAAATTGTTTGCTGAATGGTGCCGATGCCAGCTGAGCTACCTCCTGTATTTACAACGCATCAGAGCACCATGGGACCCTTAAGCTCCATTCACACCTGGGCGATTCGCCATGATTACAAATCATGGCAAATCACAGGATGCTTGTGCGATGCCATTGCTTCTTAATGGCACCCAAATCGAGGCATGATAAATTGTGTTGCAGTCGTGTCAGATCGCAACGCTTGCCGCTCAAAAAAGGACCAGGAGCATCTTTTAAAGCAGTAGCACTGCGACTTGCCCCGATTTATCATCATGCCATTTGGGGGTGCCATTAAGAAGTAATCTCATTGCACAAGCGTCCCACGATTTGGAATCATGGCGATTCCGTCCAGGATTCCAATCGCCCATGTGTGAATGGTGCCTTATGCTTGGACCTGAAGGTCTCGATTATTCCTGTATGAATTGAAAAATTATAAAGGCTTAAAAAAAAAAAAAAAATAATAATAAATAAAAGTTGCCGTACCTAAATGTCAGGTTTAATATAATGAATCCATAGGCTCACCGTGATGGCCAGGCAACTAGTATCTTCAAAAAGTGTAATCAGGACTGCCAGTCTTCATATTTCTATCGGTACGCGTTATCTTTAATTAGCAGAGAATATGCAAAATGCCATTACCTAAAATGCAATCAGAATCATGCTAAAATGATTGCACATCCTCACTGCCCTGTTCATCGTTTGGCCAAATTACACAGAATAATTTGGTGTATGAGCTCCTCCACTCATGGGACTTTACAACCCTGTCCCTCAACTATAACAGTTAGGCTTAACTAGTTAAGGGGTAAGCCTATTTTTCAGATTTGGCGTTTACAAGTTAAAATCATTTTTTTTGCTAGAAAATTACTTAAAACCCCCAAACATTATATCTATTTTTTTCAGACACCCTAAATAAAATGGTGGTCGTTGCAATACTTTGTCACACCGTACTTGCACTGCAGTCTTACAAATGCAATGTTTTGGGAAAAAGTACATTTTTATATAAAAAAAAATAAAACAGTAAAGTTAGCCCAATTTTTTTTTTTAATTATGAAAGATAATATTGCACTGAGTAAATTGATACCAAACATGTCACGCTTCAAAATTGCACCTGCTCATGGATGGCGACAAACTTTGACCCTTAAAAAATCTAAATAGGCGACATTTAAAAATTTCTACATGTTACCACTTTTGAGTTACAGAGAAGTACTAGGATTATTGCTCTCGCTCCAACGATCACCGTGATACCGCACATGTGTGGTTTGAACACCATTTTCATATGCGAGCGTGACTTGCATATGCGTTCGCTTCTGCGCACGATCTCGGCAGGACGGTGCGCTTTCAATTTTTTTTTCTTATTTATTTTACTTTTACACAGTCCTTTAAAAAAAAAATATATATATATTCCTATTACAAGGAATATAAACATCCCTTGTAATATAAAAAAAAAAAAAAAAGCATGACAGGACCTCTTAAATGTGAGATCTGGGGTCAAAAAGACCTCAGATCTCACATTTACACTTAAATGCGATAAAAAAAAACAAAAAAAAAACACCCCTTTAAGACAGTTGGGCAGAAGTGATGTTTTGACGTCAATTCCATAATCCAATGGTATAGAGCCGAGCGAGGGGTGATCGTTCCCTCACTCGCAATCCAGCCTCACCGGGTAAAGGACACCATCGTCTCCGCCGCTGCCAGTAAGAAGCGGAGACGACCGAAGTGTGGCAGGAAGGGGGGGGGACCCTCTCCTGCCCTCGATAAAAGTGATCTTGCGGCGAATCCGCCACACAGACCACTGTTATTTGAAAGACGACTGTCCGCTGTTGAAGATGATACTGTGGTTATGGCAGCTATTCCACTTCAAGCAGCCACAGTATAAGGACGGCAGGCAGTCCACAAGTGGTTAAATGTACACGGGACGTTTTACAACCTCTCCTTTAACTTGACAGATAGTAACCGAGGTTTAAAAAAAAAAATTTCCAAGCATCCGTGATTCTAATTCAGCTGGATATGTCAGTTTCATAAGATAATGTGCTGTATTCTGCGAGAGAATAGCCTTCTGAAAATCCCTGAAGCCTTCAATGATGTCATGCTACTCATTTGAGAAGGAAGGCCAATAAAACCATGAGGAGCTGGCAAGGGAAGCAAGAATTTATGCAAGAAAAGCAACGTTCCCTTCAGAAAGTAGCATTCCTTTCAACAACTTGAATAGTTGGTGATCTAATAACTGTGATATAAAAGGCTTAGAAATACAGGGTGATAAAGTATTTGTAGAGTACCCAGGGTTTCCAGGACATTTCTCAGTAATGATTTCATACTATCACAGCATGACAAGAGTCTTCTCTAGTTTATAGGAAATCTGCAAACCGCATTTAGTATCACATATTTATATACGGAAAAACTGTTTACCAATGGATTTGTTTTTTCATTTCTCATTACAGCATGTGCAAATAAAAAAAAAAAAAAAAAAAGAAGTTTAATTTTTTTTTAGGCCTGAATAAGGAAAAAAAAATGATTTCACCAACATTATCTAGGAGCGGTACCACCAACAAGCAAAAACATCCTTTTATCTCAACAAGGCACAAACTTACTTGCTGGGCACTGGGCGGGGCATACTGTATAAAGCTGACATTTTCTACATTATATTAAATAACGCTGTACCACATTTGGTGATTATCATCCTAACTGTAGCTCTCCTTCTACTTTAAAGTTCCAGAAAAAAAAAACTCTCTAAGCCCTCGTTCACATTGAATGCAGCTTTGAAATAGTGCCACTTCATTTGAAATTGCACAATTTCAAAGTCGCACGTCAGTGTGACTTTGAAGACATCTGTGCAGAAAAGTTGCACCCAAAATCGGCAAGAGTAGTGCAGGAACTACTTTTTCACATAGATGCGGCACCGCAAACGTCAGAGCCGCACAGATTCAAACATGGCTGACATCAGGGTGCTACGTGATTTGACCTGTCAAAACGCTCCAAAAAAAAAATAAAAAAAATAAAAAACTTAGAAACAAGAAAACATAATATACCTTGAAATTCTTACTGGGCACTTAAACCCCCCTCAGTCCCAGACCAATTTTCAGCTTTCAGCGCTGATGCACTTTGAATGACAATTGCGCGGGCATACAACACTGTACCCAAATGAAATTTTTATCATTTTTTCCCCACAAATAGAGCTTTCTTTTGGTGGTATTTAATCACAGCTGGGAGTTTTATTTTTTGCTAAACAAACAAAAAAAGATGCAAAAAAAATAAAAAATCATGTTTAATAGTTTGTTATAAAATTTTGCAAACAGGTCATTTTTCTCCTTCATTGAAGTGCGCTGATGAGGCGGCACTGATAGGCTGCACTGGTGGGCACTAATAGGCACAGATAAGGCGGCACCGATGGGCACAGATAAGGCGGCACCGATGGGCACAGATAAGGCGGCACCGATGGGCACAGATAAGGCGGCACCGATGGGCAAAGACGGGCACAGGTGGGTGGCACTGATAGGTGGGCACTGATAGGTGGGCACGATAGGTGGGCACTGCTGGGCACGGATATGTGGCACTGGGGTGCAGCACCTTTGTTGAGGCAGACTGTGGGCACTGCTGGGTGGCACTGTGGGCACTGCTGGGTGGCACTATGGGCACTGCTGGGTGGCACTATGGGCACTGCTGGGGGGGACACATTTTTTATTCAGGCAGGCAAAGCAGGGGGCAGGTGGGCACTGGCAGGGCTGGCCGTGATCGGGACATCGCCGCCGGTGATCGGCTTTTTTTTTTTCTCCTCGCGCTGTGAGCACGAGGAGGAATAATAGCCGATTACCGGCTCCGTTATATCACATGATCAGCTGTCATTGGCTGACAGCTGATCACGTGATAAGGGGTCGCAATCGACCCCTTGCACGGATCGGTGATCAGGCGAGTCTCGTAGACTCGCCGATCACAGAGGGCGCAGCGCGCGCCCCTCAGGGGGCGCGCAGGCCGCTCGTGCACGGGACTACGTCAATAGACGTAGTCCCGGAAAAAGGATCTCAAGTGGTAATGTAGCAGCGCAGGCATTAACAATAGCTAATGTTGACAGAGTTTAGTTTTGCTTTAACACTATGGTAAACTCCAGTAAGGGAAATTAAAATAAACTACTATATATATATTTTAGGGACATCACAATCTGGCATAGCCTGCAAAATAACAAGGCAACTGAGCACAAATCTACACACATATGAATAATGCACGGGATGTAGACCACAGCTCCCATGGGCTCATAACGATTGCCAGTGTGAAATGGCCTTGAGAGCAAGTATCACTAGATATGTTATGTGAATCTATAATGTCACTGTTCAATGACACAGCAAAGCAGCCAATGAGACTAAAATAGGGCAACTAGTGCCAAACATTTTGGAGCCTATTCTCAACTGCAGGACAAAATTCCTGTTTTTGGCTCAAGTCAAAAATGTTTTTGCCCTGAAAAAACTGAAGAGGATAAGACATTAGGTGAGGTATCTCATGCCTAGCTGTGCCCCATTATATTGCAGCAATAAAATCTTCACAAAAGGTTCTTATTCCTTCCTGCTCTAAAAAATACTTAGACCAGTCTTTCTCCAATTTTTTACCCTGGATGAACTCTTGAAATAAATTTGAAGTCTCTGGGAATCTCTACTAAAAATATATCTATATTTAACAATAAAATAGTATGATCAGTTAGCTGTTGAACGAGAGCCCAACTCTTGGAAAAGTAAAAGTTCTCTCTTGAAGTGGGGCTCTGCCCGCACTGCAATGGTTAAAGCCTTGTTTACTCTGTGGGTAATAAAGTACTTTTATTTACTGATCCGCCAATTCCCGGTAAACAGTGTTCCCCTATACCCAAAAGTGGCCTGATGCTTAAGTTTTGCGGAAAAGGGCCCCCACCTTACGTTTTGCGGAAAAAGGCCCCAACCTTACGTTTGGGGACTGTGTAGAAAGGCCCTGTCACTTGTGTCTAGAGGAGAAAGACCCCCTTCATTGGTAGTCATTGTGAGTGGGAGAGCAATATATCATTGCTCACTTCTCAAGGGACCCCTAGCAACCTCTGGAGGAACTCTAGGGTTCCACAGAACCTTGGTAGAAAAAGCCTGACTTATGTTGGCCATTAACTATACCAAAAATCTGCCGAAATTTGGTCATTTAGACAGTTTGCTCCTTTTTCGGCCAGTTAATGGGCATGAAATGAAGGACAAGTTTGCAAATTTTCTGCCGAACAAACGATACATTGAAAGGTTAATGTGTTTCCCGTCCGAACTGTCTGCACTAGGTATATATAAAAAAACAAAAATGGGGGGGGGGGGGGGGTGATAGTGTATGGCCAGCATTACACAGCATTTTAAAACTAACTTCTGTCTTTGAAATCCTAAACTGTGTATCCCTGCCACATAAAACCAACCGATCAGGTGAAAGGGACACAGAAAAATGAAAAAAAAAAAAAAAATAGTGCACAGTAAATCTCTAGGCCTAGAAACTTTTATTGGTCTTCGCCATGTATACTCTGATAGGAGTTGCACAATGCAAAATGGACATGTATTTTGTAAAGTGCTGAAAAAACTACTAATAATAATAGTAGTAAATGTGTTGCAGGGGCATTCAAACATCAGGCAAAAAAAATAATAATAATCTACTGTGTTGTATGACAAGCTAGGGCTTTGCTACAATGTAAGCACTTGCCGGCAGTAATCTCATTTGCAGCACAGTCAAATCAAAGTCCTGCTAATGAGATGATGGTCAACAAGTAGGGAAAACTCACAGTAGCAAAGAGGTTTTAATTGCCTGTGTAGCACTCCGCCAAAACCTGATCAAAATAGTCAACAGCGAAGGCTAATCTAATGTTCAATGTCCATTGATAAAGTGTATGTCAATATGACTCACTGAGAGAAAGGTTAGTTTAACAGGTTGGGAACTTTTTTTTCTAAATCGAAACAATGACATCACCAGAAATAGAAAAAAAAGGTGGTGTAATGGATGGTCACATGAAAGTCAATATAAAAGCTAGTATAATATGACGTGACATACTTAGGCATTGCTCCAACAATCCCGCCCATGATATTGACATAATGCGCACAAGTCAGATATTTGTCATGTACACATTACTTCGAAATGCTGTCTCAATACTGACTGTGTAACATGCAAAGGAATGCAGAAATAATTAATATGATCTCAAAGAACTGTACACCCTACTAGCTCTTAAATGGAACACCAGGCACCTCCAGCTGCCTGCATGCTTCATTTCAGAGCTCTCCCCAGCAATACGGTACCCAGGGCATTTGGCACCCGGGCCGGATCCTATATCTGGCGACCCAACCCCCACGTAGAAAAAAAAAAAAAAAGTGCACAATGCTTGTCGCTCAAAAGGAGGAGCTTATTTAGAGTAACAGCGTCGCATGTTTTGATTTGCCACAACTGCAGCACGGTTTATTGCATGGCAAAGCCGCACTGGGGGTGCCATTAAGAAGGGTAGGGTATTATAGTGGCAGGTTTGGGTAGTACAGGGTATTCTAGTGGCAGGTCTGGGTAATACAGGGCAGTGTTTTTCAACAGGTCACGTTTTAAGGATTTCCCTCTGAGCCTGAAAACGTGACCTGTTGGGGCACCTTGGGGACTGGAGTTGAGAAACACTGGTATAAGGTGTCATGGTGGCAGGTCTGGGTAGCATAAGGTGTCATGGTGGCAGGTCTGGGTAGCATAAGGTGTCATGGTGGCAGGTCTGGGTAGCATAAGGTGTCATGGTGGCAGGTCTGGGTAGCATAAGGTGTCATGGTGGCAGGTCTGGGTAGCATAAGGTGTCATGGTGGCAGGTCTGGGTAGCATAAGGTGTCATGGTGGCAGGTCTGGGTAGCATAAGGTGTCATGGTGGCAGGTCTGGGTAGCATAAGGTGTCATGGTGGCAGGTCTGGGTAGCATAAGGTGTCATGGTGGCAGGTCTGGGTAGCATAGGGCATTATAGTGGCAGGTCTGGGTAGCATAAGGTGTAATGGTGGCAGGTCTGGGTAGTATAGGGTATTATAGTGTCAGGTCTGGGTATTATAGTGGCAGGCTAGGGCTGTATGTGGTGACAAGTGTTCTCAGGCACTTACAGCATTGCCTGAAAAAGCAGACACTTATGGCTCCTGTGTTCTCTCCTTTCTCCTCCTTCAGCCACACCCCCGTCTCCACCCACCAACTCCAACTGCCACAGAAGATATTGAAGATGTCCCCAAGGGACAGCCTGACCTGATTGGATGGCTGGGGAGACAGGCAGCCACCCTTCCCCACACCCCTGGGACCCCTGCTGACCCGATGGACTTTTAATGTTTACAAATCTGGGTAAGTGCAGGGGACCCACTCATAAAGATAGCCCTGCTGCAATCTCCTCTCTGGATCATTCCACATTGCACACCCCCAGGCTGAAACCCCCCACCCTCTTCTGCTGCTGCTGGGAAGAACCTGGAAGTGGTTCTGGGAAGTAGAAAGTGCAGGGTCTGGAGGAGGAACAAAGGAGGGCTGGAGTCTGCTGAATTCTGAGACCAGGGGAGGACAAGTGGTTGCTGCAGCTGCAAAGAGGCACAGGAACTGTAGGAGGTTTCTATCCTTCTCTCTGTTGCTAACTGCTAAGGCAAGCTGGGGGTGGAGACGATAGTTGTGCTGTAGCTGCAAGAGGCGCGAGAGCTACACGAAAATTAACTGGAGGGCCAGATTTGGCCTGCGGGCCTTGTGTTTGACACATTGTGCCAAGGATGTCAAACGCAATTTCATTGTGGGCTGCATTAGCATTGTGTCACCCTCAAAGGGTCAGTTGTATCTTTAAAGCCTCGCGCATACGGTACGATTGTTGGCCGAGCGCCTTATTTTTGTCAAAAAGACAATTGCCAGGATCTTGTCTTGCATACTAACAGTACACAATTGTCATGCAACAAACACAAACGCAGTGACGTACTATGAGGAATTTCAGCTCTTGAGCGCCACCCTTTCGGCCCCTTCTGCTAATTTCGTGTTTGGGGAGCATGGATTCTGAGCATGTGCTTTTGTACTTTCGACTTGTGTACTGACCATACGACATCAAACCATTATCCGCCGACAATTTACTAGCCCGCCATCCAACATTTGTTGGCCAAAAGTTGGACAACTGTCAAAGGAGCCTATTAACGGTAAGATTTTAGGACAACAGTCTTTTCACAGACAATCCCCCGCCAACAATCGTACCCTTTGTACGAGGCTTTAGACTAAATACATTTATCCAGGACTTTTTTTTTCCTCATGCACCTCTCCCCCCTAACCAAAACAGTGGGAGGAAGGATCTTAAAGGGGGCAATAAATAACAAGAGTGTATTTTGTGTGGGGCTCAGCAACACGCTATGCACAAAGTGCAGGGTTCAGGAATGCGCTATGCACAAAGTACAGGCTGCAAAGTTCAAGGGGTGCGCAGCTTAGGGGTGTGCGGTGTACAGGGTCCCTGCGGTGTACACATCTCCCCTTGTCCCAGCCATGAAGGTAAGGCAGGCAAGGATCTGTGAAAGCCAATGAGAGGAAAGCTGACCTCGTACATACAGAAGGCTTCTGAGTAAACATTGGCGTGGAGGGCAAGAGCCGGAGGTAAAGAAATTTATTTCAACCAGCTAATGAAAAGTCCTGGGGGTGCGAGGGCCGCATGAAATGGTCTAGCGGTCCATATTCAGCCCGTGGAACTTGTGTTTGACTCGTGCGTTAAATGGGGGGGGGGGGGGGCGGTTGTTCCAGTGAACTGCCTTACCTTCTATTTACTTCTATTTACTTCTCTCCATTTTTACAATACAGTCCTCAGTGCAATATGTCTGAAAGAGCAGCTTTATTTGCTTTCCACATTAACATTCTCTTAAATTAACAAAAATATATTTTTTTCCCCCCTGAAATGTATTAGCTTACCCATGATGTCTAAACTCGCACATAACGCCAAATGAAAACACAAGTGAACATTATGATAACGAAGACATCCTTCAACGAGGCAGCACAGAGGACAGCCTTGTCTCCAGAAGAATTACACTGCTGTACTGAATTTCTTGTTAAAGAGTTGGCCGAAAATCTCGAGCAGCTAGTGTTCCTGGATTGCCAGCAACTAGCCAGGACAAGACATGTAAACATCTACGCTGAAGCCTGGCAGCAGGCTGACAGCTCTAGATAAAAAGATACCTTGTTAAAAAGTCTATCGGCAGGAGCTGGAAATCTGTTCACCACAAGGCCTGTGTAAAAAAACAGGAAGGGAGCAAGGAGAAACCACAGAAGACACGGCAGACTTCTACGAAAATGACTCTCTGTACTCAACACAAACAATATAGATTTCCAATGAGACTGGTGGTTCACTTTATATAAAATTGCAACTTCATGTGCCAGTCTATGGTATTTATGAAGGTGTCTCCGATACCCTTCTGAGCAGAATACTCCTAGTGGTCTACTGAAAACAGACCCTCTGTGGACCCAACTTCTAATATCACAATGGCGTGGAATGGGAACCTCAGTCATAAACGGAATATATCACAAACATAGAAGTGGATCTATACTCAAATGTCATTATAACGTTATGTTTATAGACATGCTAGGATGGATGCATGTTTAATAATGGGCCAAAATATTTGCATTTCCAGGAGAAATTGTTGCTCCCAAGTTCTCCCCAGAGCTGATAGCATGACAAAAATGACTAACTCTTTCCTAGATTAAGGCTTACCTGCAAGTACAAGAAATATCTCCAAACCTAAAAAGTATAGGAGATATTTTCAGAAATAGCAGCACCGATCACGCCGTTAGTGGTGGCACCAGCGCACATGCGCGGGAGTGACGTCATCGCTGCTCCTGCCAGTCACAGTGGCGGAGCAGTGATACCCAGAAGACACGCCGAGTCAACATGTCAGCAACGGAGGAGGTGAACGAGAGTCGCTTTGGGGGCTTCGATCTCAGGTAATTCATAACGAGCTAGTATGCTATGCATACTAGCTCCTTATGCTTTTGTCTGGCAGGGTTTACGTCCTCTTTAATATCAGAATCTCTGCTAAAAAGATGACTAATCCAATCTTAAAGTTAATACTCCCCTTCTACAGAGATTACATGACTAGAGTTTTGGTAATGCGACCAGTACCGATGGAAACCCAAGAAGAACATTCTCCAGGAAACATGTTTCCCCCTGTCAATTTTTACTCTTTACTATTCAGTTGGCTTGTGAGGCTGAGAGCCAGGGTCAGCTGATCCCACCCCCTCTACAGTGAACACTGTAAAAGCAGAGTGGAGAGCAGTGACTGACAGTCACTGCTCTCTGCTCCAAGCTGACCGAGAACTGAGCGATCATGTGATCACTCAGCTTTTGGTCTTAGAGCCAAAGTGGGACGGCTGTAGCATCACACCAATACTGCACAGTGGGGACTTTAGGTTGTTTTTTTGCAAAAAAGACAGTATAGCTATTCTGCAATAACGAACCTACTTGCAATTTTCCTTGTTTGCACATTTTCTCCTCCAGTTTTCTCCTCTAATTTTAAAGTGGAACTAATGAGGAGTGAGACGCCAGTGCCAACCCACCATCTTTCAAAGCCTGCAGTTCCTGCAGTCTCATGATGCAAGTGCTCAGAAAAAGTTTCTCATCCTTTCCACACTCCAGCGCTACCTTTCACAACCTACATGGATACTTGTCACTGCCCACTTCTGGGAGGAATGGTGGCCAGCGAAATTAAACGAGCGTAGGCTGTCATGGACCCCCACAGATGCATCGTAACACTAGCCTGGACTTACAGTACTGCTGCGCTAAGCCTCAGTTCACGCTGCTGTGACATGGGATCCGACTTGTGAGACTCAAAGTTGGGTGACATGTGGAATCCCATGTTAGTCAATGATGTCTGTCTTATTTAGCACTACTGAAGTCGTGGATGTGACATTACAGGAAGATTACCCAGGCATTCTCTGAAAGTTGCTTCAGTCGTAGTACTCAAGTCACCAGCAAATTGCACCATAAGTCGCACGACTTTCAGGTTGTGGCAGTGTGAATCGAGCCTAAATGGTTTTAAAACGTAATTGTATGAAAGCAGCTCAGTGTTACACCAAGTATCACCCACTGAAGATGCCATCAGACCAGCCAGAAGACAACAACAATTAAGGAATGTATTTAAGGAATTGCTTTAAAAAAAATGATGCAGCAATACTTGTTAAATGCTAAAGCATTTCTAAAGTAAAGTCAATTATGTTTTTAATGGGAAGTATTTTAAATTTTAAACACAGTAACCTGCTGAACAGGGAAGACTTATATACTATACATATGTAACACACACACACACACACACACACACAAACTGATACTGCACGAGCAAACACAGTAGATCTCAGCTTAGGCCATGATCTCAGATAAGGGCAACCTGACTCACAATGAAGCTCTGTGCTCCATCAGGATGCCAGGCAGACGTACAACATTCCACTCCTAGAGCTCCTCATGCAGGCTATAGTAGTTTGCTCGGGTGAAACTAGTCAATCCCCATGTAAATGGATTGAGCCAACATTGGCAGGATGTACTCTACATTCACTTAATAATACCGGCTTGTCCAAACAAGCAACAATCTGGCGTTCTTGACATACCAGGTATGCATACTTAGATTGTGATTTGTAGTTCTGAAATACGTTTTTTTAAATGAGTAATCAAAACCAGACGAAGAGTCCTATGGCAAAACATAATTCTACATTTCACCCACTTGGCTTTATTTATTTTTTTTTGCTCGTTCATAATATCATCTCATTCCAAAAAGATTCCAGTGCAACAACTGTAGGTACACAACGCAAACTAATACTAAGTTTTATGCATACCCAAAATGTATTGTAATACTAACTGCCATAATTTAGCTATAACTCCTAGAAAACACATTTAGAGTATTTGTAAAGTCAGAAGATTTTTTTTTATCTTAATGCATTCTCTGCATTAAGATAAAAAACCTTATGTGTGCAGCAACCTCCCCTAATACTTACTTGAGCCCCATCTCGATCCAGCGATATGCAAAAGTGTCACTCCTGATTGACTGAGACACAGCAGCAGCGCCATTGGCTCCCGCTTCTCTCAAAGTCATTTAGCCAATCAGAAAAGAGGGGGCATGGTCTGAATGGACACACAGAGCTGCGGCTCAGCTCCGGTGCCCCCATAGCAAGCTACTTGCTGTAGGGGCACTCGACCGGGGGGGGGGGGAATAGGCCAGGAGCTCCAAAGTGGGACCCGCCAGTGATGTCACTGGCTGCATGGACACTAAATATCTCCTTAACGGTGCACACTTAGGAGATATTTACACTTACCTATACGTAAAAGTTCATGTTGGAAGTTTACTTTCACTTTAATGGGCAGCAAGGCACACATTCAAGTATGAATAGGAAAGATGTGAAAAGTGTAGCTGAATTTTGCATTTAACCAGTTGCCGACCAGGCCATAGCCGAATGAAGGCTACAGCACGGTCGCATAACTCTAGGACATACTATGCCATCCTTCCAGAATCACACTCCCATCACTTGTAAAACCGGCGCCATGTGCAGTTTGGCTTCTCCCATCTCCTCGCATGCATTGGTAATACGGTACAGCGTGTGAGAAGGGGGAGCGGGGGGAGCGGGTGCAGCAGCGCTATGGGCTGGATCTGAAGTGCCCACAGCGCTGATCTGTGCCTCATCCATCCACCGTCCCTGCCTCACCCATCTTCATTCATGCTCCATTCCCATCTCATCCATCCACATTCATGCTCCATTCCTGGCTCATCCATCCACATTCATGCTCAATCCATGCTCCATTGCTGGCTCATCCATGCCACATCAGTACAGTGCCTCACAAACGTGCAATAGCTAGTCAAATTAGATTTAAAATGTATGTCCCTAGAATAACAGATGGCGCACCCTGCATGTTGGGTCTCTGTATGTGGCCAGGCTGTGTAAAAGTCTCACATGTGGTATCGTCATACTCAGGAGTAGAAGAATATGTTTTGAGGGGTAATTTTTGCCATGCACAAGCTATGTGTTAGAAATCTCAAACAACTTTGAGCAAAAAAGGAAAAAATGCCTCGTATAATAAACATTGGGGTGTTTACTTTCCAAAATGGGGTCATTTTTAGGGCGTTTCCATTGTCCTGGTGCTCCAGGACCTTCAAAAGTGAGATAAATAGTCAAGAAATTATATGTGTAATTTATGCTCCTAGAACATCTGATGGTGCTCCCTGCATGTTAGGCCTCTGTATGTTCAGGAGTAGTAGTAGAATTTATTTTGGGGTATAGTTGCAAGAATGCATATGCTATGTGTGAGAAATAACCTGTTAATACAATTTTGTGAAAAAATAAATAAAATAATAACCTTCATTTTGCAAAGAATTGTGGAGAAAAAACAAAAAAAAAACAAACACACAACTCACCATGCCTCTTACTAAATACATTGGAATGTCTACTTTCCAAAAAGGGGTCATGGGGGGGGGGGTATTCGTACTTTCCTGGCTTGTTAGGGTCTCAAGAAACGAGATAGGCCTTCAGTACATCAGATGTGATCAATTCAGTGATTGGCACCATAGTTTGTGGACTCTATAAGTTTCACAAAGACCAAATAACACGAACTTATTTGGGTTATTTTTACCAAAGATATGTAGCAGTATAAATGGTAGCAAAAATTTATGAAGAAACATTACTCATTTTATAATAAACCCAGTGTTGATCAAATACAAAGCTCTATTTGTGTGGAAAAAAAAAGGACAAAAATGTAATATGGGTACAGTGTTGCATGACTGAGTCATTCAAAATGTGAGAGCACTGAAAGCTGAAAATTGGTCTGGTTAGAAAGGGGGTTTAAGTGCCCAGTGGCAAGTGATTAAAGTTGCTGTAGACCCTCACATATACCTAGTGAAGGGACAAGCCTCCAGTCATGCACAGAGATGAAACAAATCCTCCTACATACGTTGTACCTGTTTATTTACAGCCATCTTTCCCCTACATCCATTAAGGCTGGGAGATTTTGATCGGCTCTCTATGGAGCCGGTTCACAAAACTCTGCTGCGGCTCCAGTACGAATTTGAGCAGGAGCCCTGTATGTCTTTTGGTCCATTTCCGGTCCGAATTCAGCCATAAATTTTGTCCTGAAACGGTGAATGGGGACGCATCAGAACCCTACTGTGAGCTGCATGCAAAGATAGCGTGAACCCAGCCTTAAAGTGCAGAATTTATACAGAATCCCTCAGCTCTGAAAAGCAGGGGACAGAGAGCTGAAGCTTTATCAGTGAGGAGATCTGATTGGGGGAATGGGACACACCCTCTTCACACAGGAACAAATCTGAGGCTGTCAATCAGCAAGAGGTCCCACCCCTGTCACCATTTTTCTCTTGGTGTCAGAAAACTTGTCAGATGCGATTCATGCTGATAGAGGAATGTAGCAGCAGACGGAAAGAACACTAAGCGCTGTTAATTGAGAGAAGCACACACTATAGAGGGATAGTCTTTGTTCATATTTCATGTCCGAGGTTTACAACCACTTTAAAACGTCAGCTGCTTAGATTTATAGATCTAGGACAAAACAATTATGTTCTGGTATCTTAAAATCTGCAAAATTTTGAGTAAATGTTCATCCATAAAATAAACTTATACTGCTTTAAAGTCCAACTCCAGGCGACTAAAATGCTTAACATTTTACTTTCAGCAGTACACTTAGTGGGCAGTGCTAAGATATTAATATTTCACAGGAATGTCAGGATGCCAGTAAACCTGGGGATCTGTAAACTGTTGCTATGCAACCTGTGCCATTTTCCAAAGGGCTTCATGTTATGGTTTAGGCTTATGTAACACAACACATAATGCAGAGTATGTAATTATTACATGCATCCATTTCGAATATATTAATAACTTTTAAATCCCTAAAGCCATGCTTTTCCTTTTGTTTGATCATTTATATGCACGGATTAAGAAAAGTACTCTAGTCTACGTAGGTCAGCGGCTTCCTAAATGAGAACTTATGCACATAGTTTTATTATTTAAAAGTTTTAAAAAAAGTTCACTTTAAACTAAAACCCACTCTGCAAGCTCCCAACCTTCTAGAAAGTAGAATCTCCCACATACTTCATTAGTCACCTCCAACAGCAGCCGCCTCCTCTGATGTTTGGATCATATCCTTTCTTGGACTTGCTGAGCTGGCCCAGCGAGTCTCCATAAAACGGTGCTGTCCCTTTGGAGTCTGTAGTGTAGGAATACGACCCTGATCGAATCCATGGGGGGGTCACTGCACAGACAACCAATCTTCCCATGCTAGATTTACTAACTGCAAAACGCTCCCGCAGAAAGAACACATACCACACAAAGTGTATGAAGGAGATCCCAAGTCCCGCAGAGAATTTAAGAGATAAATCTCAACGTTAAAACCCTGCAAAAGGATTAGGGTGGATTGAAAGCGCCCCCATGAGGGAGTGCACAGAATAGCGAGAAAGAATTGCCAGACTGAGTGTTGGATGGAGCCAATGCATCCTCCTAAGCACACAAAAATGTCATACAAGAAGACTCCAAAAGGAAACACCTTGCAAAAGTTAACCTCAAGCTATATAAGCTTAAAGAAAGCTTTGGACCCTCAACCCCCCCCCCCCCCCTCCCAAATCCAGCGTCAGGTGTTGGGGGCATTACAGGTTCTGAATAAGCCGAGGGATCACATGAGGGACTACTTGGTCCATAATGACACACATATTGCTGCTTACAAAGCAGACCTAGAACAGAGAAGTGGACTGAAATGGGCAGGGAAAAAAAAAAAAAAAAAGGGAGGTGGTGACCTTGAAAGCTGGACCCTCCTATGAGGGAGCAGAAGGGGAGAACCCCCATGGTAAGGGACCTGAGCTCACAGTCTGTGGACCTTTATTGTAATGGCCAAAAAGGTGAAAAGCCTCTCTAAGCCCTTGTACACACGGTCGGAGAATCTGTCGGAATGTGTCCTATCAGACCGTGTCGTCGGATAATCCGAATGTGTGTGGTATGCATCGGACTGATTCTGTCGGAATATCCGTCGGACCCAATTTTCCAACATGTTGGAAATATTTCCCAACCAACTGGGCCGATCGGACATACTCCGATCATGTGTAGAGAATTTTGATCGGACCAAGTGCCACGCATGCTCAGATCAAATTCCTACATCAAAGCTATTGGCTACTAGCCTGAATGTAGTCCCATCGTAACGAAATTACGTCATCACGTTCTGAAAGATCGGATTTTTTCACCAACAGTTTCAGACAATATCTGACGGGCAAAATCCGACGGGCAAAATCCGACGGGCAAAATCCGACGGGCAAAATCCGACGGGCAAAATCCGACGGGCAAAATCCGACGGGCAAAATCCAACGGATTTGGTTGTAGAAATCTCCGACCGTGTGTACAGGGGCTTAGAGGTGAAAAATAGTTACCAATACTGGAACTTTAAAGGAACCTGATCCGGCCAGATCTTGCTGGTTTTAGACCCTTTGGTAGGTTGCTGGCAACCAAAATCCATGAAGTGGATGTTCTTCACAGGAGGACAGCTAAGCGTCCCAAATGTGGATGCCCGGAAAAGGCACTAGGCTGAACACAGGAGCCAAGGCTCTAAAAAGTATAATGTTCGCTGAATGACACCAAGGATCCTGCTAGGGAACAGTTAGAGTTGGTCCCAGTTGACCCATTAGACCAGGGGGTCCCTCAGGAGAGAAAGGCAGCTGATGGAGAACAATGTACCATAAAGAGCTTCAAGACACAGACATTGGTTTTCCTCAGTTAAGGAGTGAAGGCCCAGATGAGGCACGGCTCTAGATACAGAGTTGACACCTGGACTGGAGCAAGGAGTCCAGGGGTGAGATGAACACAAGGACTGGGAAAGTGCATTAATCTGTTCAGGAGCAAAGTTAGATACAAAAAGAGCAACTGATGAGGGTAGCAAAGGCAAGGAATTAGTATGGGTGCCTATAGGGGTACTCTCTGAACTTGAATGCCATTGAGACAAAACTACATAAGGACTCGCCAGGGTTCACAGTCAGCCTCCTACTTTTAGAAGACTTTTCACAGGATTTATATGATCTCTGATTTGAGGGCTATAGAAACAGTACTCCTCCCTAAACCTCCGGGTAGTATGCACTACACCAATAAGGTCCGAAACAAGCCCCTGTAGTCTTGGGGGCGACAACAGACTGAAATACCTCTCTTTAGAGACAGACTGTCTGGAACATGAATTGGAGTCAGATCACCACAGTCAGTTAGCAGTGATGCTACTAGGCCCATAGTGTGATGTAAGGCCTCAGGTACTCACAAGTGTAACTAGTATAAGTGTGTTTCAGAATGCCACAGGTGACCAGGCCACTGTAGGCAGGCAGTAGGAACAGACTAAAGAATGAAGTTCCACTTGGTATTTTGCAAAGAAGGGGTAGCAGTAGGATGGTGTTTCCGCTACGCTGAATGGTGGAAAACAAAATTGGGAGCATGACACTCCACTCAGCAGATGGTATCAGTGCTCAGTCTATCGATGTTAATCCTTTCCATGGTAAAATTGGCAGTGCAGGAAATCTGAAAGGCTCCCAGGGGTGCAAACTGTGGGGGTAGCTCCTAAAGCTTCAGCCCAAATGGCCCAAAGACTCAACCTTCAGAGACAGGGCTGAGCACTGTCATGACATCGTTATACACAATATGTATTTGTTGCATTAAACATAACTTCTGCCTGACCATCTACTACATAGCCCTAAAAAAATATTTTGTTAATGAACAGAGCTGTACTGACAAGGCTATAAAGGCCATATAGTTTATTCTATAAGAATAAGAAAACATGTTGGCTAGCGACAATATCATGCCGACTACACATGGCATCTACTCTGTGCACAAAGTAGAAATCACTTTTATTTTCCTAGAGACCCTATGAAAGGTCCTAAAGATTAGGAGAAGTAATAAAATCTTGCATTACACACCCACAGCTAAAAAAAAAAAAAAAAAAAAAAAAAAAAAAAATGGAGAAAAACTCACATTATTAACACCTACACACCAAGTAATGTTTTCCGCTTCTCACTGACATAACGAATAATGATACCATAGCAACCAAGGCTCATGTACCACATCCCGAAAGACATGAAGAAATTGGGGCGTAAATGAAAGGTTTTCTCAGGAGACTAAAATAATAAAAATCAGGGAACAGAAATAACCAATTACATGAGAGCAAAAACGTGGAGGTTCCCCTTGCTGGCCCTGTACTTTTCTCTAATGAAATCGAAAAAAAATTATTTCTCTTGATGGAAAAAAAACAAAAAAAAAAAACAAACAGCCATGCTGGGCCCACTTACTTTCATAGGTGGACCCTTTCCAGGTATATTTTGCAATAGCGTTTTTTTTTTTTTTCAACCTAAATTGCTTACACTAGCTAAGAAAAAGGCCTCATTAAATTACTCATATACATGTAATTTAGGTAACTGCAAGACTTTAACAGCTTCCGGACCACCCCATGTACATTTACTGCGGCAGGGTTGCACAAAATCACATACCTGCATGTGATTTCATGCATGCGGTAGGGAGTGCCATGATTGGACACAGCGGGAGCCAATCAGTGGGTCTGTCGGCTGCTGCGACCCGCTGATCGTTCACAGGAGAGACGAATCAGCCATCTGCCTGCGTAAGGGCCGGTTCACACTGCAGGCGAGGCGAGGCGACACAGACTTGCCTCGCCGCGACCTGCCGCGACCTCAGCGGCAACTTGCAGATGACTTCTGTATAGAAGTCAATGCAAGTCGCCCCGAGGTCGCCCAGAAGTAGTACAGGAACCTTTTTTCTGAGTCGGAGCGACTCGAGTCGCTCCTCTCAGAACGGTTCCATTGTACAGAACGGGGGCGACTTGTCACACTGCGGCGAGGCGAGTCGTGTCGCCTCGCATCGCCCGCAGTGTGAACCGGCCCTAAACAAGGCAAATGGCAGATCTGTCAGGAAGGGAAAGAAAGATCTTGTGATTCAGCTAAGCTGAATCGCAGATCTCTCTATTACTTCAGTGTGACACTGCCCCACACAGTTAATAAGCACCTCCCTATGAAACATTTAACCCTTTGATCGACCCTGGTGTTAACCCCCTCCCCGCCAGTGCGATTTATACAGTAATCAGTGCATTTTTATAGCACTAATCACAGTATTGGTATCACTCATCCCCAAAAAGGGTCGCTCTGTGTCAGATTTGTCCCCTGTAATGTCGCAGTCCCACTTAAAATTGCAGATCGCTGCCATAACCAGTTAAATATTAAATAAAATGAATAAAAACCTAAAAAATACAGCGCTGTTCCTATGTAAACTTAATGTGAAGTAATGAAACAAAAAAAAAAAAATAATAATAAATTGTGAATTATAAACGCAGCAGCAGCTTTAACCGTGAGATACCCACAATTCAAATAATTATTCCCAAATAAGCTGCGCTATACTGATCCGATAAATGCTATGTGAAGCAAATGAGTGAATAAATAAAGCATGAAATCAAAAAATATTAACAAAGTGCAGACAGGGAAATGCATATACTAATGTTCAAATATTAGTCCATCATCCCATCAACAAAAAACGTTTTGCTTGTAATCTCCAACGTGTTTTAAACACACCACACCGATATAGGAAAAGTGTCATCAGAGTTTGCAGGAAAAAAGAGGACTTCCACCACCAACACTACTGCCGCTTACCAGCTACACTGATCCCATCTCAGAGACCAGATATCGCCAAATCAAAAACGCTTCCTCTGAGTCAGGACTGCATGGAGGGTGTATCCTCTTTAAGCGCTTGGTTCAAATGGTTAGAAGAATCCTACGGCCACACCGCTTATTCCAATGGTTAGAAAAATCCTACGGCCACACCGCTCATTGCCCAGCACATATAATAACGAAAGGAATCGCCATAGTGTGATATAGTCACGAAATTTAATATAATAAAAAAGATTGCACTTACATCAAGTAGAAAAAACTTTGCTTTGTAAAACAAACAAATTCGCCGGCCGGCTTAGTAACGCTGCCCGTCGCTTCCGGGTCCAGCGTAGATCGCGGTGACGTCAATACGTCGCTCCTCCCTACGCCGTTTCGTTATAGGTAACGTCTTCCAGGGGCACAGGCGGCGTACTGACTCACCGCATTAAATAGCACTGTGTACAATTAACTCCGCCCCGCTCTGAGCTTCCATTGACCATGTCAGTTAAGGGCAAGATTCCCTATAATGTGGGCGGAAATGAGATCACTTCCGCCACATGTGATCAGCTGTAATGAGATCACTTCCGCCCCATGTGATCAGCTGTAATGAGATCACTTCCGCCCCATGTGATCAGCTGTAATGAGATCACTTCCGCCCCATGTGATCAGCTGTAATGAGATCACTTCCGCCACATGTGATCAGCTGTAATGAGACGGCGGAAGTGATCTCATTACAGCTGATCACATGTGGCGGAAGTGATCTCATTACAGCTGATCACATGGGGCGGAAGTGATCTCATTACAGCTGATCACATGGGGCGGAAGTGATCTCATTACAGCTGATCACATGGGGCGGAAGTGATCTCATTACAGCTGATCACATGTGGCGGAAGTGATCTCATTTCCGCCCACATTATAGGGAATCTTGCCCTTAACTGACATGGTCAATGGAAGCTCAGAGCGGGGCGGAGTTAATTGTACACAGTGCTATTTAATGCGGTGAGTCAGTACGCCGCCTGTGCCCCTGGAAGACGTTACCTATAACGAAACGGCGTAGGGAGGAGTGATGTATTGACGTCACCGCGATCTACGCTGGACCCGGAAGCGACGGGCAGCGTTACTAAGCCGGCCGGCGAATTTGTTTGTTTTACAAAGCAAAGTTTTTTCTACTTGATGTAAGTGCAATCTTTTTTATTATATTAAATTTCGTGACTATATCACACTATGGCGATTCCTTTCGTTATTATATGTGCTGGGCAATGAGCGGTGTGGCCGTAGGATTTTTCTAACCATTGGAATAAGCGGTGTGGCCGTAGGATTCTTCTAACCATTTGAACCAAGCGCTTAAAGAGGATACACCCTCCATGCAGTCCTGACTCAGAGGAAGCGTTTTTGATTTGGCGATATCTGGTCTCTGAGATGGGATCAGTGTAGCTGGTAAGCGGCAGTAGTGTTGGTGGTGGAAGTCCTCTTTTTTCCTGCAAACTCTGATGACACTTTTCCTATATCGGTGTGGTGTGTTTAAAACACGTTGGAGATTACAAGCAAAACGTTTTTTGTTGATGGGATGATGGACTAATATTTGAACATTAGTATATGCATTTCCCTGTCTGCACTTTGTTAATATTTTTTGATTTCATGCTTTATTTATTCACTCATTTGCTTCACATAGCATTTATCGGATCAGTATAGCGCAGCTTATTTGGGAATAATTAAATAAAATGAGTCCCTAAATCTTTCCCGTAGTTTGTAGATGCTATAACTTTTGCGCCAAACCAATCAATACATCTTTTTTTTTTTAAACCAAAAATATGTAGAAAAATACATATTGGCCTAAATTCATAAAGAAATTTATAATATAGCAGAAAAGTAAAAAATTGTTTAACGTAAAGTATAGTTTAAATAGTTAAAACCTTCCGGAGCTGAAGTGGTTAAAAAACTATTTGTCAGAATTCCAAATCGTATAATGAAAAATAAATTAAATATAATATATTATAATAAAGCATTATCTTATTAAGGTGTTTGAGTTCCACTCTCAATTCCTGTATATAAAAAATAACGTAAACGTACTGACAACACATCAACCTGTAGACACAGTGACTACTAGGTCCTAAAAATACATGCTACTGGAAAGAATTTTATTTTTTGTATATCTCTCAAGGCAAACTCCCAAAAATCTATAAATTCAAAGAAAAAATCCTCCTCCTTTGAAACGGATATTACATAGGAAGCATTCTGTATGACAAAACTGCAGCCCCTCCTCCGACTGACTATGGGCTAAATTGCAGACAGCATTCACTATTACTGAAGCATAATTAAAAGAAAATTTTACACAGTCCAAGTACTACAAGTTTGCTGTTGACTTATCCCGACCCGAAGTTCTCTGAAACACAGGCATAAGCTTAGAATGTTCTCCCTACCCCGTTTCCCCGAAAATAAGACAGTGTCTTATATTAATTTTTGCTCCCAAAGATGCGCTAGGTCTTATTTTCAGGGGATGTCTTATTTTTCCATGAAGATGAATAAGGTACACATTTATTGATCCCCCCCCCCCTTCTGATCCTCCTGTGCCATTTTGATTCCCCCCCCCCCCTTAAATCCACCCTGTGTCATTTTAAGTAAGTCCCCTTTCCCCCACCCCTGTGCCAGTGGATTAGTCTCCCCCTCCCTTTACCAGACATTCCCCACCTTTATCAGACATTTCCCCCCCACCAAAGTTACCCCTGTGTGTCTGTGGTGGCCAGATTCCACACAATGTGCCCGACTTCTGCCCCGCTAACCCACACACTGTCTAATTGTGAGTCAGCCAGACTCCGCCAGGGCCGAGCGAGCAGAAGGTGGCAGTTTGTCCTGGTGGCAGGGCGGGCTCTCTTATGACGGGTGATGTCACTCGTCATCCAGCTCACTGATTTAAAGAGACCTCGCACCTGCCTGAACAGCTCCGGCTGCACTGCGGCCAATCAGTGAGCTGCGTGGCAGCGCCCACCGCTATGGTCCAGAGGAGTCAGTCGCCTTACGGTAGCTTCAGGGGCCTTTTATTCCGGGGTGGCCTTATTATCGGGGGTGCCTTTATATTACAGCGAGAGGAAAAGCTGGAAGTAGGTATTATTTTCGGGGAAAGACGGTAGTTATGAGATTTGTCCAGAGCTACTAAATTGGGAGTTGCAGATGTAACTGCTTCCGGTATAAAAGCTTGTGAATCTTGCACTATTTGCACAAAATTCTATTGCCAATAAGGAAGAAGAATCATGCACATCCAAGCCTGCCAAGTGATGGAAAAAAAAAAAAAAGGACAACAAAAAATAAAATGCACAAACCATAGAAAGCTTACTGCTACTGTAAAGTCTGTTGACTAAACGCACAATCATTCCTTAACAAAGCAACCATCTAAACTCATCTCACCCTCTCACTGCAAAGGAATTTACTATTTAAAAAAGTCACAGAGAAGTTTATTGGAACATAAACAAGAGGTGTCAAAGTTTAAACAACAAAAAAAAAAAAACACCATTAAAAATGTATGCACTCTGAATTCATTCATTGTAAAACTAACCCCTAACTATGGCCATCTCAAATGTAAAAAAAAAAAAAAAAAAAACACAAAATCACTTCTACTACCGAATGTGAATAAATCAGAAACTTTCCATTGCCTACAGACATAACATACCATTTGCCTGATCCAACCAGTCCAGCCCACCCATGGAAAAACTTGAACGATCATAAATAAAAAGGTCCTATTATTTATCACTGAAGACCAGGAGCTCCCAACTCACGTTATATAAGCAAACATGCAAGTTCGCACAATACAAATGTGCATGGACAATAGCTAGCGATCTGACGAAAGGTCTCGAGGCACCTAGATCCGATAGGCTACTATGGTGCAACTAAAGGGCCCCACTCACAATCACACACACACCGACACAAGAATTCATTCTCATAGGATTGCTCAACAATGAGGACAGTAGATTACAGTCAACCATGGAGAAATCTGATTGGAAAGCTACGCCCTCTGCTAATTTGCCAAAATATATTCCATTGCCATATATATTCCTCCCTAGTAAGCTTGTCCCAAATGCGCACACACTTGGGAGGAGATTTACTAAAACTAGAGCACTCAGAATCTGGAGCCACTGTGCATGGTGGCCAATCAGTTTCTAACTTCAGTTTGTTTAATTAAAGGGTAATGCCACTTTCGGGGGGGGGGGGGGGACAAAGAAAAAAGAATAAAATAATTTAGCGTGTACAACTGCGATACAAGTCATATAGTAATTGAACGTTATTAAAAATGACTCCTTTTCAGTCTGCAGCCGCTGTAATTTTCAATAAATGAATGCGACGTTTAGGAATATACGCCAGGGAGTTACGAAGAACAGTATATAAAAAGTGCGGCAGGAAGATCATCTTAAATATATTTACCCTACCTATTAAGTTCAAGAGGAGTTTAGACCAAACTTTTAAGATATTTTTTTAAGTCCACCGATGAGAGTGTCAAGGTTATTTTTAAGTTCTAGTGATATCGGCCACTGATGCCCAGGTAACGAAAGCTAGAGTCAATTGCGAGTGGGCATGAGGACGGAAGGGAAATCAGAACATAGTCTATTGGAAACAAGAGGGATTTTTCACAGTTTACTAAGAATACTGAGAAATTACAGAATCTTTGAGTAATCTGCAATTGTAAAATCAGTGTGAATAGATCAGCATGTCATCTGAGTAAAGAGACACGTTTTACTTCAGTCTATTGATCACTAATCCTTTGATAGACGAATTAGCTCTTATCAGCTCAGCTAGGGGTTCTATTGCCATGACAAATAATAAATGGTGACGGGTGAAACTCTGTCCAGTGCCTCTTGCGATGGGAAAGGATTCAGAAATACAGTTTCTCATCCGTAGTCTTGGGCCTACAATACAGCAGCTGAATACACCGCAGGAAGGTATCACCAAAGCCAAAAACTTTGCCAGTACTTCCTGTAAATACGGCCATTTGACCAAATCAAAGGCTTTGTGTGTATCTAGTGACTATACAGCCCTAGAGCTGTTTGGCCTGCAAATTAGTAAAAAGTCTACATAAATTAATGAGTGGACCGACCAGCGATAAACCCCTTTTGAACTAATCTAAAAAAAAAAAAAAAAAAAAAAAAAAAAAAAAGTGCGCTGCAGGTCGGTGATCTGTGCTCTCTTCCACGTTGCTCAGGTAGATCTCCACCTCTCAAAGGTTGCCTACCCCTGAACTAAAGTATACAATTTACCTAGAACTTCAAGACCAAGAATAACGAAGCATCCTCTGGAATCTGTTTTATTATGTTTAAGGGTAATCTGGGTCAGACTTAGTGATTAGTATAGAAGTAGCCATAGCCATTCAACTTGGAGGCTCTTTGGTTCCTAATTTGTAAAAAAAAATAAAAATAAAATGTACAGAAGCAAAATCATGTGTTTTTTGCATTTAAAAACTTTATTGGGAGTGCGTGAAAAAACACATTCAGGTGCTGCAACTTAAAATCCTACAGGGCCAAAAATGCAAGATTCTGCTCCTGTACTAAAAAATTCAAGTATAATCACTGAGCTATATAGGCCTACATTAAGGAAGGCCACACATTGTACAAATTTCTTTCCTTCCATATCAGGTTGAAGGAAAGAAATTTGCTCAATTCTCGCACTAACACATTCAGTGTTGATGGGGGGATCCCTCTTTCTGCACTGTTTCATTCTGACAGCAGAAGGTTTCCTCACTGTCAGAATACAATGATCACTGCCAGCAGATATAACCACTGGTAGTCATTCATGAAAACGGGGACACACACACACACACACACACACACACACACACACACACAACAGGCACTGGTTCAACCAACCTGCTCATAGATGGATCAAAATTTGTATGGTTCCTACAGAACCAGATTCATTTGGATCAGTCTATGAGTGGCTTAAAGTGTTACTAAGCCCACAACAGTAAAATCAGTCTGTAAATGGAGTAAACCATGCTGGTTATACTCACTGTGCAACCTAAGGGGTTAATCCTCCACACTGTGTAAAAGGATGTTTGATCCTGTCTTCCCTGATTCTCTCCTCCTTCCACTGTCTCCAATCCATCTCCTGATAGTACAGAGCCCTGGAAGCACTCTGCACATGCTCAGTTTGGCGTGTATTGCTAGAGAGTTTTGCCAATCGGCACTGTCCAGACAGAGGGTCAGGGGTCATGCAGCCTCATAGGACAGCCAGAGCAGAATGAAACTCCTCCTACAAGCTCTAACCAGACACTGATAGAAGTCACAAGACTTCTATATACTGCTGATGAGAAAGGGTATTTAGCAGTTTATAGTTACTAAAATAATTGCATTACCATGTTCTGTGCACTGTGGGAGACCAGATATAGTGAATGCAGGGTCCTGGGTTAAGTAACACCAACTGTGATTGAGGGCTCAGTGGTTGAACAAATGTCATATATACACAGTAAATAATAAATGCAGTTACCTCCATAGAAAATACAATGTGGTATTAAGATTACCCAGCTACTATCAAAGGTCAAAACAGACATGTTACTTGCAACCATCAGGCCACGTATGGTGCCCAGTCACATTTCCCGAATCTCTATCCACGCACATAGTTTAAGTTTTCCTTTGAAACAGAAGAAAGAAAAAAAGTTTTCTTCTTTTGATCCGATATGGTAATAGCTCAGATACGAACTACAGTTGGGTCCCTTAATCACAAGGCTAAAAAGCTAACCAAACAACATTTAGACCAACTATAAATATAACAAGTAATCATTTCATAGCATATATTTATGAACAGTAATACGATTTTATACCGCGCTTAGGTTTATTTCCTGTGGTTCCAATCTTTACGAATGATATTAATGAAGCTACAATTGAAGTAAACAATACTGCTCTGTTGATCTTGCCTTCACCCAAATGCTTTATTACTACCATTAGTCACAAAGGAAGGTAAAAAGGGAATGCTCGTTAACTGTATGTACAATAAATCATACAAGCCGGCATGACAGAGGGTCATTCGTAAGTGAGGCAAACAATACCCCGGAGCTTGAGCTGCAATTTCTCTTTTACATTGGAAAGCATGGAAGCATTTCAGACAGCAGCAAGCTCATCACTTTATGCCTGGGATGAGGATGTACTAAGCTAGGGGATCTGTGCTTCCCAATTCAAATGCCTTACATTATCGAAGAAATGACAGCACATACTCCTGCTATCATTAGGCTTTCTTGCTACACAATATTTTCTGGTATAAACACGACCACACAAGAACAAGAGGAGTTGAAGTTTGGCCAAGTCTGAGATAAATTTACACATACACGTTCAAATTTGGGCCTTTTGGAGAAGAGCTGAGCGAAATCTGTGGCATGGGTGGGCCTGTTGACACCACTCCACCCAATTCTTTGACCTGAAAAAAAACTAAGTTACCAGATGGAAAATAGATGTAGCCAATTCTTCAGGTATTCTGACAGCCATCCAACAGCAGGAGATTCATCTATTCATGCAATAGGGGCATCTGTCGAGTTCCCCGGTTAAGCCTACTGGCTAAACCAGGGAATCAAAGAGCCTGTTAACATCTGATATTGGGGGGGAGGGTGGTAAAACCAGGTGTTTGAGCTGCAGTTTGATTTTTTTCTACTGACTGCTCACCTGAACACTCGTATACAGCCACTCGCAGCTTTAAACATGCTGCAGCCGTGTCACGCTCAGCAGCAGTGTCTCTCTGAACCTAAGTAATGGAGTTCTACAGGGCCACACAGGAACTACACTGCAACCTCTTGAAATGCAAGCACTTGAGGTGCAGTATTACAATAACCAGGCAGTGAGGAGGCAACAAATTACCGACTGTCAAACACCTCCGAAAAGCAATCTGAGCATAGAGGGTGCTTGAATGAGCCCTAAGAGTGTACAGCCAGCCTAAGTTTCCAGCATACTTACACAAGGCCCGGGGCCCGAACATATTCAACCATCAAAAGTCCAGTTTGTATGACTAGATATGATCATACTGTACCATGCCCTGGTCCTCCAGAAAAGATGGGTTCAGGCACGCCATGCACCCGTGTGACACTGAGGTGTGGGCCTGGCACAGTCCAACATGGGAGAGGGGACGGAAGCCAACTGCACTCGAACATGGCTGGTCAATGTCACCAACAAATGACTCTGAATAACTGCTACTTACTAAAACATACATTATCTCGATTGATAATGGAAATGCCACTTTACAAAAACTCTTGTTAGGGAACATCTGGAGTACTCAATCCAGTTCTGGTCACCAGTTTTCAGAAGGGATGTGCTGGAACTTGAGAGAGTCCATAGAAGGGCAACAAAATTAATAAGGGGCCTTGGCAACCTCAATTATGAGGAATGACTACAAGCACTAAATGTAGTCTCACTAGGGAAGCAATGCTTGAGAGGAGACATGATAGCGATTTACAAATACCTCAATGGTGATCCCAGCATAGGAAAAAAACAATTCAGTCTCAGAGTGTAAGAGGACACTGGCCACACAATGAGATTGGAGGAGAAGCGGTTTAACCTTAAACTGCACAAGGGGTTTTTCACTCTCAGGGCAACAAGGCTGTGGAACTCTCTACCACAATTGGTGGTGGCAGTGGGGAGTAAGGATGTTTTTAAAAGACTCTTGGATGTGCATCTTAAAGAACACAATACACAGGGATATGGGAAATTATAAACATCAACGTACGTACACCTACACAGGTTGAATTGGATGGACCATTGTCTTTATTCAACCTTACCTACTATGCAACTATAAAATTGAACTGCTATTCTGTAATCACTGTTCCAAACTCGGAGAGCAGTTTTCAAAACCAGCATCTACCACGTGAAGCAGCATAGTGGCTAAGTGGTTAGCACGTCCACCTAGCAGCACTAGGGGTTACTGGTTTATATCCCAACCTCGATACTACATGCACAGAGTTTGCATGTTCTCCCTGTGCCTACATGGGCTTCCTCCAGGTACTCCGATTTCCACCCAAACACATGCTGGTAAGGTAATTGGATCCCGTCTAAATTGGCCTTAGTATGTGTATATATGAATGTGAGTTAGGAACCTAAGATTGTAAGCTCCTTGAGGGCAAGGTCTGGTATGAATGTTACAACATACAAAGTGCTGTGTAAAAAAAAAAAAAATAATAATAATAATAATTGGAGAATGAATTCAGCAACTTTCTGATAGAGTAAAGCTGGCCATGTATGCGAAAGTTTAGTATGACTTAAACTTAACGTTTTTCAAGCAGCCAGTTATATACACATTTATGACATCTAGGAGGTGAAATACTTAACCCAGGAATTTGTAATCGTGCTGAACCAGTTTTGTAATTTGGCATAACCAGTCTCGCAGTTCAGGCATGTACAGGTCGCTGACCTCCTATAAAAATTGGTAAAGAGGCTGTGGCTGGAAAAATAAGGAAACAGCACCATGTAGACAAGGTCCTATATCTGCTCACTCTGCTTTGTCAGCAGGCTCTCAGTGTTAAACGGACACCAAATGAAAACGGTTGAGGCAAACTCCAAAACACTGCTTGCTCTTCAAGTCTGAATCCTAATGTGCACAGAAAGCCAATGTACAGAGATGTAAGCATTTATACTAACTGTATTTAGGAGTATAGTAAATGATTTTATGCGCGGCATAACTAGATTAAAATCAGTCTCTATGAATCAAAATTCAGCTGGTTCAGCAGGGACCAGGCGATATTTTGATCCATGTATAGGCAGGGAGGTTGAGAAGTGAATCCACCAATCGACTCCTGCACTACCACCCTGTCAGATTTTCCTTGCTCAAGCAACACTGTAGCCTGCAATGCTGATCAGTGTATTCCGATGGTAAGGGAGTTTCCACACTTTCAAGATTCAATAGTTCAGTGGGGAGGATTCTCCCATCCACATCTAGTGTGTGGATGGGGGATATGAGCCAGTCTTTTTTGTTCAACCCGCTGGTTGAATGACAAAAACTGACTTATCCATGGCCTGCCTATGGTAAACAAAGTGGTTGAAAACCCTTCCATATATCCAGTGAAGTGCCTACACAGAGATGAAACAAGTCCTCTTACATAACGGGTATCTGTCAGCAGGCTTCTCTTCTGTATATCCATTCAAAGTGCTGAATTCATAAAGCTTGCCTGATAGTTCGGAAAAAAGGGGGCGGAGAGCTGAAGTTCCACTCTGCAGAGCTCAGTGAGGAGAGCTCTGAAAGCTGATTGGAGGGAAGAGACACACCCACCTTCACACAACACACAAGAAAAAAAAGAGCCGAGGCTGTCACTCTGCTGGAGTGCCCTCCCGTCACCATTTTTCTCTGTGTCGCTTGGTGTTCTTTTGATAGCAGAGGGACATGTTATTAGGGTTTTTTCTTCTTTTTTTTTTTTCTTTTTTCCCTGCTAAACCCCAAATAATTGGTTTTGCAAGCATTACACAAAACCTCAACTTTTTTAGGGTCTTTCTGGGGTAAAAAGGCTGGGATAGATAGTTTATTATTGGTTGAATGGCTTGAACAGGATTGTATCTACTATTCTACTCATGAGTAAGCACCATCATTTTATATATAAAAAAAATAAATAAATAAATAAATAGGTCAAGCTATTATCATATAACAAAACAGCCTTCTCTATCACAAAAGAGAACATGGTAACACACAGCTGCAATGCAAAACTGTACTAGTGACCTCAAGATACACGGTGCGTCTCCGAGGTCCAACGGGAGACTTCTGTATTGACAAGAAAAGTACCTATAGTATCAGACCAGCGACTATAAATAGCGTACGTCAGAAAGCCTGCGAGTGCCTGACACAAATACCTTGTAATACTGAGCTGACCCATCACCTCTCCGCTCACTTTTTCCACAATGCTCTCAGCATCAACAGCCAGGCTTCAAACCTCACCCATCCACATTGTGAACACCCTGCTAAGTCATTGGCTGCTGTCCCTATGAAAGTGAATTCCAGGCCTGTCCTCGCTGACGTGAACTCACTGGGTGAAAAGGGAATGCACCGCACACGAATCTCAAACTTCTTGCCTCTTTCTTCCAGACCCGATTACATCTCTTGCCTGAGGGCAAATACAAACAAACTTTCAAAAACAAAGCCAGTCTTAGACACATTCGTAGTTGAGTGCATTATATTTTAAATCTACCGTGGCAGACATTTGATGAAGTACCTAAATTACCACAGACCAACTTTATTTGTACTCAAAACTCTGCTTAACAACATGTAGTACATAACATATCATTAGACCGCTTATTTTCAAGTGAGGAAAACACGAGAGAGGGCGTAGGTGACTGCAGCCTACTGCTGTGGTAAAACTACAAATCCCATCATGCCTCTTCATCTAGGAGTAATGCCGGTGGCTGACAGGCCTCGTTCACGCAGATGGAGGGTCGCAATTGTGTTGCAGTAGTGCCAACCATGTTTTTACACCATGCAATCAAATGGGGCAGCACAGGACTAGAGCTTCCAGGTCACTTTGCAGCATCTCAGTTTCGACTCATGTTGTGTTTGGCAAGCATTTTGCCTGCCTCATACATCCATTAATGTCAACGAGGATGCAACGATACCCTACCAAGGTGATTTATATAAGAACATTTAGGTTGCCCATCCAAATATGACAAACTCTGGTGTAGATAGCTCTCCTTGCCCACTTCCTGTAACACCTTGTATTTTTCTATAAAGCTTAATAGGGGTTCCCTCATTAGAAGAAATGGGACTTTAAAGGCTCAAAGAGTGAACATGTAATTCTGTTAAAAAGTTATAGTTTTATTCATAGAACAAGGATAGTTTTTTACAGTACAGGTCTTAAGTTCATCAATGAGACAACTCAGGTTTTCAGTGAGAGCAGCATCACAAGTCTCTGAAACGGGTCTCCCAGGTGGATTTTTTTTTATTTCTTTTTTAAATTCTTGCATATCTTGGAGAGCGAATAGAATGTTGGAGTATTAGGAAAACTGGTGCAGACAAATCCCCATGCGTTTTTGGTTATGGTGCCATTCCTGAAAGCCGTGTCAACCAGATCATAAAGCTGTTTATTGAACATGTCGATCAGCCTTGGAGTTATGGGACGGTACCAATAGGTGTTGTCCAATATTTTTATTTTTTTTACACATGGACACATTTTTCGTTGTTCACGACAACGACATTACCTCCCTTTGATGGTTTGATCGTTAAGGTGTGATTGTTGGCCAGTCTTTCATCATTTGTCAAGTTATCCTTTTGTATGGTATGAATGGACAATTTTCTATATCTCGTTACTAATTTCAAAAAAGCAGCTACGTTTGAATTTGAGCTGCATGGTGGGAAACCATCTGATTTTTTTTTTCTAGGAAGGAACTTTGGTGAACAGGTTCCGCCGTTTGTTCCTCACACTTTTGTAGAAGTTGGTTAATGTCAATGCAATCGATCAGATTCTTCTGCAGAGTGTTTGGGCTTATCTGTAATATCTGCCATATATACCCCCTTTGTAGCTGGTTTTGAATACCAATATACCTGGTATGTGATCTTTATTGCAAGACTATACACATATACCTTTATACATATTATATGTTGCTTTGATCCATACTCCTATATTTTTCATTAACACTTTTTATCCCCTTTTTTTATGGCAGGTAGTCTTGAGGCTTGCCTAGCAGTCTCTGCCCTGGCAATTTTTTCCACCTACTTCCTGTTGGATGGTTTGGTGGTTTTTGTTTATTTGCTTTTATGATGGTTTGTGTCAAAACATGGGGGAGCTCTGCGACTATCACACTTTGAACCCACTTCTTTCAATATATACCGCCATATAGTATGGGATATAGATAAATATATATATATATATATATATATATATATATATATATATATATAATATAATTTGCACACATACACACACACACACACACACACACACACACACAATTATGTGTGCCATTTAATATGATACAAAAACGTATCTTTCTAGACCATATCAACATTACACACAGAGGTTTCCCTGAGGGAAAAGTCTCAAGTCTGAAACGCGTTGGATTTTGCTTATGCAACCTCTGCATGTTTACTTTAACAGTATCTTTAGGCGATTCTGCCATAAGTAACAACGTACCTCACTTTTACATGTATTTATTTATGATTAAATGTTTTGTAATGTATACAACTACCCTTGTTCTATGAATAAAACGAAATAAAACTAACATAATTACATGTTCACTCTTTGAGCCTATACAGTCCCATTTCTTCTAACAAGGGAACCCCAATTTTTCTATATAGTTTTGGGATGTGGCCACATACAGCAGAATAAATCTCCCCATTTTAAACTTGTATTTAGCCTAGTACCTGAATGTCGGCTGGCATCAGCCGGTTCAACAGAAACCGGCAGACATTCAGCCTTTTGTATGGCAGCCACTGTTGAAGGCTCATGCTTGAGAAAGGTCTGCCGACCGCCTCCTGATCAGCACTCTCCCAATGGCTGAAAGCACTGACCGGAGTGTTCTAGCAGCAGGGTCGTCCCCCTGTCAGAACACAATAGCTCAGCAAGGGAGATTGCTGTAATAACATTGGATTCTTAGTACAGTGGCTCCGACCAGAGTCGGCAGTTTTTTTTTGTTAAACCCAGCAAAAAACTAGTGGCGAGTACTAGGTTTAAGAAGGATGTTAACCCAATTCATGAAATTTGAGCTGGGCACAAATATCTGCAGTTTTCTTATCTCTCTTCAAAGCACTAAGTGCTCCATTCTTCTGTTATCAGCATGAAAACTAATGACAGGTTCTCAGTCAACTGTGATAAAACCAGGCTGAATTTTGAATCAGGGTGGGTGCTATAAAAAAAATTAGCAGAGCTGATCAATTCACAGTACAGTTCTGCAAGTCTCTCTGGCTATGTGAAAAGGGGGTGTGTGCCTTTCCTCCAATCAGCTGTCTCACAGTGTATGGCAAGAATCCACTCCCACAGGTGAATCAGAAAAAGAAAATTCTAACAGGATGTGCACTGTCTAAACAGTATATAAAGCTGAAGATAGTAGATATGCATGTTAAACTTATGTAGATTTGTTTAGTCTCTGTGTATGATCTGAGGTTGTTCACTTCACTAGGTATATGTGCGAATTTACATCTACTTTAAGTCTCACACCTGGTGAAAGGGGGATCTTTAGATTACTATATTTTTTTCTTTCCTTACATTTTTATGCAGGATTTCCAATCAGGTCGGCCTGTCAATTTTTCAGGTAGACCTGCCTTGAAGATCAATACAGACCAAAAGACAGGCAAATTATGTTTCACCACATGTGCCTACTTCCAAATTTAAACCAGGTTTGAAAATTATATATATTATATATATATATATATATATATATATATATATATATATATATATATATATATATATATATATATATATATATATATATATATATATATATATACACTTTTTTTTTATTTTATTAAAAATAATAAAAAGCATTATCTGTATTAAAGTGGTTGTCAAGCCACTATAAACTGTATACACCATCAGAACTGCCTCCAATTGTAGTATCCCCCCCCTATGTGTGATTTATAAAAATAAATGCTGCAAATAACTAATTTCACTGCCAAGATTGCGATCACATGACTGCCCAGCTTTCCCCTTTCCTCATCTGAGAGATGCAGCGGGCGGGGCTGAGATTCCTTTGCTGATGTCAGTCTGGAGGGGAGGAGGAGAGGAGCGAGCTGGCTGGTCATGTGATCGCAATCTCAGCTCTTAAATTAGGCATTTACACACACATATGTATATGTAAGTTAGTACACCCCTCACATCTTTGTAAATATTTTATCTTTCCATGACAACACAGAAGAAATGACACCTTGCTACAATGTAAAGTAGTGAGTGTACAGCATGTATAACAGTGTATATTTGCTAGCCCCTCAAAATAACTCAACAGAGCCATGGATGTCTAAACCGCTGGCAACAAAAGCAAGTGCACCCTTAAGTGAAAATATCCAAATTGGACCCAATTAGCCATTTTCCCTCCCCAGTGTCAAGTGACTCGTTAGTGTTAGAAGGTCTCAGGTGTGAACGGGTAGCAGGTGTGTTAAATTTGGTATTATCGCTCTCACTCTTCTCATACTGGTCATTGGAAGTTCAACATGGCACCTCATGTCAAAAAACTCTGAGGATCTGAGAAAAAAAAAAAAAAAATGTTCTACATCAAGATGGCCTACGCCATTAGAAGATTGCCAAGACCCTGAAACTGAGCTGCACAGTGGCCAAGACCATACAGCCATGGACAGGTTACACTCAGAACAGGCCTCGCCATGGTCGACCAAAGAAGTTGAGTGCATGTGCTCAGCGTCATATGCAGAGATGGTCTTTGGGAAATAGAAGTATGAGTGCTGCCGGCATTGCTGCAGAGGTTGAAGGGGTAGGAGGGTCAGCTTGTCATTGCTCAGACCATGTGCCGCACACTGTATCAAATTGGTCTGCATGGCTGTCGTCCCACAAGGAAGCCTCTTCTAAAGATGATGCACAAGAAAGCCCACAAAGAAATTGCTGAAGACAAGCAGACTAAGGACATGGATTACTGGAACCATGTCCCGTGGTCTAATGAGACCAAGATAAACTTATTTGGTTCAGATGGTGTCAAGAGTGTTTGGCAGCAACCAGGTGTGGAGTACAAAGACAAGTGTGTCTTACCTACAGTCAAGCATGGTGGTGGAAGTGTCATGGTCTGGGGCTGCATGAGTGCTGCCGGCACTGGGGAGCTACAGTTCATTGAGGGGACCATGAATGCCAACATGTACTGTGACATACTGAAGCAGTGCATGGTTCCCTGCCTTTGAAGCCTGGGTCGCAGGGCAGTATTCCAACATGAACATGAGCCCAAACACAGCTCCAAGATGACTACTGCCATGCTAAAGAAGCAGAGGGTAAAGGTGATGAACTGACCAAGCATGTCTACAGACATTTTTGGGGCATCCTCAAACAGAAGGTGGAGGAACACAAGGTCTCCAACATCCATCAGCTCTGCGATATCATCATGGAGGAGTAGAAGAGGACTCCAGTGGCAACCTGTGACGCTCTGGTGAACTCCATGCCCCAGAGGGTTAAGGCAGTGCTGGAAAATAATGGTGGCCACACAAAATATTGACACTTTGGGCCCAATTTTGACATTTAGGGGTGTACTCACTTTTGTTGCCAGCAATTTAGACATTAATGGCTGTGTGTTGAGGGGACAGAAAAATTACATTGTTATACAAGATGTACACTCACTACTTAACATTGTAGCAAAGTGTAATTTCTTCACTATTGTCACATGAAAAGATAATCAAATATTTACAAAAATGTGAGGGGTGTACTCACTTTTGTGAGTTACTGTATATATTACAGGAAAGGACTGCACCCTTTTCTAGTTTTCTAGACTTAAACATGATGGTCCAGAGTTAGCCTGATATAAACAGACACAAATCCGTTCTCTTCCGGCCGCCCATAGAGCCATCACGGGTCAGCCAACATCTGCTGTCAAAACGTGGGTAAAAAAAAAAAAAAAATGTAATGGGCATGGTTGCAACAAAACTGACCTCCGCCACATCAGCTCTGATTTAGCTGAGGATCTGTTGAACAAAGCAAAGCACTCCTGCCTTTAGGGACCCCAACTCACCCACTTCTATTTTTCGCATTGGAGTGCTTCTTGCCCCTTTCTTTTCTTAGTAATGGACCACAAATAGGAAGCATTTGTCAAAATTGTACATACCGGTAGTTGATTTTTTTTTGTTTCGAATTTCTATTCATCTCCTTTCCTGGTATGGGAGCAATAACTTTTTATCTTCCTGCTCAAACAATGACTGATATCATACGAGACCGTCTGATTGCACTCTATACTCATTACATGTGAACTGCTTATATGACTTGCCTGACCTGTAATTATACCCTGTCTTTTATTCATAAGAAGTGTAATTAAATGATGGAAGTTCTCCTCCCATACTATTCTGTATGTGCATTAGATTCATTACAATACAGTTTGCTCTGTAAGAAGGGGTATTTAAAAATAAAACCAAAACACACACACACACACACACACACACACGTTAATGGGAGCATGCCAAAACGGAATGCCCAACACGGCTACGACTGTTGCAGCATGGTATTTCAATGCAAAATCACCCATGGAATAAAAATAAAATAAAAAAGGTTGGCCATACACAACTTCAACTTCTGAGAATGTTTATTTGATTTTCTAAGGGCCCATTCACACTAGAATACAATACGAGAAACCTGTGTTTATGTGCAGTTTGTCACACTACATTCCAAATCGCATTGCCCTTGTGATCTGCAGTGGGTGTCATTACAAAGCATTTTTTTTTTTTTTTCAAAACAGCAGCTCTCCATCGCGCTTTCTATTGGCTAAAACAAAAACACCTGAAGCTGTAAAGTGCTTGTAATATGCTTCTAGTACACTTCGAAAAACGCTTAAAAACTCTAAAATGAAAAATGCCTGAAAGTTGCTCTGCTCAGCTATGAATACACCAATGCAGGCCATACATGAGTCAAATTCCAAACAAATTTTCATTTGAAAATCAGAACGTTTGAGTATTTTGTGATCCAATGATGCCACCATTGATTTTCGAAATTCAACCAACCAAACCTTAAATTTCACCTCATGTTGCTAAAGAAAAACATTTTCGTGGCTGGGAATCTTCCTCTCTTTCCGGGAATCTTTTCTTGCGCTTGTGCGCATTTCTTATTCGATTAGAAAATCGTTCATTTTTCTAAAAATCTACAACATGCCCGATCACTCAGATTTGATGGCCACATGAAATTTGGCCTTTGTTGTGGCCCACTTATGGTGCAAAATTCCAAAGAAAATTCTTAAGCCTCGTACACACGATCAGATTTTCGTCAGGGAATTGTGTGGCGACAGACTGCCTAAAATCTGGCCGTTATTACGCTCCATCAGACAATTGTTGTCCAACTTTCCACCAACAAATGTTGGACGGCCGGCTAGTAAATTTTTGGCAGACAACGTTCTGTTGTCAGATTTTCCTATTGTGTGTACACAAATCTGTCATAGAGAAGTCCAAAGTACAAACACGCATGCTCGGAATCAATTCCCAACAAACAAGACATTAGCAGAAGGTGCCCAAAGGGTGGCGCACAAGAGTTGAAATTTCACGTAGTATGTCACTACGTTCGTGTTTGTTGGTCGACAATTGTGTACCGTTTGTTTGCAAGACAAGTTCCTAGCACATGCCCTTCAGGTAAAAGTCTGATGCTTTGACAAAGATCCGATCGTGTGTACAAGGCTTTAGTTAAGATTTTCTAAAGATAATTATTTTGGAAATTTGACCCATGTATGGCCGGCCTCATTGGATTTATAAGTTCCACAGCAGCTGGAGTGCCAATGACTGCCTACTCTCGCACTAGAATTTCATCATGCTTCTTGCTTACATGTCCGCAAAGCTCATATCTGTGTTCTTGTCTAGCCTAATCAGACAAGTCCAAAAGACCGTTCCCACATGACCACACCAAATCTCCAGGAACCAACTGCCATTAGGCGCAGCAATGTTTATGCAAACAAAATTGTGGTGAATAAAGTGAGCCACATAAAATAAACAGGATGGCACATCAGTGCTGTTCATTTCTTATGATTAAGGATGAGCTAAGGCAGTGATGGCGAACCTTGGCACTCCAGATGTTTTGGAACTACATTTCCCATGATGCTCAACTACACTGCAGAGTGCATGAGCATCATGGGAAATGTAGTTCCAAAACATCTGGCATGCCAAGGTTCACCATCACTGAGCTAAGGTGTGTTCACAAGTCCACGTGCCCATGCCCGTCAGGAAGCTGACACTCCACAGTGCTACTCTCAATCTGTGCAGCTGCGAAATCGGCAAATGTCTCACTGCCTGTGATTAGCGCTGTGTAGTGTCAGCTTTCTGGTGGGCGCGGCACGTGGACTTGCAAACCCACCTTAGCTCATCCTTACTCATGATGTCTCCATTTTAAATCGGTGTGCAATGAAAACAGTGGCCACATATGCACACAGTGCTAGGACGGTCCCTCTACGTGAATCTGTAATCAGACTTGCTCCTCATGAGGATGGGTAGGTTCTCCTCCAATTCCTGTACACATGTACAGATAGAGACCAATTCGACAGATCAGTGCAGTGTCCGATTCAGCTGCGCACGATTGCGATGCGATCACAACACCGATTTCACGTGACTAACTTATCTTCTGCTGCACTCAAGGGATTTATAATGGTGGTACTCCACGCAGCACATAATTGGTGTCATTTCAAGCAGTATTAGCTGCTGCAGTGCGAAAACTCGATTCATCAACAAGAAAAGGCGTCATGAGTTAATAACGTGTGAAAATTTCACCCAGCATTAACACGTGAGCCATTACTTTTCTGATGTTAACACTTACCGCAGGCTTTGCTGTTTCACACATTTTGTATCCAAGGTATTAATGCTGCTTTTGTTCCCATCAGCTACAACCCGGTGGAAGGTTAGTAGTTCTCAGGTGTGAGCCTGCTCCTGTCATTTCACAGAGCAATGCTGGTGGATGCATGAAAAAGGGATCCATCCAGCTGTTCCTAGGCCCCCCTTTCATGCATGGAGCTGCATTAACTCCTTCCCACCAAGCAACAGTGTCCCTTTACACCTGGGGGCGGGACTGACTTCACAATCACATGACCACCGACTGGCAGTCACTGTAGTCATATGATCGGAAGCCCATGCCGTCAGCTCCCAATCATGATCAGAGACTGAGCACTGTCCATGACAGCTCAGTCACTGTGCAGGAAGTACACAGAGGGGATGTTCTCAGCATAGAAACCTCAGCTGTCCATACGTTACGTGGGCGGCGAGGGGTTAACCAAAGAAGATCAATCTAAGCAAATGTTATTCAGAAGGCTAACAACTTCATGCTTCAAAATATTTACATGAAATGTTCAATTAGCCAATTTCCAAGGAAAAATTATGACCCGTTCACACCAGTGAGCCACACTAAAGCCTGATTCACACCTATGCATTTTTAGTGCTTTTTTACAGATTTGCACTACAGAACGTGTTCCATAGGAAACCATGTTAAATGGACTGCAGTGCAAATCTGCAAAATGCAAAAAGCACTAAAACTGCATAGGTGTGAATCCAGCCTAATGGCTGTGGGTTCAGGCCTGGTTCACACCTATGAATTTTTAGCGCTTTTTGCATTTTGCAGATTTGCACTGCAGTCCATTTAACATGGTTTCCTATGGAACACGTTCTGTAGTGCAAATCTGTAAAAAAGCACAAAAAATGCATAGGTGTGAATTCAGCCTTAGTGTGGGCTATAGGCTTTTTTAGGTCTAGGGCACATGCGTCAAACACTAAGGCCCACGGGCCGAATCCGGCCCTCCAGGCCATTTCATGTGGCCCCTGCACCTCTCCTGCAACTGCAGCACTCCCCTTGTCTCAGCAGTTGGCAGCAGAGGACAGAACTCCTCCTATAGATGACTTGACATCTGATGTAAAAGGGGGGAGGGGGGGGTGTGCATTGGACATCTATACGTACAGATAAAACTGGCCCTTTGAGGGCAACCATAATGCTGATTTGGCCCACAATGAAACCCCTGGTCTAGGGGGGGGGGGGTCTGAAAAGGCAGTGGACTATCCCTCAGTGTCCTCACATCGAACGCAAGGCTTTGGGTTTTGCATTGTACTTAATGACATCAAAGAACCTGTGGCTCCCAGAGCATTGGGGTAGAAGGGGCTGTGGGGACTGGCTTATGCCGCGTACACACGGGCGGACTGTATGGCGTACTTAGTCCGTCGAAACACATTTCAGCGGACAATCCACTCGTGTGTGGGCTTCAGCAGACTTTTTCAGCGTGCAGTCCGGCGTACTAAGTATTTCGTTTTTTTTTTTATTCTGTCCGTCGTACTTTGGTTTCAGCGGACAATCCGCTCGTCAGTATGCTAGTTCGACGGACTAAGAATGGCGCATGCCCAGAAAGGATTTACACGGCGGAAGGGTGCTTTGCTGTGTCTTGGACTTCCTATTTCTAGTCCCGTCGTACGTGCTGTACACGTCATCGCGCAAGCTTTCGACGGACTGTTTGTGCATCCGTGTGTGGTCAAGTCCGTTCAGTCGAAAGTACAACGGACTGTCCGTCGGATTGTATGACGAACTAAGTATGCCATACAGTCCGCTCGTGTGTACGCGGCATTAGAAGCATGGAAGGAACCTATTGGAGAACCCCTAGAACTAAAACAAGAATTTAACCCTTCAAATACAAAGGCTACCCTTGGAGGATTTTTACTTTCTCTGGAATTCAGCTCTATAATGATCTAAGACCAACTTTCCAAACCTTTTTATCATGCAGAAACCCTTGAGAAAATGTTCTGGTCTCAAGGAAACCCTGCTAATAATTACTATATCTACAGCTCACTGGTTACTAGCGTGATGGCCAGTGGGAAGAACGCTCCCTACATTTGTGGTCATTTAAAAGAAAATAGATATCTAAAAGGGTCATTGGTGTTAGTGGGAACTTATCACAGAGGGAAAGATTTCTCATTGCTCAAGGAAACCCTCATTGAGAAAGGATAATCTAGGACAGGGGTGTCCAATGTTTTGACCTTCCTGGGCCACAGAGGATTTGTCTTGGGTCGCACATAAAATACACTAATAACAAAGAAAACTGGTGAGCCGTTCCTCCTGTGGCTCTCATCGGGTAGGTGCGGGCATCGGGCCCGTTTACTATGACAGGTCGCCGGTGGCTGCACCTATTCGTGGCCCTCTACACAGCTAGCAATTACCTATGGTGATCGCTGCAAGACACAGACAATTCACACTGGCCCAAATTGCTGGTGTGAATGTGCTGTGTGGGGAAGAAAAGAATGTGGGGGGGGGGGGGCATAGCCCACCATGGTACCCCCCCCCCCCCCAGATCCAGTGATGCAGAATTGACTTACCTGGTGCCCCTGCATTCCCTGCTGCTGCTGGTGGTATTGCAAAAACGACAGCCACGGCATCCCTCCAGACATGCATTTGCCTGGTTTGTCATTGTAGGATGCTGCGGCTGCTATGTTGTTGTGGCATCCCTACATATGTACATGGACTGGCTTGTCTGTGTCTGCTGCTATGCTTGCACAGCATTGCCCCAGATGGGCCTGGGCCACAACAATGGTAAATTCTGTGGGACTGCATGTGGGTTAAATGCCCACCCTGATCTAGGGCATAATGCAAGCTGCATGGCTGTCATTCTGATTGAACGTCTTCAATATCTCATAAATGTTTGGTCTGGAACAAATATGCAGATCAGAAAGGCTGGATTCACTTGCATTATGCTTGTTCTTGGCAAGCAATTTAGACAGCCAGATACCTAGCATTTTCAGACGCAGTTCAGCAACGGTTGTCGGTTTTTCCCTCATTTAAGGAAACTACTAAACTACAGCTGGTTCTAACAGATTACAGCTGCTCAACTGTCTCTTACACTCTTCCATTCAATCAGTTTCTAAGAAACAAGAGAAATTTGCCATCCTAATGGTACCATTTAAATGCCCGATTTTATGGAAGTCACAGATGTTCTTACACAGACTGTGCAGTGCCAACATGACAACAATGGCACTCATAGGGCAGTTAGAGATTGTGCCAAAATAATCTCTAAATGAATTATTCTGCTCCGCGACAAGCACTTCTGCCTTGTAGCACTGGTGTCCTCTGTTTATATCCTAGCCAGGACACTATCTGCATGGAGTATGTATGTTCTCCTGTGCTTGTGTGGGCACTCTGGTTTCCTCCCGCACTTCAAAGGCATGCTGGTAAATGGCTCCCATCTAAAATTGGTCTTATTCTGTTTATACATACATGGTATGCATGCAAGGTGGGGGCGTTCTTAGATTGTAAGCTCCTTAAAGAGCAGGGCCCTCGGATTCCTTCTATAATGAATTATAAAGGTAACTGTACTAACAGTATGTGCTGCACAAACTGTTGGCCTTCTATAAATCCTGTATAATAATAATAATAGCAGGGACGGATGTGAATGTACAGTATGTCTAGCCATACACAGTTAGGCTGTGTTCACACACGTCCGGTTGCAGTTTGCAGTCTGGAGTTCAGTGTTTTGTTCACCGATTCAGGTGCTAATTTTTACCTGAACTTGCACCTAAACTGGATGCAAAAAAATTGCACAGGACCCTTTTCAGAAAGGGACCGCGGCCGCCCTGGACAAGTGTGAACCAGCTCCATTGAAAGCCGGTCCAATTCCTGTTATGCAAATCGGAAGCTGTTAAAAATGCATCCAATTCACATATGTATATATTCATACCGAGGCCCCATTCACACCTGGGTGTTTTGTAGCTTCAGGCTTCAAGCTACAAAAATGCTGGGAGGGGAAAAAACATAAAATTATTCTCTATGGAGATGGTTCACATCTCCACTCCAAAACACCTGAAGCCAGAAGCTCAAAAAACACCTTAAGCTCAAACAAGTTCTGGAACTTTTTTTTTTAGGCAGATTTGGGCATTTTTCTGCTTTTTACACTGGTGACCTTTTCATCTGCACAAGATCGCAGCAAAACGCTGTAAAAAAACACCGCAAAAATTGTGGCAGATCATGGTAAAAAAACTGCCTGAAAAAAACTGCTACGCTCAGGTGTGAATGGGGTCTTAGCGTTTTGTTTTCTTTCCATTCAGCAATTGGACTGGCGCATAAACAAAACTCAAGCATCTTCCTCCAACCAGACAAATAAGGTGGAGGTAGGAATCTCCTTCACTGGGACATGCCATTCTGACAGCATCACCCCAGACTACACTGATCAATCACAATTTTTCCAACATGTGCCTTTGATGTTGATTAAATAATCGCCTTCTTTTGTGATGGAGAGGCCAAATACTGGATTTAAAATTTTTGATCAGTGTATGGGCAACTTATGTAAAATAACTGAATAAATTATCAGCCCTATATAAGGCCAGAGTCACACCTATCCATTTTTAGTGCTTTCTATAGATTTGCACTACAGAACGTGTTCCATAGGAAACCATGTTAAATAGACTGCAGTGCAGATCTGCAAAATGCTAAAGGACTAAAAATGCTTAGGTGTGAATCCAGGCTAAGGCCTGATTCACACCTATGCATTTTTTAGTGTGTTTTCAGTTTTGCAGAAACACACTACAGTCCATTTACATGGTTTCCTATGGGGATTTAGTTCACATCTGTGCATTTTATAAAAAGGACCAGGGACTTTTTTTTCTGGTTCCATAGACTTCAATGGATCAAAAGCGTGTATCGAAAAAATGCAAAATGTACCTGCAATATGCAAACGGCAACCTGCATAGGTGTGAATCAGGCCTTAATATGTTAGTTAATGTTATTTTAATTATATTAAAAATAAATTAGAGGAAAAAAAAAAAAAAAAAATCTTCTGGGGTATGTCTCTGTACACTACTAAAATAGAACAGAGGGAAAGACAGGGGAAAACCAATTTAAGGATTAAGCCAAATGCCGTGCAATAACCACCAAATACGGTAATTAACCTCTTCAACATCTTCTATGCAGCAATTATAGGAATAGCAACCTCTGTTTAATAATTTAAAAAAAATTCTTGTTTGAAATTGTTAAAACAGAGGCCGCTATACAAATAAATGCTGCATAGAATACGCTCTATATATAGAGAGTTATTATTCACGATTTATATAGCGCCATCAGTTTACACAGCGCTTTACAATGTATGGGGGGGGGGGGGGGGGACAACAACACAATTTTAGTACAGTTCAATACAAAAGGTAAAAGTTCAATAATATTATATATATATATATATACACACACACACATACACACACACACACACACACACACACACATATATATATACACACATATACATATATACACATATACACACACACACACGATATCTCACAAAAGTGAGTACACCCCTCACATTTTTGAAATAGTTAAAACAGAGGCTGCTATCCCAATAAAATGTTGTGTGTATATATTTTTTTTTTTTTTTTTTTATGTATTATTAAACAAAACACACACAAACTAGGACTATACTAGCACTAGACAAAATATGCGGCCGGGGGAAAAAAAAAAGGGCCACCTTTATGTTGTGTTTATTTCATTACACAGAGTAAAATGCGATTTGTACTAGATATGAGGGGGGCAACCATAGAAGCGTGCAGATCTCTTGATTTGTATTTCAGGCAGCATTGTGCTGATAAGTGATTAGCATTGTTGCTTTGCAGCTCTGAGTGGTGGGTTTAAATTCCACCGTGGACACCATCTGCATACATCCTATACATCCTCCCTGTGATTGTGTGGGGTTTCTCCTCTTATTATACAACATACTAGTATATTAAATTGTTTTCTCCCTAGATGACTCCTAGTGTTTGTTCCTGTGTACTAGGGACATTAGATAGTAAGCTCCTTTGAGGAACAACTGATGCAAATGAGCAAGTATAATTGAAAGCTTTCCATATAATCTGCAGACAGTGAAAATCATGCTAAGTATCATCATCCCTGCTAATCTGCGATTCCTGGCCCTCCCCATCCCCCTGAAAAGCGAGCTTCACCATTTGGAGCAGTTGCTGAGATGAATGCTTGCTGTGCTGATGAGATTTCCCTGCGTTCTACAGTCACTGGTGTTTCCCTAGAACCCCATGATAGGGCTACAAGAAATCACTCTGCTCCGTCACACACCAGCCAGCCTGCAACCGCCAATCACATCACGGCTGGCTGGACTTGCTGGTTTAAAATAGGTAAGCAAAGCAAAATAAACACAAAGGCCATGACGATTGCACTCACAGCCATCCATACGACATCTAGGTGACAGCAGGACTCCCAGAAAAAACAAAAACAAAACGCCAAATAAGATCATTGCTGACCAATGAGAATTATCTTTAGAGGGTGAATATTAACTAACAATCGTTTATGTTTACACTGTAGTCCTTTTAAAGATCCTGATCGAAAGATTTCTGCTATTTTACTGGAAAGAAATAAAAAAAAAACCAAAACAGGATCACACTTCATTGCTGGATTTTCAGGCATTTTTCAGCATTTTTTGTTTTTTTTTTAAAACATGTATGTTTTCAGACATAAACATTTTTATTTAGGCCAATGGAAAGCAGGCTGCTAGGAACCTATGGGGGGCAAAATCGCACAATTCTGTGACAGCACATTCCTTAATGTGAATGGGCTCTATAGAATTAAATGGAAATCCTGCGATTCTAGTAATGAGCCACAAAAATCGGTGATCACGGGCTAAAAGGAGCATTGATACGTGTACCAGGGCGACCTCTGCTCACGATGCTGGGACTTGTGTACACCAGATGTAGTCCCAAACATTTGTAAACGCAGTACAATCATATATGTAAGAACATTTTATTATTCCATAAGCACAGTTTGCATTGAAAAAAAAAAAAAAAAAAAAAAAAAAAAAACACACAAACAAAACAAAATAAATAAACACCAAACAAAACACCACAAAAAAATAAACACAAACAAGCAAAATACCACATACATTTTTTACACCAGAAGACATTGCACATGTAAATGTAACCCAGAAAAAAAAAAGTATATATATATATATATATATATATATATATATATATATATATATATATATATATATATATATATATATATATATATATATATATATATATATACATACATATATATATATACATATACATACATACATACATACATACATAATCTTTTTTTTTTATTATTATTGAAAAAAAAATGCACTACACAGGATTGCACTTTAAATGATCACTAACAGGACATGCTGAACCAAAACAAACAAACAATCAGCTACATATACAATGGGGTTATGTCAAAGGCTGGCCATACACTATATGACCTGATTATACAAATCTCCTTTATGTATCTGATAAATAAACTTTTCCCAGAATCCACTAAAATTATCGGATTAATAAAATACGTGAAAGGACATAAATCGATTTAATCAAAATTCTTCTGATCTGGGAAAAAATAAAAAATAAATTGTAGGAAAGTAGAAAAGCTGATTATTGGTGGTTAAAACACTCAATGTACAAATTTAAATAAAACGATTCAATCCGCACACAACTTCCCTTGCAATTTAGTTCAGATTTGACTGAATGGATCGGCCAGAACCAAATATTAGCCATTACTTTGCATTAACAGGCAGCCCTTTAATATTATGGCACATCGGATCGATTAGGGGATTACATGGTGAAAACAGAGATGCGACCGATAATTTTCAACAGTCCTCACTATTGATCCGCATCCCTACATGTGAAATATCGAACAAATGGGTTATCTGTTATAGATCCCGACTGTTCGTTATTGAAGAATGACTGAAAAAAGGAATAGTTGTCAAAGCATGAATGATCCTTGTGATTGTCGATAGATTTTCTGTCCAATCTGATCATATATAAAATCACTCGCTGTTAAGTTCCATACACGCTATTAGATTTTCTGAAGATTTTTGTCAACGGATTTACCAAAACCATATAATATGAGGTCAAACCTTAGGAGTTCCAATGTGTATACAATCAGGCAGGCCCTTGTACTACATGGTTTTGGTAAATCTGAAGACAAAAACCTGCAGAAAATCTAATAGTGTGTATGGGTCTAGATATAGAACGCTAAGGACAAACCTAAACAAACCATTTCATCCAATCAGTATCCCATCAGGCAGGCCCTTGCACTACAAAGTCAATGGTAGATGTGATTGTATAGTGTATGGGCAGGCAATTTCAAACATAGATCCATGTGTTGTGTATGAGATGCGATGTGCAGATCGCACACACATGTAGGACAGGGAAGATGTGTTCAGGAAGAGGTCAGGCTGACAGATGGGGGAGGGGGTGCATAGGACACATGGGGGCGATCAGGATACTCACAGGCGATGATCGGCTGTCTTCACACAGGCCGGATTGGGCGGTGTATGGGGAGATCGCTCAGTCTATACACACACAGTCCACCTCGGTGTACCGGATCGTCACCGGCTGTGCAGTGTCATGACCCGGACACATCACCGGGCTGTGCACACATCATGGCTCCTTCCCTCCCCCTCCCTGGCTGGGCCAGTCCTCTACTCGTCCGATCTCCTTCCCTCCGTGTACGATCAGTGACAGGCGCCTCTCCGGAACCTCGGGCCAAGGCTGACGTCTGCTCCGGATCCCTTTCTCCGGGTACGATCCTGCTCCGGCTCTCTCGCTCTTTTTTTTTTTTTTTTCTTCTACAACGCAGCAGATCCGCCCCCGGCCTGGCGCCTAATGGAGGAGGAGTAATAGTGTGAGAATGGCAGCGCGGCGCCCCCTGCTGCTTCCTGTCTGCTACTGCGTCATCTGGGGATTCCTCCATTCACAGGCTCGCTCTGATCTCTGAATGGAAGGACAGTCCTATCCGGGCTCACCCATCACTCCTCCGAGACGGGTGTACAGTGGCAAATGACAAAGGCTACTCTCCCTTCACACTGCTTCATTGTTAAAAAGCTGTAACTAAAGACAAAACGTTTTTTTTTCATCTTAGAGGGTCAGTTTTATTTCATCACCTGTGTCCCATTGGGGAGAATTCCCTTAATTTCCTGTCCCATAGCCCAAACAGGAAGCGGAAGGAAATCCCCCCAAAGTGAGGGAATCCCGAGTGGCACCAGAACTAGTGTCTGGGTTGGAGGTTTCCCTTCTTTGTCATGATGTCAAGACAAAATGTGACATTTTCCTTTACTATCACTTCTGATGATGACAGTAAACATGACTAATGGAGAGGCTGATTCTCCTGACGGGGGCACAGATCACAATAAACGCTGATTTGTGTCCTAATGCCAGAATCCTGCCCAAAACTAAACATAAAATAGGCGATTTCTTTACCCAGGGCTTTGTTTACATCTCAGGAGTCTATAGGCGGAGAATTCCAAGTATTACACGTTTCAAATACACGAGTGATCAAAACCATCGAGAAAAATCCACATTTGTGCAAAATCCTCATCCTCATCCTTCTCCAGAATAATCCTCTCCACAATGTAACTCCATCATCCTCATCTCTCTCCAGAATCATCCTCATCCCTTTTTACAATGTAACTCCATCATCCTCATCCCTCCCCAGAATCACCCTCATCATTCTCCAGAATAATCCCTCATCCCTTTTTACAATGTAACTCCATCATCCTCATCCTTCTCCAGAATAATCCCCATCCCTCTCCACAATGTAACTCCATCATCCTCATGTCCCTCCAGAATCATCCTCATCCCTCTCCAGAATCATCCTCATCCCTCTCTACCATATAACTCCATCATCCTCATCCCTCCCCAGAATCATCCTCACCCCACTCCAGAATCATCCTCACCTCTCTCCAGAATCATCCTCATCCCTCTCCAGAATCATCCTCATTCCTCTCCAGAATCATCCTCATCCCTCCCCAGAATCATCCTCATCCCTCTCCAGAATCATCCTCCTCCCTCCCTAGAATCATCCTCATCCCTCCCCAGAATCATCCTCATCCCTCTCCAGAATCATCCTCATCCCTCCCTAGAATCATCCTCATCTCTCTCCAGAATCATCCTCACCCCCCCTCCAGAATCATTCTCATCATCCTCATCCCTGTCTAGAATCATCCTCATCCCTCTCCACAATGTCACTCCATCATCCTCATACCTCTCTGGAACCATCCTCGCCCCTCTCCAAAATGTAACTCTATCATCCTCACCCCCCCTCTAGAATCATTCTCTTCCCTCTCCACAATGTAACTCCATCATCCTCATCCCTCTTCAGAATCATCCTCATCCATCTTCACAATGTCACTCCATCATACTCACCCCCCTTCAGAATCATTCTCATCCCTCTTCACAATGTCACTCCATCATCCTTATCACTTCTCAGAATCATCCTCATTTTAACCGCCTCAGCCCCGGAAGATTTTACCCTCTTCCTGACCAGACTACTTTTTGCGATTCGGCACTGCGTCGCTTTAACTGACAATTGCGCGGTCGTGCGACGTGGCTCCCAAACAAAATTGGCATCTTTTTTTCCCACAAATAGAGCTTTCTTTTGGTGGTATTTGATCACCCCTGCGGTTTTTAATTTTTGCACCATAAACAAAAAAAGAGCGAAAATTTTGAAAAAAACGCATTATTTTTACTTTTTTCTATAATAAATATCCCCCACAAATATATAAAAAAAACTATTTTTTTTCCTCAGTTTAGGCCGATATGTATTCTTCTACATATTTTTGGTAAAAAAAAAAAAATCGCAATAAGCGTTTATTGATTGGTTTGCACAAAAGTTATAGCGTCTACAAAATAGGGGATAGTTTTATGGCATTTTGATTATTATTTTTTCTTTTACTAGTAATGGCGGCGATCTGCAATTTTTATTGGGACTGCGACATTATGGCGGACACATTGGACACTTTTGAATTTTGAGACCATTGTCATTTATACAGCGATCAGTGCTATACAAATGCGTTGATTACTATAAAAATGTCACTGGCAGGGAAAGGGTTAATGCCAGGGGGCAATCAAGGGGTTAATTGTGTACCCTGGGAGTTGATTCTAACGGAAGAAGGGAGGGGACTGTGTAGGGGAGATAACAGATCGCTGTTTATACTTTGTATGAACAGACGATCAGTCTCTTCTCCCCTCAGAGAACTGTTTACACACACAGATCCCGGTTCTCTATGTGTCAGCAGCGATCGCGGCTCAGAGGGAAAGCAGCGGGCGCGCCGCACTCCCCTAGCAGCCACAGGGCGAAGCGATGTAACATAAGGTCGCTTTGCCCAGCCATGCCATTCAGCCGCAGTACAACAATTGGTCAGCAAGTGGCTAGTCTCAATTTACACTGCTTCTAAAGTCTACATTTCATGTTAAATAGAGCAAGGGAGGGCTATAACCCCTGTCAGTTTTATTTTGTTATATTTGTCCCATTGGGGAGATTTCCCTTCACTTCCTGTCCCATAGCCCAAACAGGAAGCGGAAGTAAATTCCCCCAAAGTGAGGAAATCCTGGCGTGTCACCAGAACTAGTGTCCACATTGAAGGTTTCTCTTCTTTTAATGTTCTGATATTAAGCTAAAATGTGGAAAATAAACAGGAGTAAAACCAAGGAACCAAATAAGGGGACCACACTGAACCGCTGTGCTCACACTCAAATGACCAAATGAGAAAGGACAGAAAAAACACACTAGGGCAAAATGTGGGATTTTCCTTTACTTTCACTTCTGAAGATAATGGTAAACATGACTAATAGAGAGGGTGAATCTCCTAATGGGGACACAGATTGCAATTAAGGCTATATTTCCACTATTGCACCCCCAAAGTCGCACGATTTTGCGACAATTTTTACCACTTTTTTTTTGTTGGCACGACTTGAAGCAATACCTGTGTAATCTTGAGGTCTATGGACCTCAAATCGCATCAAAGTGGGGCCAAAGTAGTGCAGGGACTACTTTGAAGTCGCTGCATCTTGAAGTCGCACAGATATGAATGGTACTCATTGGAAATCATGGGGGCGACTTCTCATGCAACTTTTCAGTCCCAAATCGCATGAAAAGTCGCACTAGCGGAAACCTAGCCAAAGACTGATTTGTGTCCTAATCCTGTCCTGTTTTGCCGTTAGCCAGGGCTGGATTTACATCTCAGGGGTCTATAGGCAGAGAATTACAAGTATTACACATTTCAAATACATGAGGTATGAAAACCATGGAGAAGAGTCCAAATTTGTGCAAAATATCAAAAAATAATATATAAAACATTACAGCAGCCAGAACCTTGGTGCATATTATCAGAAACAATGGAAAGTGAGCACAGCATAATACCTAACATGCGTAGATAAAAGTCCAATTAGTAGCCATCTAGTTCACCCAAAATGGGGGCTAGAAAAAATATAAAATCTTATGCCGCGTACACACGATCGGAATTCCTGCCAGAAAAAGACCGATGAGAGATTTTCATCAGAAAATGCGACGTGTGTATGCTCCATCGGAATTTAACTGTCCGAATTTCCGCCAGCCAAAAATTGATAGCATGTTCTCAATATTCCCGACGGAAAAACTTTCTATCGGTAATTCCGATCGTGTGTATGCAATTCCGACATGCCAAAAATCACGCATGCTCAGATTCAACTACGAGACAGAAGCTATTGGCTACTGACTATTGAACTTCCTTTTTCTAGTCACGTCGTACGTGCTGTACGTCACCGCGTTATAAATGATCGGAATTTGATGTGACCATGTGTAGGCAAGACAGCTTGAGCGGAATTCCGTCGGGAAAACCATCAGAGCTTTTTCCGACGAGAATTCCGATCGTGTGTACGCGGCATAAGAGCTGCACGTTTCTGGCTAAAATGAGAATCACAATTTTTTTGCTTAGAAGATAGATCACGATTCTTGTGTCGTAACATCATCTTTCACATTAAAACAAAAAAATTGGGCTAACTTTACTGTTTCATTTTTTTTTTTTTATTCGATGAAGTGTATCCCCCCCCCCCAAAAAAAACGCTGGGCAAATACAGTGTGACATAAAATATTGCAGCAATTGAAATTTCTTTCCCTAGGGTCTCTGCTAAAATATATATAATGTTTGGGGGTTCAAGTAATTTTCTAGCAAAAAATATTGATTTCAACTTAAGAAACAAGTGTCAGAAAAAGATTTAGACTTTAAGTGGTTAAACTTCCTGCATTTACACAAAAGAATGCCTGGATTTTTTCTTTACACACAGAAGTTTCCCTTTGATCTAAGAAGGAAGTTGGTTACAATGTTTCATTTTAAAAACTTGGCAGACTGCCCAGATGTTTTCTTTTCACAGCTGAGTGAGCAGATAAGTCTCTCCACTTACCTGCTCACTCAGAATCGACAAACTCTGCAATAGAGATCGTCTGGGGGGTTGAATCGAGATCACGATTTTTTTAACAATATATTGTGCAGCTCTAGTAGGGTTGCTTTTCGTTCATTAACCACTTCACCTCCGGAATGTTTATCCTCCCCCCTTCCTGACCAGGTCATTTTCTAAGATACAGCACTGTGTTACTTTAACTGACAATTGCGCGGTCGTGCGACGTTGTACCCAAATAAAACAAATGGCCCTTTTTTCCCACAAATAGAGCTTTATTTTGGTGGCATTTGATCACCTCTGGGTTAAAAAAAACAAGGGCAATAGATTTAATAGATGGGAAGTTGAAAAAAATGACTGACAGCCTGTTCACACCTGAACGTTTTGTAGCCCTACGCCTGAAGCTACAAAACGCTGGAGGGGAAAAAATCCATTATTCTCAATGGAGATGGTTCACATCTCCACTCCATGTCGCCTGAAGCCCAACGCCTGAAGCTCAAACAAGTTCCGGACCCTTTTTTGTCGCGCGAATTGGGCTGATTTGGGCGTTTTCATTCCCATAGAAACTAATGGAAACGCTCGATTCGAGCGTTTAGCGCGACAACGAGCGTTTCTACGGGCGTTTTGACGCTGTATCTGCTCAAGAAAAAATAAGCAGATGAAAAATATTTTTCCTATTGGCTGAAAAAAAACGCAGAAGTTAAAAAACGCTCGTTGTCGCGCGTTGTAGTGTGACAAAAAGCTAGTTGTCGCGCGTTGTAGTGTGACAAAACGCTCGTTGTCGCGCGACAAAACGCAGGTAAAAACGTTCAAACACGCTACACTCAGGTGTGAATGCAGCCTGAAGGTCCGATACCAACCTGTCCTTGTGTAACATCAGAACAAATTCTTTACAGGACAAAACTACCAAATTAGGTAAACACCTTGCAGAGGTGATGACAACTTTGTGAGAGTTGTGAAATGCGGAATATCCCTAATAGGCTCAAAAGCTATATTTTAAAGGGCTGAGAGTATAAAATTTAAATTGGAGACACAGCTGGGTGCCACATGAGAAACACCCAGTAGGAAGATATTGAGCGTGGTACTCTCTTGACCCTCCCTCTTAGATTGTAAGCTCTAACAAGCAGGGCTCTCTGATTCCTTCTGTAATGAATTGTATGGGAACTGTACTGTCTGTCTTCATGTTGTAAGAGAGGGGGGATTTGGGACTGTAAATGAAGCACAATTAAGTGCCTCCATCCCGGTAATAGGTGCGTATAAAAGGAAGTTGGGACTTTAAATGAAGCACTTGGATAGTGGAGGTGAATTTTAACCATGTTTAAATATTTATTGTTTGTTAATTAAAAAGACAGTAAAAAGTATCAATTTCATTATATGTAAAGGCATCAATATAGTAGAGGCATGATATATAGTATATACACACAACAGCGCCTGATAATAATAAATAAATTAAATAGTGTAGCATAATAGTACCCATAACGGCATGCCCGATATCGACAAATATACCCACATGGTAAGTATACATCCACTAGATATAAAAATTTCTTTGTATATAATTATAATGGCTCCGTATAAAATATAGCTGGGGCATCAAATCAAAAGCTCAATGCGTTTCGTGGGTGTATCCCCACTCATCAGGAGCCGATGCGACCAAAAAATTCCTACGGAATATAAATAGAAAGTATAATATACTAACCATATAGACAAATATATACGTTAATAAACATTTACTGCGTATAGATGGTTAGCCAGAACACACTCACCAATCCGGACGGCAAGTGCAGTGCACGGCGGTGGACGTAGGGTGGGCCAGGAGCATAATCCCTCCACGGGAACTGAGGCGGCATGAATATGGATGCGATATCGGGCAGAATATAGGAATGCACCACCCCACGGAAAAAGTTTCTATTGGAAATTTCCGATCATGTGTATGCAATTCCAACGTGCAAAAACTCACGCATGCTCAGATTCAACTACGAGACGAACGCTATTGGCTACTGAACTTCCTTTTTCTGGTCCCGTCGTACATGTTGTACGTCACCGCGTTCTTGATGCTCGGAATTTGGTGTGACCGTGTGTATGCAAGACAACTTGAGCGAAATCCCGTCGGAATTCCGTCTGGAAAACCATCAGAGCTTTTTCGAACCAAAATTCCGATCCTGTGTATGTGGCATGACAGTCATCAGTTTTCTGCTCAGGGAGCTGTGAGAACCAAGCGATTGGTGGTGTTTGACCACTCGGTCCTCAGTGTTAGAGCCGATGGGGGACAGATGCAACATTGAAATGATGCTGCATCCACCTAGGTAAGTATGATTCTACAATAAAAAAAAGTCCATACTTTTAAGTTGTTCGCATTAAGATCACCCAATGTCATTGGTGTGACCTGGAGATTAATTTTAAGTATATACAGTATACTGTATTTTTTTTTACAGTGATCTCCTATAGGCACTCCTATGGAATATAGTAGTGAAATTGGAAGCCAAATGTCGCGTAAAAACAGTCAGACTTTCTGGCAGAAAAGGTCAGACAGAATCATTCCATCGGATATTTCGATCATGTGTGGGCTTCATCTGACTTATTTTTTTAAAAAATTCTGACGGACCTAGAAATAGAACATGTTTTAAATCTTTCAGACGGAATCAATTCCTATCAGGAAAACCGTTTGTCTGTATACTATTCCGACAGACCAAAAACGACCTAAGGGCAGCTATTGGCTACTGGCTATTTAACTTCCTTTTACTAGACCCGTCGTACGTGTTGTACGTCACTGCGTTCTAAACAATTGGACTTTGGTGTGATCGTGTGTACGCAAGTCCGTTTCAGCGGAACTACGTCGGAATTCCATCATATTCTGACAGAAAAACTGGTCGTGTGTACGCGGCATAAGAACTGAACGTCTTAGCTCCTTGGCTTAGAGCTGGACCACAGCTTTTACTGACAGCAATCAGTTTCTGCATTAGTACCAGTGGGGGCCTGCAGGACCGGTTTTAGTTTGATACCAGGGACACAACATTTTAATGATTGTCTAAAGCCAAATTTTTTTTTTAACTTTAGATAGAATAGGTAATGGGGAAACCCCCATCAGTAATTTGCCATCTCTGTTCCAGAAAAACCTCTCCAAAGTTTCATAAATCCCCTCTTACACAGTTATTACCAGAACTATTACTGTTCCGACAACTCAAAAATTTGGGATTTGCCCTCACCTTTTTTATGGTGGCCACCAGGACAAACAGAGAAGTTTTCACATATGTGATGCATCATCCCCATCAAGCTATCTGCACCACAACTCATTCAACAAACCTAGGGGTAGGCATAGACCAAAATTCACAAATAATGCTTGTGATTTTGAATATTGCTTGGGATATTGGGGTGTTTGTGAACTCTAAAGCTAGGTTCACACTATTGCAGGTGCTGGAATGGGTGTAAATCGCACACGTTCCCACTCCAGTAGCCAAAACCCACTGCTCTTTAGCAGATGCCTGGAGTGCCCTTAATAGCACTCACCCACATCAGAAAACGCAATGCATTTTCAGGTACGTAAACCCACATGGTGCCGCAGCAGCCCGTGGGTCTATGACGTTGCCTTGTGGGTGTGTTTTGGAAAAAAGTTTAAGAACCTTTTTCTTGCCTGTCCTGCATGTACAGCAGCCCATTTAAACGGGCGACACGCAGAAAATGAAAAGATGTGAACCTAGCCTAAAGTCCCATACACACTATAAGATTTTCTGCTAATTTTTGTCTTCAGATTTACCAAAACCATGTAGTGCAAGGGCCTGCCTGATTGCCTACAAATTGAAACTCTTAAAGAGGAAGTAAACCCTGATGAGTTTACTTCCTCTTTCATTCCCTGCAAAGGCAAAGCATAATGGACTACTATGCATCGCATAGTAGTCCATTATGTGTCACTTACCTGACACAGGAGCCAGCGAAGTCGCCGCTGCCCCCTGTAGTCCGCCACATCCATCTTATGGTGGGGTCTCGCAGCTCCGCCGCTGTCATTCGGCGAAGCCGCAATGACGTCACTCCCGCGCATGCGCACGGGAGCCGACGCGCGCGCCAGCTCCGTCGCTGAGAATGCCGCGCTCAGTGCGCCTGCGCGCCACTGTCTACGGCGCATGCGCCGTAGACAGCGGTGCCTGTTTTCGGGCAAATATCTCCTAAACCATATAGGTTTAGGAGATATTTCTTGGACCTACAGTTAAGCCTTAATCTAGGCTTACCTGTAGGTCAAAGTGGTTTGTAAGGGTTTACAACCACTTTAAGGTTTGACCTCATATTATATGGTTTTGGTAGATCTGAAGGAAAAAAAATCAGCAGAAAATCTGATAGTGTATAGGGCTTAGGATGGCAATAAAAAGCACCTCAAGCAAGTGGAAGCTCTTGCTACTGGTGGTTTTCCAATCTCCCTGTAAGTGGACCCATCATTTTCATCTGCTGCAGAAAGCAACATTTTGCTTGTGTCCCATTTTCACTCCCAGATGAGGATTGTTGTGTTTCAGCGCTTATGTGACTCAAAGAGAAACGTATTTTCCTGGCCATACTTTTCAGGAAGATATCTGCTGATCTGTAGCCGACCCAAAGCTGGCCATACGCATATAGATTTTTCTACTAGATTCATTTTTCCAACCAACACAATGTAGATGGGCAAATATCCCACTGCACCTATTGTATTCTGACCGTTGGTCCCACCAGCTGTCAAAATACCTGAACAGGGCCAGCATCTGATGGGATTCAGCCAATGATTTTCAGCCTGGTCCCTCCTATTTTTTTAATCAAAGATGTCGGGGAAGAGGTGGTCAAAGGGGCCATTTACTAAGTGAATTTTGGCTGGTTCATCAGGACCTGGTCAAATTTTCTCTGTCTATGGCCAGGATAACATCAATAAGCTGTAGTATTTACAATCAGGGAAGTTTTATTAGATCTATAGACATGTGCAGAATGAAAAAAATTGTTTTGTTATTTACATAAATTATTTAAGTTCAATTTATTTAACTCGTTTAATTCATTTTCAGAATTTGTTTAATTTATTCAAATTCTAATTGGTTCAAACCTTCCAAATTCCATCAAATTGAGTTCAATTCAACAGAATTTAAAAAAATGTATTCTATTCTAAATTCTAATTTTGGAACATGGTTTCTATTCTATTCTATTCTTTTATTTTCTATTCTTCTCTTTTATTTTTTATTTTTTATTCTATTCAAATTTATTCTATTAGAAATTAAAATGTCAGAAGATGGTTATATTGTTATATTCATCCTTTTCTATCCTAGTCTTTTGTTTTTTCTGTTTCTATTCTTTTCTATTCTATAACTTTATCTTCTATTCTATTCTATTCTATTTGAATTTATTCCATTTGAATTTGAATTTATTCTATTCGAAATTTGAATTTCGGGTGATGGTTAAATTCGTTCTGTTGTATTGTTTTACTCTATTCTAATTGATGCTTTTATTTTTTATTCTATTCTACTCTAATCTTTTCTAGTCTATTCAAAGTTTGGGAAATGGCTATATTTATTCTATTCTATTATTTTCTATTGTTTTTTTTCTATTGTTTTCTATGCTATTATTTTATTCTGTTATATTCTATAGTTTTTTTTTCTATTCTATTTTAATTCACATTTATTTTACTTGAAATTTGCATTTCAGAAGATGGATATATTCTATTTTATTTTATTCCTTTTTAATATTCTATTCCTTTATTTTCTATTTTATTCTGTTCTTTTATTTCAATTCTATTTTGTTCTGTGTTATGCTTTTCTATTCTATTCTATTATTTTATTTTCTATAGTATTCCTTTCTTTTCTAGTCTATTTATTTTCTGTTCTATTATGTTCTATTCTATTCTACTTTTTCTATTTTATTCCTTTATTTTCTATTCTACTTTATTCTCTTTTGAAATTCAAATTCCATTCACAAACAATTTAAATTCAATTTGAAACCTATTGGAATTCTATTTGGAAAAATTTGATTTGAAGACTATTCAAATTCGATTTGAAAACTATTTGAATTCAAAATTGATCTGATATGTTGTTTCATTCATTTAGATGCTTTTAAATTCGTTACTATTGTCATTCGGAAATTCAGATGCATCCAAATTTCTGAAAAATTTGTACAAAGTTCAATTCAAAACAAACCGTGAAGAAGATCTGCCATATATGGGCAAACTGTAGCAAAGTGTCCCAACAAATTATATTCCATTTTTGGCAATCACAGGTTCATAGTTGGCTTTCTGTAATCTCTTTCTACTTATTTATTGCACAATTCATGTTCTGCCAAGTAATGATATGTGATGCTAAGACTGTAAAATCGAATGTATATACTGTATGAGCAGTTTCTTATAAAGCAACTGAACCGGACGGTGAATTCTTAGCTTCCTCCGTGGTCAATTACCCATAAGAAGATTCATGTTTCTGCTTGACTGAGACAAAATAACTGAACCAATAATTAAGTGGCCAGCACTAGAAGGACGATATCACTAGGAAAATCGCTGTGAAGGTAAACATACCGGTCGAACGAGCTTTTCCACATAAAGAAAAGTTTATACATATTTGAAGGATGTTTATGAAAACTGGAAAAACGCCAACATGGAGCAAATGGAATTCACTGAAAACATTGATCATCTCCATGCATGTCGCACTGACTGGTAATGTATGTCAATTTAAAAGCCTTGGGGTTCCTCTACCTTGCACCAGGTAATTACTCTCTGAGGTCAATACTATTTTTTAATAAAATTGCAGCTTAAATAAAAGCTGAACCCCTGGCATTTTCTGCAAACTACACTGTATTAAAAAAAAAAATCATAATAGAATTGTAGAGGCTGCTGTTACTGACCTCTTCTACTTAAAATGGCAATTGCCTGGCTGTTTTGCCTTTGGCTTTACCACTTTGAGGGCTTAATTCACTAATGATTATCACAAGTGATATTGGAAATATTTTTTAGATAATAACTTCTCCGCAGGATGTGGAAACCTTGCTAAAAGATCTGAACAAATTAATGGGGTGGACAAATACATAGCAAATGAGAAAAATGTAAAATAATGCATTTAGGTAGCAAAAATATGAATGCCATCTATACACTGGGGGGAGAACCTCTGGGGGAATCTAGGATGGAAAAGGACCTGGGGGTCCTTGTAGATGATAGGCTCAGCAATGGCATGCAATGCCAAGCTGCTGCTAACAAAGCAAACAGAATATTGGCATGCATTAAAAAAAGGGATTAACTCCAGGGATAAAATAATAATTCTCCCGCTCTACAAGACTCTGGTCTGGCCGCACCTAGAGTATGCTGTCCAGTTCTGGGCACCAGTCCTCAGGAAAGATGTACTGGAAATGGAGCAAGTACAGAGAAGGGCAACAAAGCTAATAAAAAGTCTGGAGGATATTAGTTATGAGGAAAAGTTGCGAGCATTGAACTTATTTTCTCTGGAGAAGAGGCGCTTGGGAGGGGATATGATTTCAATATACAGATGCCGTACTGGTGACCCCACAATAGGGATAAAACTTTTTTTGCGGAAGGGAGGTTAAAAAGACACCTGGCCACTCATTAAAATTAGAAGAAAAGAGGTTTACCTTAAACTATGTAGAGGGTTCTTTACTGTAAGAGCGGCAAGGATGTGGAATTCCCTTCCACAGGTGGTGGTTTCAGAAGGGGGCATCAATAGTTTAAAAAAAACTATTAGATAACTACCTGAATGACCGCAACATACAGGGATTTACAATGTAATACTGACATTTAATCACACACATAGGTTGGACTTGATGGACTTGTGTCTTTTTTAAACTTCTCCTACTATGCATGCAAAAATAAAAAAGTTACTTCATCAAGGTAAAATATAAAATTTGAGGTAAATATCACAAATTCATTAAAAATGGTGGGTAAAAAAAAAAGAATCCTACTGTAATTGCCCCACTGGATCATGTACCTGTATGTTGGCGGGTTCTTCCGGGTATGTGAGTTTGCATGCTGACCACGCTGTGCTTGGACACAGTGCGGGTTTGTCAATGTACCCAATAATTCATGGCTGAGACCTGCTTATCAGCTGTGTCCAATCATGGCACAGAGCCCTGTGTGTTTACAAACACACAGAGCTCTGTACACTGATCAGTGATCTGGATGTTTCTTTTCCCTGCATAGCAGGGAGAAAAAACAACCAGATAGAAAAGCATTACACATTACACATTGTTAGGCATAGAATTAACCCCTTGATTTCCCCTAGATGGTAACCCCTTCCCAGACAGTGTCATTAGTACATTGTCAGTGTATAGTATTAACACTGATCACGGTATGAGTGTCACTAGCGATGTCAGTGTCAGTTAGTGATGCTCTCAGAGAGTGTCTGTTAGTGCCAGGTTGTCCACCACCCTAACACAGTCACACTATCAGTTGAAGCAAACCCCTTTAAAAACACATCAGCCTGCAGGGACTCCAGTGATGTCACCCCTTATGTACTGGTGACTGTCCAATTTGGGAGTACCAAGCCATGGATGAGTGGCTAGAAAAGTGCTTTTAACTCGTGTTTGTGAGTAGTTTTTTATTCCTTATTGTGATTGGATTGGAAGTTTTTTTTTTTTTTTTTTTTTACCAAACACATGTAGCAGAACACATTTTTGCCTAAATGTATGAAGAAGTTTGATTTTTAAATGTTTTTATTGGATGTCTTTTATAGCAGAAAGTAGAAAGTATCATTCTTCTTTTTTTGAAATTTTCTGTCTTTTTTTTATTTCACAAAAAATAACAAATCCTGTGGTGATCAAGCAAAACTAATAACGCTCTTTTTCATGTGAAAAAAAAATGTAATTTGCATCCAGTGTTGCATGACTGCTCAATTGTCAGTGCAGTTCTGAATAGTAAAAAAGAAAATGATCATGAAGGGGTTAAAGTCAAGTCACTAAAAAAAGAACCACACACATATGTTATTATTACAGGCACTTAACATTTTAGGAATATACAAAATAACAATGAGGGGAACACTACAATAGCCAGTAAGTTAAAATTATACAATGTATCAGTGTGGAAATATTCTGCCCTAAACTCCGTAAAATAAATTGTAACATTTTTGCAATATTTCTGTGTGCCTTCATTCATAGGACAACCTTCCTTTGGTGCACTCTTAGACTGTGAACAAATAATTGTGATAAAACATCATAAAAATAACATTTGGTTTAAGTGCTAAATATTGCAAAACATAGATCTTTCATGTATTGGTTCAATAATAAAAACATTTTTTGTGAATTGACAATGTATGAGCTAAAAACAGAATTAGTTATTAGTTAGGCCCCTTTCACACTGGGGCGGTTTTCAGGCGCTACAACGCAAAAAAATCGCTCCTGTGTAGGGCCTGAAAAAAACGGCCCCTTTCACTCCACTGTGAAAGCCCGAGGGGCATCTACACTGGAGCGGTGTGCTAGCAGGACGGTGAAAAAAGTCCTGCTAGCCGCATCTTTGGAGCGGTGAAAGGAGCGGTGTATTCACCGCTCCTACCCATTGAAATCAATGGGGCAGCGCGGCTATAACGCCAGCAAAGCGCCGCTGCAGTGGGCGGTTTTAACCCTTTTTCGGACGCTAGTGGGGGCTAAAACCACCCCGCTAGCGGCCGCAGACCGCCGCTAAGACAACGGTAAAGAGGCGCTAAAAAGAGCGGTGCTTTACCGCCGACGCCCGCACCGCCCCAGTGTGAAAGGGGCCTTAGTATTTATCCCTAAAGGCCCGTACTCACGATACGAAAATCAGAAGGAAAAATTTGTACAAAGAGCTGTCTGCCGATTTTTGGATCATTAGTATGATGCTTTCAACAATCGATTCAGATTTTTCGTCCGACAAAAGCTAGATGTGCAGACTATAAAATTTTTGTCGTACGTGAACGCAACCTCCGATAAAAATGATAAAAATCGTAAAAGAACAAGACTATGCATGCTCAGAAACAAAAGAATACATACAGAACTATTCAACACATGACGTCACTTCTGACGTTGAATTCTGTTGTATGAAAATGTTCGTATTGTGAGTAACCTCTTCACTTTGGACATGAGACTAGCACGCAACAAAAATGGATGTTCGTTCATCCGAAAATCTAAGCGTGTGTATGAGGCTTTAGTATCTCTTGCCTTCTCCTGAGACGACTATGGACTATGAGCTTTGAAGTGAATGAATAAATGAATGTTAGAGGGAAAAGGAGATGCTGGGAGCTCTCAAAGGACATCACAAGAAGGAAGGAAAGCATAGTAGGAAACATTTTTATGAAAAATTAAGAAATGGACACTTATGGATTATGTTTGGAGATTAGGTTTGTCACATTAATACATGAATGAACAAAAAAACAAAAAATGTAAGGAGAGAGATAGGGTAAAGGCACTAGTCCCAATAATAAATAATGCTCACATACAGGGCTGCTGTTAGAAACCACAGGACCCCATACAGGCAACCTGACACAGGCACCAATGCTTCAGTTATGAATGGACACAGTGCGTGATTGGAACCGTTCACTTATTGCAGGGATATGCAATTAGTGGACCTCCAGCTGTTGCAAAACTACAAATCCCATCATGCCTCTGCCTCTGGGTGTCATGCTTGTGGCTGTCAGAGTCTTGCTATGCCTCATATGACTTGTAGTTCCGCAACAGCTGGAGGTCCGCTAATTGCATATCCCTGACTTATTGTATTCATTCAGGAAAGAGAGAGGCTGGTAAATATGACATATGTATCAGACCCTTCTCCCACTATCAATCTTGAAGGATCCGATTGTGTGCTTGCATCTGCTGAAGGGAAGGTGAGGAGGGAAGTCAGCATCACTGCAAGGGTGGGGCACACAGAGAGGCAGGGGGTAATCAGTGTGGCGGGAGGGGGGCCTTTACTGGAACCGATCCTTTGTATGGCTCTCTCAGCAGCAGCTGAAAACCAATAGGAGGGAGAGAAAAATAAGCCAGCTTTCAGTTGCTGTAGAGAGAGCCATACATGGGATTGATTCCAGTAATTGCCCCCCTGCCGCACTGACCACCCTCCCTGCCCCCATCCAATTCTCCCTGCTGCATGGGCTCCCTGCTGCCTGGGCCCCCTGCTGGCCCAGGATCCGTACAGGAGAACTGGTGGTACCCCCTTATCTATGGCTCTGCTAACATACAAGAGTAACAATAATAAAATTAAGGAAAGTGGTAGTTTTAAATACTAGTTAAAATGCTAATAATATTGACCTAATTAGGGGGGGGGGGGGGGGTTTAGGAAAACTCTAGAGAGACAAGACAGAAAAGAGTGGTGCAAACACCACCATAGTGTAGTATTTATTAGGAATTCTGATTTATAAATATGTATTAATTATTAATAATTGGTACATTTGATGATATACTCAACTACAGTTGTGTTTGCAGCACTTTTTACTGTTGTTCATTAATGTGAACCTGTGCTTTGCACGTGCAGGGCAAAGCAACAGGTTCTCTTTAATATCAGTTAGTATCACCAGTATTGCCACAAGGATGGAAGGGAAGAAAGTCATATGCCCATCCATATTGGAAGTACCAGGTAGGTCACTCCATTTTTCTGGGTAGATGAACAGTGAGGAAGGAAGGTAAATACAAGCAGCTGCGGGGGCCAGCATTACAGTGCATGGGCAAAGCTTAGGTTCCCTGTCTCAGCAGAATCACTTGTAGACTAGAGAAATCTTCAGTGCGCAACAGCCCCCCCTATTACTTACCCGAGCCCCATCTCTATCCAGCGATGTTTTGCACGAGAGCCTCAGGCTGTCTGGGACTCTCCCTCCTCATTGGCTCCCGCTGCGGTCAATCAAAGTCAGTGAGCCAATAAGGAGAGAGAGGGGGCAGGGCTGAACCACAGCTCCATGTCTGAATGGACACACAGAACAGCGGCTCAGCTCAGGTGCCCCCACAGCAAGCTTCTTGCTGTAGGGGCACTCAACAGGAGGGATGGGACAGGAGCATCGGTGGGGGACCCGAGAAGAGGAGGATCTGGGCTGCTTTGTGCAAAACCACTGCACGGAACTGGTATGTATAACATGTTTGTTATTTTTAAATTAAAAAAAATGAGATTTTAATATCACTTAGGAAAACTTGTATCTCCTTATTTCTCTGCACACGTAAGCCTATACTCCTTCTCAAAAGGAATTAACTTCAAGAAAAGGGGGGAAATATGTAAAAAATGAGTTGTTGCAATAATCAAGTTACATCTTTTATAGTATAGGAAACAATTCACTTTTTCACAATTTCTTTTCTCATGATTTTTTTTTAAATAGCCCTGTGTGATACCCAGGGAGCGCAGACATAGCATGGATTCCACTTACTCCCAAAGTGGATCAGCGAATGACAAAAATAATTCTGGATTATAGCTCTTCCCACTTTAGAAACAGAGACATCACTTACTGTATACATGGTTATATTTAGGGATCTAACTAGCTCTCCTGTTGAATCTATAGAAAGCTTTTTGTTTATGTAACAATTACTTTGTAACTCTATGCAATAAAGCAGACCAAGCCACACATGTCCATCCTAGTTCATTTAGCTTTGGTCCAATGGAAGTGCTCTGGGGGTGTCTGCTGTATGGTATATACTTCTGATAGTCATATAAACCTGTGAAAATGGTCATAAAGGATGGGCAAGTAAGTGGGCACCCCGTTTTGCTTCTTGATCACACATGAAGGGTCCTGGTCGGTATGGGTTGGCAAGGTAAGAACAAATACAAAGTACTCTTGATTTAACCACTTAAGGACCAGGCCTCTTTTTCGGACTTGGTGTTTCCATGTTTAAAACAGTTTTTTTTGCTAGAAAATTACTTAGAACCCCCAAACATTTTATATTGTTTTTTTTCTAACACCCTAGAGAATAAAATGGCGGTCATTGAAATACTTTTTTTCACACCGTATTTGCGCAGCGGTCTTAGAAGCGCACTTTTTTTGGAAAAAATTCACTTTTTTGAATAAAAAAATAAGACAACAGTAAAATTAGCCCAATTTTTTTTATACTGTGAAAGATAATGGTATGCCGAGTAAATTGATACCCAACATGTCACGCTTCAAAATTGCGCCCGCTCGTGGAATGGCGTCAAACTTTTAGCCTCAAAAATCTCCATAAGCGACATTTAAAAAATTCTACAGGTTGCATTTTTTGCGTTACAGAGGAGGTCTACGGCTAGAATTATTGCTCTCGCTCTACCGATCGCGGCGATGCCTCACATATGTGGTTTGACCACCGTTTTCATATGCGGGCGCTACTCACGTATGCGCTCGCTTCTGTGCGCAAGCTCGTCGTAACGGGGTGTTTTTAAAAAAAATTTTTTTTTTTCTTCTTATTTATTTTAATTTATTTTATTTATTTTTACACTTTTTAAAAAAAAATAAAATAAAATGGATCACTTTTATTCCTATTACAAGGAATGTAAACATCCCTTGTAATAGATAAAAGCATGACAGGTCCTCTTAAATATGAGATCTGGGGTCAAAAGGTCCTCAGATCTCATATTTGGGCTAAAATGCAAAAAAATAAAAAAAAAATAAAGAAAATCTGACATTTAAAAAAAAATATACCTTTAAGAGGTATGGGCGGAAGTGACGTTTTGACGTCGCTTCCGCCCTCCTATGGTATAGAGACGAGTGGGGGCCATCTTAGCCTCACTTGTCTCTATGCCCAGCCGACAGAAGGACCCGATCGCCTCCGCCGCTACCGACGGCTCCGGTAAGCGGCGGAAGGTGCGGGAGGGCGGCGGGAGGGGGGGTGGCACCTCTCCCGCCGCCGATAGCGGTGATCTCGCGGCGAATCCGCCGTGGAGACCACTGTTATCGTACAGCCGACCGCCGCCTGAAGAGATGGATATCTCGGTTGTGGCAGCAGCTGCTGCCGTTACCGAGATATCCCTCTTCAAAAAATGGACGTACATCGTCGTGCGGCGGTCGGCAAGTGGTTAATTATAGCAGCCGCACACAAGCACAACTTGCAAACACAATCAGTTTTCATTTACTGATAAAAAAGAAATAAACTCTTCTCTTGGTACCTCCTAGGACAGTGATGGCAAACCTTGGCACCCCAGATGTTCACATGATGCTCATGCACTCTGCAGTGTAGGTGAGCATCATGGGAAATGTAGTTCCAAAACATCTGGGATGTCAAGGTTCACCATCACTGTCCTAGAAGGCTACATACAGTGCCTTGAAAAAGTATTCACACCCCTTGAAATTTTCCAAATTTTGTCATGTTACAACCAAAAATGTAAATATACTTTATCGGGATTTGTGATATGTGGGATTTGGGATATGTGATAGACCAACACAAAATGGCATATAATTGTGAAGTGGAAGGAAATGATTAATGGTTTTCAATTTTTTTTACAAATAAATATCTGAAAAGTGTGGCGTGCATCTGTATTCAGCCCCCTTTACTCTGATATCCCTAACTAAAATCTAGTGGAACCAATTGCCTTTAGAAGTCACCTAATTAGTAAATAGAGTCTGCCTGTGTATAACTTTAGCTCAGTATAAATACAGCTGTTCTGTGAAACCCTCAGAGGTTTGTTAGAGAACCTTAGTCAACAAACAGCATTATGAAGGCCAAGGAACACACTGGACAGGTCAGGGATAAAGTTGTGGAGAAGTTTAAATCAGGGTTAGGTTATAAAGAAATATCCTAAGCTTTGAACATCTCACAGAGCACTGTTCAATCGATCATCCAAAAATAGAAAGAGTATAGCACAACTGTAAACCTACCAAGACATGGCCATCCACCTAAACTGACAGGCCGGGGAAGGGGAGCATTAATCAGAGAAGCAGCCAAGAGGCAATTCTGGAGGAGCTGCAGAGATCCACAGCTCAGGTGAGAGAATCTGCCCACAGGACAACTATTAATCATGCTGCGTGCAGTCCACAAATCTGGCCTTTATGGAAGAGTGGCAAGAAGAAAGCAATTGTTGAATGAAAGCCATAGGAAAGTCCTGTTTTTTTAATTTGCGAGAAGCCATGTGGCGGACACAGAAAACATATGGAAAAAGGTGCTCTGGTCAGATGAGACCAAAATTGAACTTTTTGGCCTAAAAGCAAAAAATGCTATGTGTGGCAGAAAATTAACACTGCACATCACCCTGAACACAGTATCCCCACCGTGAAACATGGTGGTGGCAGCATCATACTGTGGGGATGCTTTTCTTCAGCAGGGACGGGGAAGCTGGTCAGAGTTGATAAGAAGATGGATGGAGCCAAATGCAGGGAAATCTTAGAAGAAAATCTGTTAGAGTCTGCAAAAGACTTGAGACTGGGGCGGAGGTTCACCTTCCAGCAGGACAACGACCCTAAACATACAGCCAGAACTACAAAGGAATGGTTTAAATCAAAGCATATTCATGTGTTAGAATGGCCCAGTCAAAGTCCAGACCTAAAGCCACAATGTTCACAGACGCTTTCCATCCAATCTGACAGAGCTTGCGCTATTTTGCATAAATGGGAAAAAATTCCACTTTCTAGATGTGTAAAGCTGGTAGAGACATACCCAAAAAGACTTGCAGCTGTAATTGCAGCAAAAGGTGGTTCTACAAAGTATTGACTCAGGGGGTGGAATACAAATGCACGCCACACTTTTCAGATATTTATTTGTAGAAAATTTGGAAAATCATTTATCATTTTCCTTCCACTTCACAATTATGTGCCACTTTGTGCTGGTCTATCACATAAAATCCCAATAAAATACATTTTAATGTGGTTTCAAATGTGGAAAATTTCAAGGGGTGTGAATACTTTTTCAAGGCAGAAATATATAATATTTCTTTTAATAAAATGACCTTATTTTGCGCTATAGTGGTAGTGAATGCTCTTTGTAAATCATCATACTATAGTCTTTAGGACCAGCAAACACCCGTGTAAACTGTCACTAAGGATGGAGCAGCATGAGACTTTTGCCGCGTACACACGATCGGAATTCCGGCCAGAAAAAGACCGATGAGAGCTTTTCATCGGAAAATGCGACCGTGTGTACGCTCCATCGGAATTTAGCTGTCCGAATTTCCGCCAGCCAAAAATTGATAGCATGTTCTCAATTTTTCCGATGGAAAAACTTTCTATCGGTAATTCCAATCGTGTGTATGCAATTCCGACACGCCAAAAATCACGCATGCTCAGATTGAACTACGAGACAGAAGCTATTGGCTACTGGCTATTGAACTTCCTTTTTCTAGTCACGTCGTATGTGTTGTACGTCCCCATGTTATAAATGATCGAAATTTGATGTGACCGTGTGTAGGCAAGACAGCCAAAAACCATCAGAGCTTTTTCCGACGAGAATTCCGATCGTGTGTACGCGGCATAAGTCATCTCGAGTTCTGTGAATTTAGGCTACTCAGTCCCCACACAATGTGCAAAAATAGAATAAAATAAACAGAGTTGCAGACAAAGACATTAGTCACAATAGCAAATTCAAATTAGTACTTACAGCTCAGTTTCAGTTATTAGTCATATGTTGTATAAAGTAACAGGTAAGTAACTACAAAATAAAGTATAAAACTTTATGGCTGCCCTTGGCTATATTTGACTACTGTGGTTACATAGGGCACCTGCAGGGGGCACCCTAATTCAGATTTTTAACTCGCAGTGTGAACATTTACAGGGTGCCATTGTTGAACTCTCTGTTTGAAAATGCTGCTTGCCTGGCTGTTATGTTTATCCTGAGGTTTTTTTTTTTTAAAATATATATATTTATTTATGTAGAAAAACATTTCTCTTACAGAAAGTAAAATAAAGTAAAGTAAAACAGCAAGAAAAAAAAAAGGTAACATAAAAAATAAAAAAAAATAAAAAAAAAAAAGAATAAAAGGGAAACATCAGTTATCACAAAAGTGTCAAATATAGACTTCCACATAAAGCAGGGACCCGGATTCCTGAGGCTTCAGGATCCCAGCCATCAACTAGGGCACCATAGTACACACAAGCATGGCACCCTGAGGGTAAGGGGTGCCCCCCCACGGGAGAAAGGCCCACATAAAAATTTATGGGTTCCCCCCCCGCAAGGGACTCCCCGACATCAGTGACAACCCGGGAGATACCGAGATAGAACAGAAGACCAAAACACAAGGCCATCGGATCTGTTGAAATGCTGTAAGTTGGAACTGTTAAACAGAAACCAGTTAACAGGGAATATGACTAAGGGGACACTAAGAAGATATATAATAAAGCAGCAGTCATCTGCACTAGTTGGTAGGCTTAAAGAAAAATTTAAGGAAAAATTAAAATAAAACTAAAACAAGAAGCACAGACTGCATAGCATGCAATGATAGGAAAGTAAAAAGACCTTAAACTTTGGTAATGGCTGCATAATTCACATAGGTACTTTCAACGAGGGTTCTGTTAACTCCAACAAGGCAACGTCTAAGCTAGACGAAACTCTGGATCAAAAGTGTGGTCCTGCCACGCTGCCCACCTACTTAAAAATTTCTCATATCTGTCCATACATGTTGTCACCCACTCCTCCACTTCCATAATCCCATTCACCTTCCCAATCCACTCCTCTGTACTGGCCACATGTGTTCACTTCCAGTAGATAGGGATTAATCTCTTTGCCACATTTAGGAGGTGTGGGAGTGCGCTTTTCTTATAATGACTGAGTGGGATGGTAGGAATATGGAGTAGAAAATGAGACGGGGACAGAGGGACGTCTACCCCAAGTACATTTTTTATCTGATCTTTAACTTGGAACCAGAAGGGTCGAATCATGGGACACTCCAACCACAGGTGCAGGAGCGTGCCTCTCTGGCCACAACCTCTCTAACAAAGATTGGGGACTGAAGGGTATATTCGTGATAAGGTCGAAGGCACACGGTACCATGTCGTCAGTAACTTATAATTAGTCTCTTGGGTCCTGCATTCAGTAGAGCTGGAATGGGTTAATTGGTATTTGTATGTAAGTTGGGCAGCCAAGAACTCCATCCCCAGGTTGTGTTCCCACTCCTGAATAAACGCGGCTTTAGTTATTGTGGGAGCGGAACACAGTAGTTTATACAATACTGAGACTAAGTGGGGTAGGGGCTCTTTTTCTATGAACAGCTGCTCAATTGGGGTAAGTGTAGACAACTCCCTAATAGAGCGTTCATGGGCAGCAAAAAAATGATGCAATTGTTTGTAATGCCAAAAGTCCATGGGAAAACTTCAAAATCTCTCTCTAAGGGTTTCCATGGAAAGCAGCCTACCATTTTTTCCAGAAATTTACCACAGCTGGGATTACTGGCAGCTGTTCATGACCTAAAAAATGCCAGGCTTTTCCCGGGGGGAAACCATAGGAACCCGCCTACAGGTGCCAATGGGGACAAAGAGGGGGCCAATGAGAATAGTTGATGAATGTGATCCCAGACACGTAGGAGGTGTGTTGTGAATGGAGATGTTGTCGCCGACAACCCCCTGTGTTCCCGAGGCAGCCAGTGGCGCCACTAGGGTTAGTGTCACCTGGTGCGGAAAACATTGATGTCACCCCCCCTCCACCAACTATAGTCCCCCCTCAGTACAGACCCCCTCACTAAGTAAAGACTCCCCCTTCCTCAGTACAGACCCCACAGTATAAATCCCCCTCACTAAGAACAGACACTATTTCCTCAGTACAGACCACCCTCCATCAGTATAGACCCCCCCACTAAGTACAGACCCCCCTCTCTCAGTACAGACCACCCTCCTTCAGTGTAGACCCCCCACTAAGTACAGTCCCCCTCCCTCAATACAGACCACCCTCCCTCAGTATAGACCCCTCACTAAGTACAGACCCCCCTCCCTCAGTACAGACCACCCTCCGTTAGTATATACCCCCCTCAGTACAGACCCCCCTCACTACAGACACCCCCATCAGTGTAGAATCCCCCCTCTTAGTGCAGACACCCCCCTTTAGTGCATACCCCCATCGGTATAGAAACCCCCTTAGTGCAGACCCCCATCAGTATAGAACCACCTTAGTGCAGACCCCCCATCAGTATAGAATCCCCCCTTAGTGCAGACCCGCCATCAGTATAGAACCCCCTTAGTGCAGACCCCCACATCAGTATAGACACCCCTGCTTAATACAGACCCCCCCATCAGTATAGACACCCCCTTAGTTCAAACCCTTGCAGTATAGACACCGCCCATTTAGTGCAGACCCCCGCAGTATAGACACCCCCCTTAGTGCAGACCCCCCATCAGCATAGGCACCAATATCCCCTCTCATAGCGCCCCCCCCCCCACACATGTCCATTTACTTATAATAAAGTGTACAGTACAGACCTCAGAACAGCGTGGCCATGGACGTATACACACAGCGGTGTGTGTCCCTCGGGCTCCTCCTCCTCATTTGATGTAAACAGAGAGGCGGAGGCGCCGGTGGCTTTAGCCGGCTCCTTTGACACAGAGCAAGGTGCAGATCATCAGGGCAGCGGGCAGTGTTAGTGGTGCCGCAATCCACGTGTGTCACCCCTCTGGCGGGTGTCATCCGGGTGTGGCCCACACCCCCCGCCCCCACCTAGCAACGCTACTGTAGGCAGCCAAGAGGCATATGATAGATTATGGCTTTCCAAGCATTTCTCCAAGGAGACCCACAGTTTAGTGTGATTATCCTGATGTTTTAATACTTTGCAAATCACTGGCACAGAGTAAATATGTAGATCGGGGGTTGTGACTTTTTACTGACTTTGGCTGCGTTCTGGTTATAAGTCTGTTACTCACAGGAAAGGACTCATTTAAAAAGCAGAGTTGTGCTTTACAAATACAATCTGTCCTCTGCCAGCTCCTATGACAAGCCAGAGGAGTGCAGAAATAATGAATAGAGAATAAAAAAAAAAAAGGAGAGCCTGGTCCTGTGCCCTTGAAAATCGTGTGACCGGCCATTAAGCAGAGAGAACTCTGTGGAGCTGCCCCAATTATAACCTCAATTCAGAAAAAGTTAGGATGCTGTGTATAATCTACACAGGATGTAATCTTTTGCAAATCCCATAAATCCATATTTTATTCACAATAGGAAATAGAAAGCATATCATTGCACCATTTAAGAACAAATAAGGTCATTTTGAAATTGATGGCAGCAGCACATCTCAAAAAAAGTTGGGATGGGGCCACAAAAAGCTGCCAAAGTTGTACATATCATTGCCTAGATTTATGAATAGGAAAACTGCTTTGTTGTAAATGTTGCTGTTTTCAATGAGCCCCAAAGTATTGAGGCCAAAGACATATGGGCAACTGCCATTCTCAGAAGGAGGCTATCATTGGTAGCCTCTGCATTTCTCTTAGTATAGGTAGGCTTCCTTTAAACCTAATTGCAGGTTTAGATCTTTATAGCATATGGAAGGGTTAGAACCTCTGTCCATTTTGCATCCCCATTAGTGAAACTTACTCCGAACTTCTGTCTCGGTGACAGGGGGGCATCACAAGTACAGGACATGGTGGGGTATTCCTGTTGAAAATATAGACAAAGACCAAAAGTACATTTATTTAGTAGAGCAGGGAGATCACCTGTTGGGTTTTTATTGATGAGTCTTCCTCTCCCAGGCATACCATATGCCTTTAGGCTTAGTTTACACTTGTGGTTGGGGTGCTAAAAGCAGGTGGTTGAGCAGTGTTTTTACCTCTTCAACTGCTCCCTCTAAACTGGAAATTATTTTTGCACCCATAGAATTCAGGGCCACACCCCAACTGGCCCGCAATCACATGCAAGACCCAGTTGTGTGGGCTTTTAGGGGTCAACAGGCAGTGAGGTGGCCTCCTCCCCAGGAGCAACGAATCGGTCCATAAGAGGAGCAGGGGTGCTGCCCCCCTAGTTTGCATTCGGGATGCATGCGTTGCACCAGACTCATAGGTTTCTATGAGGTTTTTTTTTCAAGACACATGATTAGAGCCTGAGGCTCTAATTGGCTTGAAAAAGGTTGGGCTTGGGGCACAGAGTATTGTGCCCCGAATTCACCCACTTGTGAGACTAGTGAATCAATATTTACTATTGTCTTCCGGCATCTTATCAAGACAGAAGGCAGACCAGGTTGGCTGGGAGTAGAAGGCGAGGAAGCCGTGGAGGGGCTGAGTGCAGGGGACCATGGAGGTGTGAGATCGGAGGGGACCGGGAGGGGTGAGCGCGGGGAGGACTGTGGAGGGCTTACTGCGGACCTGATGGGGGTTTGTTTGCCACCCCCCAAAACATTTAGTATCAGCCGCCACTGCTTTTTGCCACATGTCAATTGCCCTCTGAAAAGCAATCCATCACAGAGTGTTCTTCAGAGGTGTCGTGCTTATGAGAGTAAATTTTAAACGATAATATTTTTAACATACATGATCAAACAAATATGACCAGAGTCTAAAAATATTAAATGTATTCACCAGACATGTAATCATACAAAATAGTTATAAATATATTGGTTGACAAAAACAAACATTATATAAAATTAAAATACTGATTGTTATACATAAAATTAAGAGTCTCAATTCAAACAACCCGCTAATGGGAGTGTTGTACCTTTTAAATGACACAGCAATAACCAGACATATAACCATACAAAATAGTTATATACAGATTGGTTGACAAAACAAATGTTAAATAAAATTAAAATCATAATTATGCTATATAAAAGATTGAATAGCAATTGAAACACCCGCTAAATGGGAGTGTAGTACTTTTGAAAGGACACAGCAATGGTAAACTTCCCTGTAGAATCAATAACCTTGTAAAAATGACAATAAGATAAAAGATCTGTTCTTCACAATTTCAACCGTTACTATACTGCAGATAAGTAAATGGTTAACAACGTGAAATAAAATTAGACGTTTGTTATTGTCTATAGAGTGGAGAGTATGCAAATGAAAAATATTGAAAATGTAATCTTTAGAGAAAAATCTACAAAGCGGTTACTGATTCGAGAGAATAATTATCAACTGTATATTATTCAATAAATCAATATCTAAGAGAACAAAAAGGAATATAAGGTAAAAATCAACACAACATAATTGCCTGTTCCAAAAATGGCTACTGGTCTGAATGGCTGGTTACCAGAGTTTTTAGAATGGCTGCTGTGGCTTTCAAAATGGCTACTCTTAAAGAGGAATTATTTCTTGTGACCTCCGTGTTTCAAAGCATTAGGTGTCCAGGAATCTTCATGAATAGAGAGGTATGAGTTGATGATTGGAGTGTGTGTGTGTGTGTGTGCGTGTCTGATTGAGTGGGTGATTGAGTCTCTCTCCATGGTATCTATCTGGCTCATAAATACCATGTCCGACAAAAGCATCATAAAAATTATAATAAGCTCAGCCCAAAAGGTATGACTTCTATGACTTCTTTTCCATTGGTTGTAAAAAGATCTAATGATTAACCTTTTCTGAATTCAGGTAATATCACCTTCAACCACTAGGCATGTCTGAGGGCATAAAAACGTGTTCTGAACTATCTGTTAAATAATATGTTTTATTTTCATAATGCGTATATGTTTGTATAATGGTGCTGATGAATACTGTATATGTTTATTGTTCATTGATTAATCAATATCACATAAAATGATTATCTATATGGATAAACATATAATTCTTGTATGTCCTATGAATACTTATTTATCTTGGAACAACACATGCTATATGTGTATTTTTATGCAGATGTAGTCACAATTTATATGTCTTTCATAACAATGATTGGTATCTTAACACAATTCTTACTTCTAATTTGTACATCAACATATTATATTTTTACCTTAGGACAGAATAATCATTGGGTCAGTAGAAACTAAAATCATAATTGTATTTATGACCTAGAATATAAGTAGACAGCGTAGACAGAATTCTGTCTGTCAGAAATGTTTGAAATGAACTTTGTACAGACTCAATGAATATTTAGATAGATTTTAGCTGTATAAACAATTCCTAGAGTCTAACAGCCAAAACCACATGCTGGATGGCCACTGTAGAAGTGAAATACATGATCTGCAAAGATCTGTTGACCTCGCAATTCGCACAGGTAAATTGTTATCTGGATTTTGGAGCTGGTATAGGCTGAGAACTGTTATACAACACTTCTTTTTAATTTTGAGACAGTACATCCAAAAACAAAATGCCAACACAGGAACATTGCTGAGGTTTGAATATTTATTTGAGATTTGAGTTTTGCAGAGACTGTTAACTTTTTTTTGTTTAAGGCTTAATGCACAGTGGCTTAAAAATCACTGATTCTACAAGAGTTTTGAGTTCTGCCTGTAGAAGCAGCTCAATATTATCCTATGTGTCCATGCACATTAGGATGATTACAGGCAAGGGTCAAGTCCTGGGGAAAAAAGTGCGGGAACTCCCACCCAAGATCCACTCGCCCACCAAAAAATAAAATAAAAAATGATACGCTCATATGCACGAACGCTTCAAAAGTGGTATTTTTCATCCAATTTTCGTATTGTATGAAGCTCAACTGTTAGTACATAAAAAAAAACAATCCTCAATAAACATAAATACAGTAATTCTCTGAATAATCAGCATTCATTCAATTGTGCTTCCATGCAAATGTGAACATCATGTTCTGATCTTTATTGGGGAATTTTATTTTGTATATAGAGTGTTTATATGGTGAGTTTACACTTTTCATTGAACAGAGTTTGGATAACAAAGGGTTAAACGGAAAGGTCATAAATTAACTGCACATTATCTGGACAGAATGCTTGGGGAGATAGTGATGTGTTCCTGCTTAGGAGATGTATGTTAGCTTGGGGGGCTGCAAAATCTGCAGGGATCTAACACACACTCTCTGCTATTCCAACCCTTCACATATTACCACATAAACTTCCCTCCTGGCGTTAAACTTTGCCAGGTATTGTGCTCAGCTTACCCACCCCAAACTCATGTTCCTCCCTCAGCTCACCTCTCTCCCTGCATGTCCTGTGAGCAGAATAACTGTGCTCCTCCTCTGGGTTCTCTCATCATATGGCACTGAAGATAGAGGAGGGGAGATTCAGCGGGACACACAGAGCAAGTATGCAGGAGACTGGGGGGGGGGGGGGATGAGGAGACAGAAAATCAGGAGGGGCCGGCGGGGAGGAGCACATCATGAGAGGTGACTAAATACAATCTCTTAGCAGCAGGGACCTGATCTACCTGTCAGCTAGCTGTGATTGCCAGGTAGATTGAAGCGGAAGCTGTCATGGGGCCCCCTACTGGAAATGCCTGAATGGTCCACCCCTGGTGTGCGGCACTTACTATTGTGAGCTGCTGGTGTAGAACATGCCACACAGCTCGTATACTTCAAAGTCTTGCAGGACATGGCTGCTAACGGGAACTGAGTTCCTGTTGTGGAAAAAGTACAGGAACTCCATTCCCATGCGTTCCCGCAGGACTTGAGCCCTGATTACAGGCATATTTTAAACTCAATGTTTAGAGGCAGGAAAAAAAAGCCTTCTGGTTTGTGTTTCTTATTGGAGTTTACTGGCAGAAAAAACGCACAACTCTCCTAAACTCTGTAGAACAAATGCTCTACAGTAGATGAGCGTTTTCTTCTGCCAAGGGAACCGGCGTTTTCTTTAAGCCTCGTGTGCATGGAGCCTTACACTGCAGATCCAAAATACTTATGTTTTGAAGTATATTGTTTCCTGAATATCTTCATCTTTTCCCAACCTGGCCATTCTTTCATGATGCAAGTTTGTTCTTGTCTTTCCACAGAACCTTCTTCCTGGGCGCAGTCTTGTGAATTTACTACATTTCAGCGACAGATCAGTAATATTCCTGTCCTGGTTTATACTAATTACATAAGTACTGATTTATGCAGGCATGGACCAGGTCAAGGTTGCTGTTATATCTAAAAAGTGATATGATAGTGCTCTACTTCACAGACCTTTCACATTTGATGATACACAAGCAGAGCTGCCTAAGATGGTGTGACATGCATGTACAAATCCTGATAATCCTGCAAAGTCTAATGACATAGTTTCCCATTGGTAGATAGCAGTGCACCCATATCAGTTTATATTAATATTTGTCTGCAAGGTATGGTGTTGAAGGTCAGATTATAGGGGCAGCTTAGTTTTTAATACATAAAAAAATACATATGAAAAATGCAAAGTCTTAAAGTAGAGCTATAAGCAAAACGTATTTTTTCATTTTTAATTTGGTTATAACCTCTGTCTGGCTGGAAGGTTGCCGTAGCTTACATGTTTTGCGCAAATGCTTTGATAATGCGCATACACGCAAAACATGTAAGCTACGGCAACCTTCCAGCTTGTGGTTCACAACTACACAAAGGATTCCTATTTCCAGAGTTGGGCGTTGGGCTCCAGTGGCTGCGCTCAGCTTCCCTGGCTTTATCCTTCAGCGGCAGCAGACACACTACACCCCATACAGCTTGGCACAGCGCTGTTGGATCATCGTGGTCAGTTCCATCCTTCACCGCGGCCAGCCAGTCAGGGCCGTCTTTAAGGCAGGGAAAAGGGGCAGCTGCCCTGGGCCCTGTCATTGTTGTGGGGCCCAAAACAGCTGCCTCATACTTGCCAACTATCCAGGTTTAAATTCCCTTGTACCTTGAAGTTTTATTCCTGTTCTGTGTCCCGATATCTCAGTGTGAAGTGCTGGTACTAATGCTGCCCAGCTCTGCCTTATTGTTGTGTACCAGTGACTCACCTTCAAACCCTGTGTTTACATGTAAATAACCAGCATTCATATGTAAATTGCGGTGACAATACTGAGTAAATAGCTGCGGCTGGCGGCATTGATATGTAAATAAAGGCATCATTCCTATGTATATCATGCTCCCCTGCTGTGAGGAGGTGATGTGTTGTAACCTCTAGCAACGAATCAGTGAGCCGTAATGTGTGCTGTAACCTCTAGCAACTAGTCAGTAAGCAGTAATGATATGCTGTAACTGCTGGCAACCAATCGCAATTGCTGCCTGATGTGATATGGAAAACTGATTTTAAGTCAAGCTGCTATTTATTCTATGTCTCAGAGTAGGTGGAGAGGGAAATTGAATGGGTGGGGGCCCAAAGAAAAATGTTGCCCAGGGTCCAATCTATATTAAAGACGGCCCTGCAGCCAGTGTCTCCCTGCTCATGCCGTATTCTGCTGGATCCTCATAGTACCTGACCTCCCATCAGAGGCAAGAGGCTGCCTATTACCCCATATTCTTCCATCGGGATAATAACATTCCCCATACTGTTTGGGATGACCTCTCTCTCCAACTTTTGTGGCCTTTGGCTGGTGGTAACCTTCCATCCATAGGAGGCCTTCTCCTCCTTCCAGCCTACTACCTTGCACTAAATGTATTGCTACTTCTCCTCACGTGTCTCTTCTTCTACCCTTCTTCTTACCCATCCCCTGTTCCTGACCTACCCCTCCCTCTCCCCTCCCTAGACACATACCCTTAGCCTCTGTGACCCAGTCACATTGACCTAAACCTTCAACTGCATCCAATTATGGTGCCTCTAAATGTTCTTACCCTTAATATGTAGGGCCTCAACTCCCCCTTTAAATGAACTAAAGCATTTTGTTTGTTCTCTTCACTCTCAGCAGAAGTGTTTTGTTTACAGTTTAATGTTTAGAGGCAGGAAAAAAAAAACCTTCTGGTTTGCGTTTCTGATTGGAGTTTACTGGCAGAAAAATGCACAACTCTCTTAAACTTCTCAAAACTCTGTACAACAAATGCTCTACAGTATATGAGCATTTTCTTCTGCCAAGGGAACTGGCATTTTCTTTAAAGTGGGGTGCCCCCTAAAAAAAAATAAAATAATAAAAATTAAAATAATAATCGGACACTTATCTGTCCCAGGGTCCAGGGAACGAAGCCCCCCCCCCCCCTTGTTCCCCGCTCCATTCTCGGCGCCGTCATTCTTACTGTGGGCACCCGGCCGTGGCATTACAGCCGGGCACCCACTGCGCATGCGCCGTGATACGCCGCACAGTCATCTGGGACACGTGACAGGTCCCACATGACTTGCGGTGCGAGGGATAGTGATGTCACCAGCCTGGGCAAGGAAGAAGGCAGACTACGAGGGACCCCCTAGCAACAGGTATTTAGAGGTGAGTAAACAATTTTTTTTGTTCCAATTATTATTATTTTTTTTTAAGAATTTTAAACTATTTTTTATTTTTTGGTGGCAACACCACTTTAAGCCCAGTGTGCATTGGGCCTTACACTGCAGATCCAAAATACTTACATTTTGAGGTATAGTGTTTCCTGAATATCTTCATCTTTTCCCAACCTGACCATTCTCTCATGATTCAAGTATGTTCTTGTCTCTCCACAGAACCTTCCTCCTAGGTGCAGTCTTGTGAATTTACTACATTTCAGCAACACATCAGTAATATTCCTGTCCTGGTTTATACTAATTACATAAGTACTGATTTACACAGGCATGGATTAGGTCAAGGTTGCTGTTATATCTAAAAAGTGATATAATAGTGCTCTACTTCACAGACCTTTCACATTTGATGGAACACAAGCAGAGCTAGTTATAGCTGCCTAGGACGGTGTGACATGCATGTACAAATCCTGATAATCCTGGAAAGTCTACTGACATAGTTTCCCATTGGTAGATAGCAGTGCACCCATATCAGTTTATATTAATATTTGTCTGCAAGGTATGGTGTTGAAGGTCAGATTATAGGGGCAGCTTAGTTTTTATTTTTTGGAAAAAAACGTTTTTTATTGAACAATTTACAGTTTAAACATATTTCTGCAGGTTATAATGCAATACTCTAGAAATGCATATAACAAAGATATGTGGTTTATGTACATATAAACACAACAATTCAGGAACCTATACAGATTTAACAATGGACTTAGTGACTATCAATTGGGTGGTAACCCTCCCTTCATGCTATTCATGTGATTTCACATTGGGAGAGGTTATGACTTTATGAACCCCCATTGCATGCTCATTGATGGGGGGAAGGGTGAAGGTGTCAAACAAGTGGTTATAGAGGGACAATAATTGGGAGTAAGTATCTCGCTGTATTGAGCGTAGAAGTCTATGGGTAACCCGTCTGAACCCAGGGCCTTGGATCTGGCGAAGCTTGCAATAGCTGAGATTATTTCCTCTTTTGTAAGAGATGCATCTAGCATAGCCATTTGGGCATCATTTAGCTGTGGGAAGGTAATTCCCGTTAGTAGATCCTCCAATTGGGCTGCGGTGGTGGAGACCTGGGTCGTGTAAAGCTGCGCATAGAAGTGCCTAAATTTGGCGGTGACAGCCTGAGGCTCCGTGATCTTTTCCCCATTAGGGCCAGTAAGTGAAATGACGGGGGGGACGGGGGGGGTGGGGGATGGGGGGGGGCGGTCTATCCTCACTATGTACTAAATAGGCCAACAGTTTACCCGATCTCTCTCCATGTTCAAACAATTTTTGTCTGGCAAAGAAAAGTTTTTTCCTGGCCATCTCGTGTGGAAGCTGGTTGACCACCCTGGTTTGTAACTTGAGTTGGGCAGCCCCAGCGGGAGAGGGGTTTGACATGTAGTTCTGTTCAGAGGAGTACAGATCTTGCATTGCCCCGTCCAGTGCGGCTGCTGAGTTAGCCTTCAGCCTGTTGATACAGGAGGTCAGAGTCAGGCGTACGTGTAGTTTAAAGGTTTACCATACTATATCTGGGAATGCGGATCCGTCATTCTCCAGTAAGTAAGTTCTCCAACTGTTACCAAGTTTGTCATCCTCCAGTAGCAGGGTGAGCCAGATTGGATTCAGGCACCACATACGAGGTGGTCTGTCTATTGGGTCCGAAAGCATAATCCAGTATGGGCTATGGTCTGAAAGTAGTCTAGGAGAAAACTCAGCTCTCAGCAACCTTGGGGCAAGGGTGTTGGAGATTAGTATTAGGTCTATGTGGGACATGGTATTATGAGTGGCTGAGAAACAGGAGTAAGCTCAGTCGAGCAGGAATTTAAGGCGCCAGGTATCAGTGAAATTTAAAGGAGGTGATAAGTCGGGAGAATCTAGTGTGGGTTGGAGCTGTAGTAAGTAATGGTGAGGGTGAGAGTTTATCTAATGCTGGGTTCAGCGTAATATTAAAATCTCCTGGCCACACTGCCTGAATCGAGGGATGACGAGTCATATACAGCAAGTCCTCTGTAATTATAGTAGAATTAAATGGGGGAGGTACATAGAATGCCATCAAAAGGAAAGGTTCACCATACAATTTAACAGAAAGAAAAACATATCGCCCAGGGTAGTGTGCCACGGGTAGCCAAGGGGGGACAATCAAAAGGTAACGTACCAGGGTTCGATGCATTTGCAGACTCCTGTGGTGGTGCGTAGTATGTGGGTGCTGGCGATTAACGATCAGTGGTGCTGATGGACATATTCAATCAGGTCACTCTGCTGCCTTTCTGTGGGGTTCTGGTCACTCCAACCAAGTAAGGACTTCCTCAGGATTCTCAAAGAAGAACACTCAGCCATCTCTCTCAACTCCAAGACGAGCTGGGAATAGCATAGAGTATTTAAGATGTTGTATCCTTGGTGGTGACCCTGTACCTCGGCAGAGAAGTCAGGGAAGATGGCGATCCTGGAATGTCCAAGGTGAATGTTACCTTTTTCCCTAGCCATGCCTAGCGCTGCATCTCTGTTCTTGTAGTTTCCGAATTTTGCTATAAACAGGGAGGAGGTTTGGCAGGCATACGGTGGGCCCTCTCCACTGCAAGGATCAGGGAGAAGGCCTCATGGCCATATGGGTCAACAAGAAGTTGCTCCAGGAAGGTGGTGGGATCTTTGCCCTCAGCTCCCTCAGGGAGCCTAATGAATCGAAGGTTGCGCTTCTGGAGCCTATTCTCCATATTGTCTTGCTTGCTCAGGATCTGGTTTATTTGGAGCTGCATACTATCCGAGCTGATCTGGAGTGTCGTAATGGCATCCTCACCACTCCTATGCGGGTTTCGGCTGTTGTGACCCTCTCACTGAGTTTTTGGAAGTCCTGTTGTATAAGCAAGATGTCCACCTTGACCTCCTCTATTTGGGCTGTCAAAGACGTCCGGCAGAATGCGATCGCCTCAAGCACTCTTGCAGTGTCATTTCCCGGAGTGTCCCGCTCGCTGCACGTGGCGCCGCCACCCTCCCCAGCTCTTTCTTTCTCCTGGTGGCGATATTGATCCAGTTTAGCCAGGGTGGCATTTGGCATTTTTGGCAGGGTCATGGCTAGTATCTGTGGTGGTCCTCACCCTCACTGAGTCTGACTAGTTAAGCTGTCCCCGGGGGTATGGAATTGTGGGCCAGAAAGGCCTGGATTTAATGCTGGTCAGCAGGCTGGGTGAAGCAAGATGGCCGCCAGCCTCCAGGACTAGGCCAAAGCCACGGTCCTTCCCAAACGCGGCCACCTCTGAGGCCTCGGTATAATCAAAGGGTAGTGGTACTGTGGCTGCAGGTGTGCAGGGCCTTAAGGGTTTCTTGCTAGACTGGTGCTTGATATGGCTGGGAGGTAATACTCATCTGCCAGCCGGGTGAAGCAAGATGGCCGCGGACTTCCAGGACTAGGTCGTAGTCACAGCCTTTCCTGAATGTGGTGGCCACGTTCGGGGTCTCCGCTCCACGGTGGAGCCGCAGCTACAAGTGCTCAGGGTCCTCAGGTGGTCCTGTTGGGTTGATTCAGGATTATGCTAGATTGCAGGATATAATAGAAAAAGGAGTAATGGACAGAGCACAGGGTACACACGTCCTACTCCATGCTGTGTCAGGCTACGCCCCCCTCGCAGCTTAGTTTTTAATACATAAAATGCACATCTGAAATGAAAAATGCAAAAAGTCTTAGGCTGCTTTCACACTGGGGCGGTATTCAGGCGTTACAGCGCTAAAAATAGCACCTGTGTAGCGCCTGAAAAAAACCGGCCCCTTTCACTCCAGTGTGAAAGCCGGAGGGCTTTCACACTGGAGCGGTGCGCTGGCAGGACAGTGAAAAAAGTCCTGCTAGCCACATCTTTGGAGCGGTGAAGGAGCGGTGTATTCACCGCTCCTAAACCGCTCCTACCCATTGATATCAATGGGACAGCGCGGCAATACCGCCGGCATAGCGCCGCTGCAGCAGCGCTATGCGGCCGGTTTTAACCCTTTTTCAGCCGCTAGCGGGGGTTAAAACCACCCTGCTAGCGCCCGCAGACCGCCGCTAAAACGACGGTAAAGCGCCGCTAAAAATAGCGGCACTTTACCGCCGACGGCAGCACCGCCCCAGTGTAAAGGGGCCTTAAAGTAGAACTATAAGCAAAACTTATTTTTTCATTTTTAATTTGGTTATAACCCCTGTCAGGCTAGAAGGATGCTGTAGCTTACATGTTTTGTGCACATGCTTTGATAAAGTGCATGCGCACAAAACATTTAAGCTATGGCAACCTTCCAGCTTGCGGTTCACCATTACACAAAGGGTTCCTGTTTGTGGAATGGCATTGACATTATCTCAAGTGCCTAGGCTCCAGTGGCTGCGCTCGGCTTCCCCGGCTCCATCCTCCAGTGGCCGCAGACACACTACACCCAATACAGCTTGGTACAGCACTGTTGGATCATTGTGGTCAGTTCCAGCCTTCACCGCGGCCAGCTAGTGCCTCCCTTCTCATGCCGTAGTCCTCTGGATCCTTATAGTAACTGACCTCCCGTCAGAGGCAAGACGCTGCCCATTACCCCACTTTCTTCCATAGGGATAATACCGTTCCCCATACGATTTGGAATGACTTCTCTCCACGTGTGATCGGCAAGCCTTCTGAAAACATTAACCCCTTCTCATCTAGACATCATTGGGGTACAATTAGTTTTTTTATAAAATATATTTACAAATTGCTGCAGTCTGTACCAGCACTAACAGCGTCTTATTAGTTGCCATGTAATTCTCTACAGTGCAATAAACTAACTATATATATATTGTTTTGGCTCCTACCCATAGAGTGCTGCTTTTTTGTCTTTTGATTCCTGCTCCCCATTTCTCCAGTGGTTGGCAGCTGCACTGGGTATCAGTTTTGTCCATGTATATCCACATATAACTGACAGTCTCTAGCACTTTAGGAGCCTGTTGTTTGTCCTATTTAAGGGGAATGAGCCAGGTGATCAGTGTTCTTTGAGCCCCAGGACGTGGCCTGGGGGCTGTATGTGAAGCAGAAGCTGAAGGTTAGGCCTAAGCCAGAGGCCTAGCCACATGTGTAGAGGCTCAGCCAGAGGTGAGCCTGATCGTTGCAGAGGTTCAGCCGGACGATGAACCGAATGTTGCCGGAGGTGAAGGAGAAGCAGTTGCCACATGGGACAACCACTCCTGTTACCAGAAGCCAGGTTTGTGAAGTCTGAAGTATCAGAGCAGCCTTTGTTCTGCAGTTCTGCATTCAGCTTAGAAGCCCTCAACCTGTATAGCTGTCTGCCTATTTTGTCTTGGAGTCTGCCAGTTGCTATTGCATCTGCCTAAGGGTGTTCAGGCCCTAACCCTTTGTTTGCATTCTGTTATGTCCCTCTCAGGGTGTTGCTAGCAATGCTGCCAGTGTCTGCTCAGCAAGTTACACACAGGCTGGATGCACTTCTTAACTAGGGAAGGGTTTATTACTCACTCAAAAAGCGATGAACATTCTTACATGGATGAGTCATACACAACAGATCTCCCTCTAATTATCATGCTGCTGCTTCCAGTCCCACACACACTGTGAATGACTTCCCGGTACAGCCCCTCCCCCAGCATGTATCAAGAGAAAGGGGTTAAGGGTCACAGTGATTCTGCATAAACGTTACACCTCCTCTTTTTCTTGAAGAAAAATAAATAAAACATAAAAAATATATATATATATATATATATATATATATATATATATATATATATATATATATATATATATATATTGTACAGGACTCCGTGGCTGGGTCCTGGAAGGTCGCTATGTTTCCCCTCTGTTTGGACTGTGGTCCCTTTAAGGGAACAAAAGTGGTTAACTCACCTGTCAGAGGAAGTGTGTTTAAAAACAAGACAGGAAGTTGTAGATGGGTGTGGAGGAGTGTAGAGGACATGATGGATGGTGTTTGTGTTTGGGTTGCAGCAACAAAAGTGGACAGCAGTGTCCTGCCTGGAAGCCTTCTGGCAGGGGAAGCTACCTGCCATAGAAATCAAGGACTGTTTGACTGAGACAGCAGTTCTGGACTGCAAATCAGTGAGACTAAAACCTTTTTCTTTTGTTTTTGGCTGCTGTAAAGCTGTTTAAGTTTAATAAACCTCATTTTGAGTGAAAAGCCTGTGTCCTGTGATCTAGCTGGTCCCCCGAACATTACAATATATACACTACCGTTCAAAAGTTTGGGGTCACCCAAACAATTTTGTGTTTTCCATGAAAAGTCACACTTATTCACCACCATACGTTGTGAAATGAATAGAAAATAGAGTCAAGACATTGAAAAGGTTAGAAATAATGATTTGTATTTGAAATAACATTGTTTTTACATCAAACTTTGCTTTCGTCAAAGAATCCTCCTTTTGCAGCAATTACAGCATTGCACACCTTTGGCATTCTAGCTGTTAATTTATTGAGGTAAGCTGGAGAAATTGCACCCCACGCTTCTAGAAGCAGCTCCCACAAGTTGGATTGGTTGGATGGGCACTTCTGGCGTACCATACGGTCAAGCTGCTCCCACAACAGCTCAATGGGGTTCAGATCTGGTGACTGTGCTGGCCACTCCATTACCGATAGAATACCAGCTGCCTGCTTCTGCTGTAAATAGTTCTTGCACAATTTGGAGGTGTGTTTAGGGTCATTGTCCTGTTGTAGGATGAAATTGGCTCCAATCAAGCGCTGTCCACTGGGTATGGCATGGCGTTGCAAAATGGAGTGATAGCCTTCCTTATTCAGAATCCCTTTTACCCTGTACAAAGCTCCCACCTTACCAGCACCAAAGCAACCCCAGACCATCACATTACCTCCACCATGCTTAACAGATGGCGTCAGGCATTCTTCCAGCATCTTTTCATTTGTTCTGCGTCTCACAAACGTTCTTCTTTGTGATCCAAACACCTCAAACTTGGATTCATCCGTCCACAACACTTTTTTCCAGTCTTCCTCTGTCCAGTGTCTGTTCTTTTGCCCATCTTAATCTTTTTCTTTTATTGGCCAGTCTCAGATATGGCTTTTTCTTTGCCACTCTGCCCTGAAGCCCAAAATCCCGCAGCCGCCTCTTCACTGTAGATGTTGACACTGGTGTTTTGCGGGTACTATTTAATGAAGATGCCAGTTGGGGACCTGTGAGGCGTCTGTTTCTCAAACTAGAGACTCTAATGTGCTTATCTTCTTGCTTAGTTGTGCAACGCGGCCTCCCACTTCTTTTTCTACTCTGGTTAGAGCCTGTTTGTGCTGTCCTCTGAAGGGAGTAGTACACACCGTTGTAGGAAATCTTCAATTTCTTTGCAATTTCTCGCATGGAATAGCCTTCATTTCTAAGAACAAGAATAGACTGTCGAGTTTCAGATGAAAGTTCTCTTTTTCTGGCCATTTTGAGCGTTTAATTGACCCCACAAATGTGATGCTCCAGAAACTCAATCTGCTCACAGGAAGGTCAGTTTTGTAGCTTCTGGAAGGAGCTAGACTGTTTTTAGATGTGTGAACATGATTGCACAAGGGTTTGCTAATCATCAATTAGCCTTGTGAGCCAATGAGCAAACACATTGTACCATTAGAACACTGGAGTGATAGTTGCTGGAAATGGGCCTCTATACACCTATGTAGATATTGCACCAAAAACTAGACATTTGCAGTTAGAATAGTCATTTGCCACATTAGCAATGTATAGAGTATATTTGTTTAAAGTTAGGACTAGTTTAAAGTTAGCTTCATTGAAAAGTACAGTGCTTTTCCTTCAAAAATAAGGACATTTCAATGTGACCCCAAACTTTTGAACGGTAGTGTATATATATATATATATATATATATATATATATATATATATATATTGTAAGGGATCTTCCCGGGGTAGGGTGTGTTTGGACACAGTTCACAGCAGACTTGGAATTTATAAAGCAGATCTTGGCGTTTATTCGTGGTACAAACAGTCCAGCAAACAAAATATACAGCAACACCGTGCTTTCTAAGTACCACAAAAATAAAAGTCCTAGCCCGGCTGGGCGCTTACTAACAGGTTCTGCTCACCTATCTGACACTTACAAACACAGCGTCTTTCACCTGGATATCGCAGGGTGAGTTTTAGCTCCAGCAGTGGCTGTGCTTGCAGCTTCCTTCAACACACAGATTGTTCATTCCCTGGCTGAGAGCAATCACCTGCAGACCCTGCAGAGCCTTTAGCTTCCCAGGCTAATTAGGATCAAAGCTCACCTGATCCCAAACCCAGAACTGGATCGGGGGATGTGGAATGACAGGTCCCTCTACCAAACCTACCTGCCATTCCATATAAACCCAGGCCCGGCAAAATTAAATAACAACTCAGCAGCATATCGCTGCTGAGAAACTGATCCATCCTGGATTTACCATCTCACACTGTGTAGCAACCTAGGTGAGATGTACACCCCCTCGATCACTTCTCCAGTGACATGTCTACAATATATAAAACAAGAGAACAAATACACAACACATAAAATACTCAACACATAAAGAACAAGGCAAACAGGATCAGTTCAGCAAGTAGTATCTCGAACTCAGTCCTATGGCTGCCGCAGCACTTCAGGAGCCTTTTTCTCCATTTCCTGTCCCATAAGATTTCAGTGCCAAAGAGTCTGCTGTCTTTGGCGGGCAGACTGGAAGGGATAGAGTCGGTCAAGGGTTCTGTAGATGTCAGTGGGTGTCCAACAAACCAATCAGTCTCTGCGACCCCCAGGCACATGTCCGGACTCCTCAGGAATATGGTCACCAACTTTTTCAGGGGTAGGTTGGGAACTTGTGGGATCATGCCAGACACCATGCCATGTGTCACCAGTAGAGCTCTGAGTAGACTCTGGTGGTTGGTTAGAAAGGGGGACCAGCTCTTTAGTGGTCAGCAAATGCCCTCCTCAACTGCGAAAGGTGTTGTCGAACATAAAAGCCATTCTCCAGGCAAACAAGGTACATTCTTCTTCCAAGAGGTCCATCAATTATACCAGGAAGCCAATGAGGCAAAACGCTGTAATTCCGAAACCATACAAGATCACCGGCACGGAATCCAGGACGGCCTGGTGGAGGAGGTGTTGGTGACTGTTCCTGTGGATGGACTAAATCCAGTTTGGTGCGGAGATGCCTGCCAAACATAAGAAAAGCAGGGTAGTAGCGTGTTTTGTGTTTCGGTACATGGTCAAGAAGTCCAGCAGCTTCTCCTCTGACAGTCCGATCTAGTCCAGAGTGGACAGTAAGTGCTTCTTAAACGTCTGCACAAACTGATTCTGCCAGCCCATTCGAGGCTGGGTGATAAGGAGCTGTTTTGTAGTGTTGGATGCTCAAGCCACTGAGGAAGGATTGAAACTCATGCGATGTAACTTGAGTTCCATTGTTCAAGACTATGGCTGTTGGCAAGCCATACTGAGCAATGAGCTTCCTTAAGACTAGAATGGTAGCAGGTGAGGTAGTAGAAGGCATTTGAAATACCTCCGGCCATTTTGAATGTGCATCTACCATGATCAAATACATTTTACCCTGGATTGAGCCAGCAAAATCAAGATGAAGTCTTGACCACGGATCTGTCGGCCCTGGCCAAGGTAGCAGAGTTCCTTTCTTTTGGGGTCGCTGAGCTTGACAGCACCCAGGACATTGAGCCACATAATCTTCAATTGCTTTATCCATTTGTGGCCACCAAACATAGCTCTGGGCTCGCTGCTTCATGCGCACCATGCCAGGATAGCCCTCATGCAGTATCCTTAGCATGGTTGGTTGCAAATACTTTGGTTGCAAGTACATATTTATATGTACATTACTATGTGTGCATGCTCCCCGGTGTATGTTAATCCCTTCGTTTAAGGCATTTTCACCGGGTAGTATCTGCATTGCAAACATTGTTGTTTGATAAACGGGGCATGTTCGTATAATATATGTATGTTTTTTAGATATATAAAGAGGCATTTTGACTTGTATACAGTAAGGGGATATGTATTCATCCAAATATTAGTATGTGAACATATATATATATATATATATATATATATATATATATCCTCTTTTTTGTTTCAAGTTCAAAGGATGCACTGAAAGAGGTATCGGATTTGAAGGTATCCAATTGCCCGTTTTTGGAGCAAAGGGGCAGGAACTGATTGAAGTTTCCTTTCTAGAACGTAGTCAATGACGAAATGCGTACGACGGAGCCACGCACACAAAGTCACTTCCGGACACTGATCGTGTGGAACGCAGCTGGAGTGCACGCCGCTCTCCCACAGATCAAGCGCTTTCCTTGTAACAGCTGATCTGAATGGACCTTTTTTGATTTTACATAGCAAGGTGTTTTGTCATTCTGAACACACTGGTTACTAGTGGGAGGAATAACGTTGCTGGTAAACCTCACTGGATGGATGTTATTGCTATCTGACAGATGGTTTTATATATTTTTATTTTTGGTTTATTAATTTAATTTTTTGATCATGTTTTTTTAATGGATTTTTAATAAATTAATTTTGCAAGTTAAAACCACTACACTACGGGAGCCATTCTTTGTCTCTTTTGAGGACTCATCTGAGCATACCTATATATATATACATACATACATACATACATACATACAAGTATACAAATATAAAGGGGAGACCCCCATGACTGCAAGGACCCCTTAAAGTGTGCGGAGTGGAGATAGAAGGTGAAGGAGCCGAGCAGATCCAGCTGGCCACACAGAGGGACTACACGCACATTACCCCTGTAGGGGTGCCAGGATCCAGTGAGTAGAGATCCTTGAGGGGGAGCACGAAAGTCACTGGAATCTCTTCTCAAGCACTAAAGTCATCTTTTATTCATTTTTTCTGGACTTTCTAAATATATATTTTTGCACTTTAATATAGTTTTTTGCACTTATTTTGATATAATTGATATATGGACATTTGGTTTTCTTATATATAGTTTATATATGCATATATATTTTTCATCACATATAGTCTCACAACGGTGTTGGGACCACAGTAATTATTATTTTACCTAATTATTTACTCTTTATGGAGTAATTTTTGCACTGTGTTACTTTTAACTATATTTATATGTATAATTGGATTTAGTATGTACAGTGGTGTGAAAAAGTGTTTGCCCCCTTCCTCATTTCCTGTTCCTTTGCATGTTTGTCACACTTAAGTGTTTCGGAACATCAAACCAATTTAAACAATAGTCAAGGACAACACAAGTAAACACAAAATGCAATTTGTAAATTAAGGTGTTTATTATTAAAGGTGAAAAAAAATCCAAACCACCATGAACCTGTGTGAAAAAGTGATTGCCCCCTAAACCTAATAACTGATTGGGCCACCCTTAGCAGCAACAACTGCAACCAAGCGTTTGCGATAACGTGCAATGAGGCTTTTACAGCGTCCTGGAGGAATTTTGGCCCACTCATCTTTGCAGAATTGTCCTAATTCAGTTACATTAGAGGGTTTTCGAGCATGAAGGCCTTTTTAAGGTCATACCACAACATCTCAATAGGATTCAGGTCAGGACTTTGGCTAGGCCATTTCAAAGTCTTCATTTTGTTTTTCTTCAGCCATTCGGTGGTGGACTTGCTGGTGTGTTTAGGATCATTGTCCTGCTGCAGAACCCAAGTTCGTTTCAGCTTGAGTACATGAACAGATGGTTGGACATTCTCCTTCAGGATCTCTTGGTAGACAGCAGAATTCATAGTTCCTTTTATCACGGCAAGTCTTCCAGGTCCTGAAGCAGCAAAACAGCCCCAGACCATCACACTACCACCACCATATTTTACTGTTATGTATAATGTTCTTTTTATGAAATGCAGTGTTCCTTCTACGCCAGATATACTTGGACACACACCTTCCAAAGGGTTCCACTTTTGTCTCATCGGTCCACAGAATGTTGTCCCAAAAGTCTTGGGGATCATCAAGATGTGTTGTGGAGAAATTGAGATGAGCTTTGATGTTCTTTTTGCTCAGCAGTGGTTTTCTCCTTGGAACTCTGCCATGCAGGCCATTTTTGCCCAGTCTTTTCCTGATGGTGGAGGCATGAACGCTGATCTTAACTGAGGCAAGTGAGGCCTGCAGTTCCTTGGACGTTGTTGTGGGGTCTTTTGTGACCTCTTGGATGAGTCGTCGCTGCACTCTTGGGGTAATTTTGGGCGGCCGGCCACTCCTGGGAAGGTTCACCACTGTTCCATGTCTTCGCCATTTGTGGATAATGGCTCTCACTGTGGTTCGCTGGATTCCCAAAGCTTTGGAAATGGCTTTATAACCCTTTCCAGACTGATATATCTCAATTACTTTCTTTCTCAATTGTTCCTGAATTTCTTTGGGTCTCGGCATGATGTGTAGCTTTTAAGGATCTTCTGGTGGACCTTACTGTGTCAAGCAGCTCCTATTTAAGTGATGCCTTGATTGTGAACAGGTGTGGCAATAATCAGGCCTGGGTGTGGCTAGAGAAATTGAACTCAGGTGTGGACAACCACAGTTATAGTATGTTTTACCAAGGGGGGCAATCACTTTTTCACACAGGGCCATGATGGTTTGGATTTTTTTTCACCTTTAATAATAAACACCTTCATTTACAAATTGCATTTTGTGTTTACTTGTGTTGTCCTTGACTATTGTTTAAATTGGTTTGATGTTCCGAAACACTTAAGTGTGACAAACATGCAAAGGAACAGGAAATGAGGAAGGGGGCAAACACTTTTTCACACCACTGTATGCATAGCATGGTATTCGTCATGTGCAATATGTGTTTAACATAGGGACTAAATACTGCTATTGCAAGTTAATGACCTATGGTTAACTCATCAGCCTACTCTTACTGTGTATATTGCATATATGGTTCTTGGAACTTGGGTATTATAGGTTTAGCATATATTATTACATAAGCTGTTGTTTGCACCTAGGTTTTTACTTTGCAAGTCTGTGCACTAATTTAGCACACTAACATACTTACTTTGGCACCTTCTAACACATTCTTTTATAGTGGATATTGAGGTGTGTCCTTTGGTATTTGGGGGATTTACTAGAGATTAGCTACTCCCATTCCCCCCACCCCACCTTCCTATATTCTCCTTTATTAATGGTTGATAGGACTTCTGGGAGAGCTGTCACTGGAGGGAGCTTCTCCTAAGGAAACTATTTATAAGTACACTTTGAGGTAGCGCCACTTACCCCATCTTTTTATACAACAAATACTGAGGTATAATCACTCTATTGCCCCACTGTAGGCAACCAGCATTAGTCACAAGCTCACATTTTCTGGTAAGGTATGGACGAAATTCACCTGGGACTTTCTCTGGCCATCCAGCCTGAACATACGAGAATATCTGAGACAGAAAGGGATCTGTGGCTGTATGTCTGGCAATTAGGGAGGTGGAAATGCAGGACCGTGGCCTGTGTACTTCCACTATGCGTATGTCTCTAGGTGGGTGGTCTCCAATTGGCCAATCTGGAAAATGCATCTGCATTGCCATGGGCCTCGTGGGAGTGATATCTGATGGAATAAGTATAACCTCCCAAGAATAAAGCGTACCTTTGTAAGTGAGATGCGGTTGTTGTAGAAATTCCTTTCTCAGGATTCAGTATGGACAACGGAGGTTTGTGGTCAGTGATAAGTGTGATCTCCCATCCATAGATGTACTTGTGAAATTTTTTGTGGCCCATACAATAGCCAAAGCTTCCTTGTCTATCTGGGAGTAGTTTTGTTCTGCTGAGGTTAAAGACCTGGAGGCAAAAGAAATGGGGAGCTCCGTGCCATCTGGCATGATATGGTAAAGCACGGCACACAGTCCATAAGGTGAGGCGTCACAAGCCAAGGTGACGTGTTTCTTTAAATCGTAGTGAACCAGAACCTGAGAGGACAGAATGAACTCTTTAGAAAGCCAAAAAGCTTCTTTACATTTGTCTGTCCATATCAATTTATCTCTTGTGTCCAGTAAGCGATGTAACAGGTAGAGCTGGTGTGCTAGGTTTGGCAAGAAACGGTGGTAGTAATTTAGGAGGCCAAGTTAGGACCTGAGCTGTGTGACATTCTGGGGAGTATGGCCGCAGGGCTGCCATCAGAGGGGTACAGCCGATACACATGTACTGGGCCTGAGTGTCTGCAGGGGCTTGGCGGCAACCAGGAAGTGTGCAGGAGAGAGGGCCCGGAGGAAATATAGTGCAGGTCTGCAGGAGACAAGCGGCCGTAGGCTAAGCATAGTAAACTAGCACGGCTGGGACTTGGGAGATGGTATGAGGGAGGGACTCAACAGCCTTTCAATTGCTCATTGGCTGAGGAGTCAGCAGGAGGTGGGCTGCTCCGCCTCCAGCTGCCTCCTTAGCCAATAGGTACACAGAGTGCACTGTCCATCACTGAAGAGCCTCCTGCTTCCTGTGTTGGTGGGAGGGACAGAATTCCTCTGTAAAGAAGCTGCTGCAGAGATCAAGGTAAGTGAAAAAAAAAAGTGTTTCCCTGAAGCTGCTAGAAGAAATGTACAGTGCACAGCCTGTGCTCCCCTATTAATACCAATCACTGTATTGCCAGACCTAGCACAGTGAAAGTAACATTACACATATGTAGCATAGGTGTCAGCTTATGTCACCATGTTGAAAGGATGGCAATATGGGTAGCATTACAGTGATTGTTATTAGTTCAGGTTCACTAAACTAGCCAATGCTCTGAAAAGCAATACATGCAATCCATACTGTCTGTGTTAATGGCAGAATGGAACAATTTTTTTCCTGCAATCCGTGGGACACAGATGGGGGGAAAAAAAAATCATAATTTGGCCAAAATGGGGAAATAAGTGCTTGCTTTATATATACTTTTGTATCATACATAACTAGAACATCTAACAGGGTTATGTCATTGCAGATTTCTCCTCACTTTCTGTCTTGATGTCACCAGAACAGGAAAAGAGGAAATCTCCCTGTGGGAATATAGCCAGCAATTTGTATAATATATATATATATATATATATATATATATATATATATATATATATATATATTTTATTATAATTTGGACATTATAAGGCAACAAATCAATAAATCCTGTTTTGGAGACACTAATGCCACGTACACACGATCAAACTATCCGGGGGACTTGATCGTGTGTGGGCTCCGGCTGACTTTTTGTCCCCAAAAGTCCGGCGGACTTAGAAAGTAGTTTTGACTCAAAAATTGTCCGGCGGACTGCGAGTCCGGCGGACAATCCGGCCGTGTGTGTGCTAGTCCGCCGGACTTTTGAAATGAACGGACTTGCCCACACACGGAGGAAAGTCTGTTCATTCTGAACTAAATAGCGAAGCAAGTCAATGTCGCCGCCTTAGGCGGCGAGATTGACACGTCGCTGGCCCCGTCACCTGGTATGGACTTAAAGGGGAAGCCCTACGCCGAAAAAACGGCATGGGGGTCCCCCCCAAGGTCCATATAAGACCCTTATCCGAGCACGCAGCCCGGCCAGTCAGGAAAGGGGGTGGGAACGAGTGAGCGCCCCCCTTCCTGAACCATACCAGGCCGCATGCCCTCAACATGGGAGGGTGCTTTGGGGAAAGGGGGGCCGTGCGGCCCCCCCACCCCAAAGCACCTTGTCCCCATATTGATGAGGACAAGGGCCTCTTCCCGACAACCCTGGCCGTTGGTTGTCGGGGTCTGCGGGCGGGGAGGCTTATCGGAATCCGGGAGCCCCCTTTAATAAGGGGGCCCCAGATACCGGCCCCCCACACTATGTGAATGAGTATGGGGTACAATGTACCCCTACCCATTCACCTGTGAAAATTTTTTTTTATAAAACACAACACACAAGGGTTTAAATAATTTATTGCACAGCTCCGGGGGTCTTCTTGCGTCTTGGGGGGTCTTCTCGCCGGACTCTTCCGCTATCTTCTGCTAGCTCTTTTACTAGCGGAGGAGCCCGGCTTTCTTCTTCGTCACCGCCCGGGGGTCTTCTTCCGACTTCGGGGGTCTTGTCCCCCTCTTCGGGGGTCTTGTCCCCCTCTTCAGTTCTTCTTGCCGGCCCTACACTTTCCTCCTTTAGCTCTTTTACTAGCGGTGGCCCGGTCTTCTGTCGCCACCACCGCCTCTTCTTCTGACTTCGGGGGTCTTGTCCCCCTCTTCAGTTCTTCTTGCCGGGCCTCTGCTCCTTCCTGCTCTCACCTTTTCTTCAGTAGTGTGTAACCCATGTCGGTCCACAGTGTGGGCACAAAACTCCAGTCGAGACTTGAAAAATTTGCATTTTGAAAGATTAGCACCTAAACCATATCATTGGAGTCTCTCTAGCACAGCTTCAACATTCTTTCTGTGTTTTTCATCAGTGGGACCAGTAATGAGCATATCATTTAGTAAACATTGGGTGAAAGTTATGCCTGCCGGGACCTCATCCATGATCCCCTGCCAAATGTCTGGAGCTGGGGCTATGCCAAAAACCATGCGGTTATATTGGAATAATCCTTTATGGGTGTTAATGGTCAACAGATGGTGTGAATCTGGGTGTACTTGCAGTTGCAGGTAAGCTTGCTTTAAGTCTATTTTTGTAAACTTTTGCCCCCCAGCCAGTGAGCCAAATAGATCTTCAAGTCGAGGCAACGGGTATTGATCCACAAGAAGTTGGTTGTTCAGGGCAACCCTGAAATCCCCATAAATTCTAATGTCTCCATTATTTTTCTTGACGGGCACTATTGGCAATGCCCATTCACTTCTATCAACTTTAGTTATGATCTTTTCAGCCAATAGATGGTCCAGCTCTGCTTCCACTTTCTTCTGCAAGGCAAAGGGCACTGATCTTGCCTTACAAAAATGAGGTGTAGCCCAGGCTTTAAGATAAGGTGGGCCATTTTTCCTTTTACCGAGTTCAAAGAGTTCTCAAAAACCTCCTTAACCACTTTCATTTTGCTGGTAAATGACCAGAGGTCTTTTTACACTTTGGCACTGCGCTGCTTTAACTGGTAATTGCGCGGTCATGCAATGTTGTACCCAAACGAAATTTGCGTCCTTTTCTTCCCACAAATAGAGCTTTCTTTTGATGGTATTTGATTGCCTCTGCGATTTTTATTTTTTGCGATATAAACGTAAAAAGACCGCAAATTTTGAAAAAAAATGATATTTTCTACTTTTTGTTATTAGAAAAATCCAATAAACTCAATTTTAGTCATACATTTAGGCCAAAATGTATTCAGCCACATGTCTTTGGTAAAAAAAAAGTCAATAACTGTATATTTATTGGTTTGCGCAAAAGTTGTCACATCTACAAACTAAGGTACGTTTTCTGGAATTTACGCAGCTTTTAGTTTACGACTGCCTATCTCATTTCTTGAGGTGCTAAAATGGCAGGGCAGTACAAAAACCCCCCAAATGACCCCATTTTGGAAAGTAGACCCCCTAAGGAAATTGATAAGTGGCATGTTGAGCCCATTGAATATTTTATTTTTTTGCCTCAAGCGATTGAATAATGACAAAAAATTTGTTTTTTTTTACACAAAGTTGTCATTAAATGATATATTGCTCACACATGCTATGGGCATATGTGAAATGACACCCCAAAATAAATTCTGCTGCTTCTCCTGAGTACAGGGATACCACATATGTGGTACTTTTTGGGAGCCTAGCCGTTTTACGGGGCCCTGAAAACCAAGCACCGCCTTCAGGCTTTCTAAGGGCGTAAATTTTTGAGTTCACTTCTCACTACCTATTACAGTTTTGAAGGCCATAAAATGCCAAGATGGCACAAAACCCCCACAAATGACCCCATTTTAGAAAGTAGACACCCCAAGCTATTTGCTGAGAGGCATGTTGAGTCCATGGAATATTTTATATTTTGCCACAAGTTGCGGGAAAATTACAAACTTTTTTTTTTTTTTTTACACAAAGTTGTCATTAAATGATATATTGCTCACACATGCTATGGGCATATGTGAAATGACACCCCAAAATAAATTCTGCTGCTTCTCCTGAGTACGGGGATACCACATATGTGGGACTTTTTGGGAGCCTAGCCGCGTACGGGGCCCCGAAAACCAAGCACCGCCATCAGGCTTTCTAAGGGCGTAATTTTTTGATTTCACTTCTCACTACCTATTACAGTTTTGAAGGCCATAAAATGCCAAGATGGCACAAAACCCCCACAAATGACCCCATTTTAGAAAGTAGACACCCCAAGCTATTTGCTGAGAGGCATGTTGAGTCCATGGAATATTTTATATTTTGCCACAAGTTGCGGGAAAATTACAAACTTTTTTTTTTTTTTTTTTTTTTACACAAAGTTGTCACTAAATGATATATTGCTCACGCATGCCATGGGCATATGTGAAATGACACCCCAAAATAAATTCTGCTGCTTCTCCTGAGTATGGGGATACCACATATGTGGGACTTTTTGGGAGCCTAGCCGCGTACGGGGCCCCGAGAACCAAGCACCGCCTTCAGGCTTTCTAAGGGCGTTACAGTTTTGAAGGCCATAAAATGCCAAGATGGCACAAACCCACCCCCAAATGACCCCATTTTGGAAAGTAGACACCCCTAAATTTACGGGTACACTAGTGAGACTAGGTAATAAATGGCGGGTGCCCTGAAACTATAAAAAAATACCTAACCAACCAGCGTCACCTGTAACAGTTATATGGTGATCACTGGTGAAAGGGTTAACTAGGGGGCAATCAGGGGGCTTTATGCGGTAGTATATGGGGGTCCCTGGCGCTATAAAAAGCTGCGGCGAACCTAAATACCTACCTGCCTAACTAGCGTCACCTGTGACACTAATACAGCGATCAGAAAAACGATCGCTTATTAGGCTGGGTTCACACTGGAGCGATGCGGGAACGCCACGAATCCGCGGCGGGTTCCCGCATCGCATGCCTCCCGGCGGCAGTTCACACTGCCCTATGCGAACTGCTGGGAGGGTCAGTGAAATGTTAATGACACCCCCAGATCAGTTCGCATATCGCAGTGCGATCTGCAAACTCGGATCGCATGGTGTGAACACCCATGTGATCCGATTCTGCTGCGGACCAAAAAAAGGGTCCCGTGCGAGTTTGCGGCGGGTGCGGCGGGTGCGGCGGGTGCAACGCGAATTCAGCCATACTATCTGTATGGCTGAACTCGAATCGCACAGAGATCGGATGTGATTTGCACTGCAGTGCGGTGCGAATCACATCCGTTCTCATAAACCACTGCAATGTGAACCCAGCCTTAGTGACACTGGCGACGGGGGGTGATCACGGGGTTAAACCTTTATTGGGGGGGTTAGGGGGGTACCTTAGAACTAAAGGGGGCTAACCCTAACTGCCCTAACAGTTATTACAGTCACAAATGACACCCGCCGTGTGATCAGGGGGTTAAACCTTTATTAGGTAATAAATGGCGGGTGCCCTGAAACTATAAAAAAATAACTAACCAACCAGCGTCACCTGTAACAGTTATATGGTGATCACTGGTGAAAGGGTTAACTAGGGGGCAATCAGCGGGCTTTATGCGGTAGTATATGGGGGTCCCTGGCGCTATAAAAAGCTGCGGCGAACCTAAATACCTACCTGCCTAACTAGCGTCACCTGTGACACTAATACAGCGATCAGAAAAATGATCGCTTATTAGGCTGGGTTCACACTGGAGTGATGCGGGAACGCCACGAATCCGCGGCGGGTTCCCGCATCGCATGCCTCCCGGCGGCAGTTCACACTGCCCTATGCGAACTGCTAGGAGTGTCAGTAAAATGTTAATGACACCCCCAGATCAGTTCGCATATCGCAGTGCGATCTGCAAACTCGGATCGCATGGTGTGAACACCCATGCGATCCGATTCTGCTGCGGACCAAAAAAAGGGTCCCGTGCGAATTTGCGGCGGGTGCGGCGGGTGCGGCGAATGGCTGAACTCGAATCGCAGAGATCGGATGTGATTTGCACTGCAGTGCGGTGCGAATCACATCCATTCTCATAAACCGCTGCAATGTGAACCCAGCCTTAGTGACACTGGCGACGGGGGGTGATCACGGGGTTAAACCTTTATTGGGGGGGTTAGGGGGGTACATTAGAACTAAAGGGGGCTAACCCTAACTGCCCTAACAGTTATTACAGTGACAAATGACACCAATGCAAAAAAAAAAAAAAATGCATTGGTGTCACTGTGACTGGGGGGGGGGGGGCAGGGGTAATTGGGGGGGTGATCGGGGGGTAAAGGGGGGGTGTGAGTGTGCCTGGCATGTTCTACTGTGTAGTGTAGTGCTTGTGCAACTCACCGATTACATCACTTCCTCTCCTGTGTTTACATTACAGGAGAGGAAGTGATGCAATGCTTCACTCCCATTCGTCAGGAGCAATCGCGAGGGGGTGGCCATGAACGAATGGCCGCCTCCTCATCACCGATCGCTCCTGCATGGATACCGACCGCCGCAGGCACCGGGCGGGGGCCCGATCGGGCCCCCGACCCGCGGGAAGGCAGGGACGTACATGTACGCCCATATGCCTGCCCGTGCCATGCTGTCGACGTACATCGTCGTGCGCCGGTCGGGAAGTGGTTAAAGAGTGACTTCAGGGATTCCACCCAATGGTCTACCTTAGAAAGCAATGTACATTGGGCAATGGGGGGCATGCCCAGGGCTTTGATCCAGTCCCTACCATACAGCGGAGGATCTCCTTTACTTTCAACATAAAGGCATAAAGGTTTACTGCGCTTGCCTAATGTCACAATGAGTTTCACATAACCTAAGGGCTGTAGCAGTTCCTTGTTGTAGGTTTGTAGTGTGAGATTTGTAGGTTGGAGCGGTAGGGAGAGACCCGATGCCTTTAAATCAGTCCATGAAATGACGGATACAGCCGCCCCTGTATCAACATCCATGAAGAGAGGACAGCCATGGAGTGTGTCCACTTTTATCGCAGGAGTGTTCCCAGCTCCTCGAAACAGTCCAACATGCTGGACACAGGTCTCCTCATCAGAGCTGGAGCTGTTCTTGTCAGTATCCACATGAAATGTCTTTTTACGTCTACATTTCGTGGTAGTGTTCGGGAAGTGTGAGCTGCTGCAAACACGCCCAATATGACCAGTCTTTCCACAAAGAAAACTAATGACATCCTTGAACTTGCAAGCAGGTGCACTGTGAGAAGTGTTACCACAACGGTAGCAAGTTGGTATTCTAGAGACAGAAGAATGAGGGTGGCGAGGTTTAGGTTGATTTGGCGACGGCCGTCGTGGGTGTCGGGTGATAGCAGTGTGAAATATTTCCTTTCCCTGGCTTGCAGGAGGTTCAGGTGGTGCCTTCAGTAGGGTGGCGTCCTGTGTAGCCAACTCCCTGACCGTAGCAAGGATCGTGGCTTTCGTCAGAGTCAAGTCGGGTTCTCTGAGTAAACGTTTCTGTATCGCTGGGTTGCAGAGTCCCATGACAAACATGTCGCGGAGAGCCGTCCACAGGTAGTCTCCAAACTGACAAGTGGCAGCTAGTTTACGTAAAGCAATGATATAAGTCTTTATATCCTCCCCAGCATGCTGCCTCCTACTGTAAAATTTAAACCACTCTGCGATTTCTAATGGCTTTGGGTTGTAGTGCTCATGTAGACTCTGGATTAACTCAGGCAGGGGCTTAGAGGCCGGCTTGTCTGGAGAAATTAAGTCTCTGAAGTGCCATATGCAGCCTGACCCAATGCTGTGAGGAAAACTGCAACTTTCTTTTCTACAGCCACACTATTTGCTTCCATATACTGCTCCAGCCTCTCCACCCAGGAACTCCATGATTCAGCAGCAGGATCAAATGGTTGAATAAACCCTATGAAAGCCATGTGTGCTAAAATCCACAATCCTCGTTGCCACTTTTATGTCCCTTGGACACAGGGTCTCTCAGGGTGTTGCTAGCAATGCTGCCAGTGTCTACTCAGCAAGTTACACACAGGCTGGATGCACTACTTAACCAGGGAAAGGTTTATTACTCACTTAGAAAGCGATGTACATTCTTACATGGAGGAGTCATATACAACAGATCTCCCTCTAATTATAATGCTGCTGCTTCCAGTCCCACACACACTGTGAATGACTTCCTGGTATAGCCCCTCCCCCAGCATGCATCAGGAGAAAGGGGTTAAGGGTTACAGTGATTCTGCATAAACATTACACATTCAAAAAATGACTGGCGCCCAATCATTCTATCTTGCTTTACACCCACTATTTAGTGAAATAATCTCAGCGACAAAAGCAATAGTAATAAAAATAAATTAACTGTTGCTCCCCTGAAAGAGTCAAGTGACTCCTAATGACATATATAACAAGATAGGGGGCGCTGTTCATGTGCCACAGTGATAGTGATTATGAATCTGTGCTATATTAAACCATCTGATGCTAGTAAAATGCACATATGTGAAAAACAAAAAAATTATCAAAATAGTCCCAACAAAGTATAAACAATCTTGAACATCCAGTGACAGAAATTTCTTGCTGTGTGATATTAATAAGGTTTAATCCTTCACCAAGACATCTTGCAGAAAAACTACATCCAAAGTGCAAGAGATAAGTGGTCTGCTTACCAGATGTATCTGACTTCTTTAATTAAAAAGAAAGTCAGATATTGCTTTGGCAGGATAAGGTCTGCTCGCATATCGATATGACAGGAGTGGTATGGTACCTCTTCCTCATAGTTAAAGGAAGGATATAGAAAAGGAATGGAAAGCATCCATAGTGTAATACAAATTTATTAAATAAAAAAAATAGTCAAATGGCTCATTAAAAAGTGACGACCCGGCACTGGGTTTGCTGGCTTGTCTGAATCACCTTGCTTCCACCTCCGTGGATGGCGTGCTTTCCACCGGCCATGTACAGCAACCAGAGGGACCGGAAGTGGCGTGAGATAACGTGACCAGGTACCGCCGCCGACGTACGCTTCTTGGTTGCGTCTTCAGTGGGTTACCCACGCTACAAAGAAGAATGTCAGCTCTCCCTGACTCTGGAGGTCACCATTAGGCCTCTAGGGGTTGTGGTCATTGCTACATACTTATTTTTTACGGTTTCACCATTACTCCATGCTCTGGGGCCTGTTTCCCCCCGCTGGGCCCACGGGAGATCCCAGGCCCCTGACAATGGAAGCTCTAGTTCCTTGTGTTTCCTTTATACCCTCTGGGTTCATAGGTGTCAGTTGTCAACATCTGATGCCACTGCCTTACCCCCCAGCAGTGGTCCTAGACCCCACCCTCCTTCCGACCTTTATGATTACTTCTACCACTGGAATTAACCGCCTGTTCTTGTGCAACAGCCTACTTTCCATTTGCTAGAAGTTCCCTATGTTTTTTTTGACTAGCGTTATTTAATTTGCACAATTTTTTCTACTTAATATAATCACTTCTTTGGCTGTCACAGTCTAGAAGACTGCTCAATCTTCCCCAACTAGTCCTCAAATACCCCCCATCTTTGTTTGGGTATTCTTTGGATCCTTTTGTGGTGGTAAGCCTCCATCCATTGGATGCCTTTTCCTCCTTCCAGCCTAATACCTCCAGGCTCCCACTAAACGTATTGCTACCTCTCCTCCCGTGTCTCTTCTTCTACCCTTCTACTTACTCACCCTCTGTTCCTGACCTACCTCTCCCTCTCCCCTCCCTAGAGAGATACCCTTAGCCTCTGTGACCCAGTCACATTAACCACAACCTTCAACTGCATCCAGTTATGGTGCATCTAAATGTTCTTACCCTTAATGTCCAGGGCCTCAACTCCCCCCTATATATGTACTAAAGCATTTTGATCATCTTCTTCACTCTCAGCCCAAATGGTTTGTTTACATGAGACACATTTCTCCACTCAGTCCACATCAACATTTTTTGGTTGCCAATATCCACAAGTATACACAGCCTCAGCCTCCACTAAACAACAAGATGTTTTGATTGTGTTCCATCGATCCACACCATTCACTCTCCAGGAGGAGACCAGAGACCCCGAGGGTCGCTATCTTATACTCACAGGTTACCTGCTAGACAGCAAAATCACAGTTGTCTCATTATGCCCCTAACAAACACAACCTATAATTTCTCTCCCATTTATTCTCTATAATTGCACCCCACAAATGTGGAACACTGCTAATTTGTGGTGACTCAAACCAAGTGCTTTATCCCCTTTTGGATAAGTCCCTAGCCTTTCCTATCAACAACTCCTAAACCAATACTCGCAACACATCCCCCACAGCTACTACCCTTTGTTACACTTGACTGTCCCTTCTTGTAAGCTCTAACAAGCAGGGCCCTCCGATCCCTCCTGTATTGAATTGTTCTGTAACTGTACTGTCTTCCCCCATGTTGTAAAGCGCTGTGCAAACTGTTGGCACTATATAAATCCTGTATAACAATAATAATATTGGACTCCTGGTGGGAACAGAACCCTGAAAAGTGACAATACACCCACTAGACCTAACCACCATGTCAGGTCACCTTGAAGCAAGGTGACAGATGCACACCGTAGGGATCAGTAGTGCACCGCAAGGTTGTGGACCCTAAGGCTGACTGCTGCGGACGGAGACAGATCCCACCAAGGTTAGAGCGTAAGATTCCCTGGGGCGCGGAGTCTAAGAGCCAGCAGGTGTTCACCAGAGCCTCTAGTGGTGAGGATGGACTTGGCTGCAACTGGCTCCAGGTCGCGACCCCCAGGTCCCCCAGCTCGCACCCACAGTAGGCAACAGGAGGATAGGGATAGTGAGGGATAAAGCCAAGGTCGGGGGCAACAAGCAGACAGGAATAGTCAGGGACACGCCAATAGGTCAGGATCACAGGCAAACAGGGATAGTCAAGGACACGCCAAAGTCGGTAACGGAACAACAGAAGAGCACACGGCAGGTAACAGGAAGCTAAAAACACAAAGGAATACACAATGGTTGATCAGCAGGGTTGGCCTGCAGTGCACAGGTTAATATAGAGTTCTCTGATAGGAGCTAGGGTGGAGTTATGCCAGAGGATGGATTACAAAAGCAGTCAGGTGAGTGTCGGCTGGTCTCTAGAGATGAACACATGGAACAGGTAAGCAGACAAACTCTATTGCATAACCATGACCCTCCCTGTCAAATAAACAAACCTTTGAAAAAGCACGATTAGAACTTGACCTCTTCTTGATGGAATCGGCAGGTCGCAACACACACTTTATATGAAATCAAACAAACCAGACACATTTCTGCCCCTAGCTCTCCGCAAGGCCAATTACACCCCTAAACCTATATGACTAAAACCACCCAAAGACACCTACTCCAGTAACGCCCTAAAAAGTCTTCAAGAATTCCTTAGAAAACTTTCTGTGCTCAGAACCCCGATACATTTGACCAAGCCCGCTTGGATACCCTTCTCTCTTCTATGCACCTCCCTTCTCTATCATCTTCCCACTGTGTGGCCCTAGACAGGCCCATCACAGCCAAAGAAATACAATATGCTTTTAAAACCTTGAAACCATGTAAACGTCCAGGCCCAGACAGCTTTTTGGCATCCTACTATAAATGCTTCGCAGCCCTGCTGACCCCCCTTTTGGTTGAAGCCTTCGATTCCCTCCCTGAAGGCCACTCCTTTTGTACAGACTCCCTCATGGCAGCTGTATCCATGATTCCTAAACCGAGTACGGATAATACCTCCTGGTCCAACTACAGCCTGATACCTATACTTAATATAGATATTAAGTTATTAGCCAAGGTTCTCTCCAATCGTTTTAACACCATCATCAGTACCTTAATCCACAAAGACTAAACTGGGTTTATTCCCTCCCGACAAGCTGGAGACAACATACGTCAAGCTACGCTTCTAGCCCATGCTGCCCATGCCCAGCTTATTTTGTCATGTTTTTTCTCCCTTGACATACTCAAGGCGTTTTATACGCTATCCTGGCCCTACCTCAACTTTATCCTACATTGCTGGGGGTTTGGCACACAGTTTTTGCAATGGATTTCTACCTTATATCAAAACCCTAAAGCTTATTTCGAAATGGTCCTCTTTACCACTAGCATAGATGGGCAGAGTAACAGTGGTTAAAATCCTAACGATTCCTAAAATCCTCTATCTCTTTAGGGTGCTCCCAATACAAACTCCTTCCTGCTACTTGTGCATCTTACAATGCAGAACCTCACAATATATTTGGGGAAAACTCAAGCCCAGTCTACTTAAAATAACCCCATACACTCCTCGCATCCGGGGCGGGCTTAGTGTACCCAACTTCACTAATACTCTTATGCTGCCAACCTGGCACAGCTTCCTAAGTAGCACTCCACCAAAGAAACCCCACTGTGCATTGCACTAGAAGCCATTGACTGTGATCTTCTCTCCACAGCGAACCTCCTGTGGCTAGCACCGAAGCAGCGTATGTCCATCACCAATCCCATCACTAAGTACAGCCTAACCATATGGGATAGACTTTGATGGCCCTATGGCCTCCAATCCCCCCACAATCCCCTCCTCGCCTTCCTCCCTAATCCTGCCTTTTACCCAGCCTGGTCCTTCCAGACCTCTTTTTTGGCCTGGTCAAATGCAGAATTGCTACACGTCTATCATTTTTTTTTGCTTCCAAAACCATTATATCCTTTCCCACACTCAGGGAGTCACATAATCTTCCTTCCTCTGAACTCTTTAGATACCTACAAATCAAACATTTCTTTGCCCATTGCGCACCACCTGACTTCAGGTTTTTCTACCTTTGAACGTGCATGCAAATCTGATCCACACAGACGAGGACTCATCACAGACTTATATGCACAACTTTTATCTTACCCAACATCCTCCCGCCAACATAAACTAATAAATGGGAGAGAGATCTTAGTCTAACGCTTGACCCAGCTGATTGGATGCAAATCTGGCAGGCAACTAAATCTGCATCATCAAATATCTTGGCTCTTAAAACCAACTATAAAGTGCTGGTACCTGGTCCCTGCCAGGATCTCTAAATGTATTCCCCTATATCCCCCTCATTACTTCTGAGGCTGTGACACACCAGGCGCGCAGGTACATACCTGGGGGGAGTGCCCCATAGTTTGAACCTTCTGGTCTGATGTGTTTGGGATCCTATCAACCCTTTTTGATACATCCTTGAAACTGGACCCAACAGTAGCGCTCCTGGATAACAAACCATTGGCTCTAACACACCGTCAGTTAAAACTTCTTTTTATTACCATAGCAGCAAAACAAACCATTGCAAAATTGTGGAAATTCTCCTCACTATGTATCTTAGTGGTAAAAAATAGGGTCACTCAAGCTTTGATCCACGCTAAAACTGAAGCAGTTATAATCATAGTTACATAGCAGGTGAAGTTGAAAAATGACACAAGTCCTTCAAGTCCAACATATGTGTGTGATTTTATGTCAGTATTACATTGTATATGTAATAGTGTATGTTGTGGTCATTCCGGTGCTTATCTAATTGTTTTTTTTTAATTATCGATGCTCCCCGCTGAAACCACTGCCTCTGGAAGGAAATTCCACATCCTAACCGCTCTTACAGTAAAAAACCCTCTACGCAGTTTAAAGTTAAACTGCTTTTCTTTTCATTTTAGTGAATGGCCGTGTGTCTTATTAAATTCCCTTATGCATAAAATTGTTATCCTTATTGTGGGGTCACCAGTACGGTATTTGTACACTGAAATCATATCCCCTCTTAAGCGTCTCTTCTCCAGAGAGAACACGTTCAGTGCTCGTAACCTTTCCTTGTAACTAATGTCCTCCAGACCCTTTACTAGTTTTGTTGCACTTCTCTGGACTCTCTCCAGCTCTAGCACATCCTTCCTGAGGACTGGTGCCCAGAACTGGACAGCATATTCCAGATGCGGCCGGACCAGAGTCTTGTAGAGTAGGAAAATTATCATTTTATCTCTGAAGTTAATCTCCTTTTTAATGAATGCAAAAATTCTGTTTGCTTTGTTTGCAGCAGCTTTGCATTGCATGCCATTGCCGAGCCTGTCATCTACTAGGACCCCCAGGTCCTTTTCCATCCTAGATTCCCCCAGAGGTTCTCTGTCCCCCCCCCCCCAGTGAGTAGATTGCATTCATATTTTTGCCACCCAAATGCATTATTTTACATTTTTCCACAATAAACCTCATTTGCCATGTGGTTGCCCACCCCATTAATTTGTTCAGATCTTCTTGCAAGGTTTCCACATCCTGTGGAGAAGTTATTGTCCTGCTTAGCTTAGTATCGTCCACAAATACAGAGATTGAACTGTTTCTCCCATCCTCTAGGTCGTTTATGAATATATTAAATAGGATCGGTCCCAGGACAAAACCCTGGGGGACCCCACTTTATACCCCTGCCCATTCTGAGTACTCCCCATTTATCATTACCCTCTGAACTCACCCCTGTAGCCAATTTTCAATCCATGTACTGACCTTACTTTGTACAGTAAACATTTATGGGGAACTGTATCAAATGCTTTTGCAAAATCTAGATACACCATGTCTACAGGCCTTACTTTATCTAGGTGGTAGCTCACCTCCCCATAGAAGGTTAATAGATTGGTTTGGCAAGAACGATTCTTCATAAATCCATGCTGATTACTGCTAATGATACAGTTGTAATTGTTAAAATCTTGTACAATTGATGTTAGGCTAACTTGTCTGTAATTCCCAGGGATGTTTCTTGGCCCTTTTTTAAATATTGGGGCTACATTGGCTTTTCTCCAATCAGCTGGTACCATTTCAGTCAGTAGACTCTTCATAAAAAATAGGAACAATGGTCTGGCAATTACTTGACTGAGTTCCTTAAGGACCCTCTGGTCTTATTAATTTAAGTTTTTCAAGTCTATTTTATATTTCTAATTCTGTCCTCTGTTTGCCACAAGGGTGCTTCCTGTGATGTGTCATTATTAGTATTATTATTATTATAATAAAGGATTTATATAGCGCCAACAGTTTACGAAGCGCTTTACAACATGAGGGCAGTCAGTACACTTACAATACAAATCAATACAGGATTGTTCAGAGGGCCCTGCTCGTTAGAGCTTACAATCTAGAAGGGAGGGTCAAGTGGAAACAAAAGGTAATCACTGAGGGAGAAAATGAAAAAACTGTTGATGTTAGGTGTGGGTAGGGTAGGCTTCTCTGAAGAGTCTAAAAGCTAATAGAGTAGGAGATAAGTGGACAGATTGGGGTAGGGCATTCCATAGGATTGGAGAGACTTTGCAAAGGTTCTGGAGACGAGCATGGGAGGAGGTGATGAGGGAGCTAGAGAGCAGAAGGTCTTGAGAGGAATGAAGAGAACGAGTAAGTTGGTATTTAGAGGCTAGTGATGTAGCTGGGGGCTAAATTTTGGATGGCTTTGTACGTAGTTGTGAGTATGAGGATAAACATTGCAGTTTTGGTTACTGAAACCCCCCGGTTCCCTCGTGAAGACTGGGAATAATAAATTCACTACCTTCGCCATCTTTCCATCTTTAGTAACCAGATTCCCTTCATCATTCTTTATGGGAACAATATAATCGTACCTCCCTTTCTTGCTGTTTATGTACTTAAAGAATTTCTTGGGATTTTTCTTACTCTTCCCCGCTATGTGCCTTTCATTTTCTATCTTAGCCACCCTGATTACACCCCACAGGATAGATAGGGTAAGTATATCTGCTTACCAGATTTTTTGACTCTCCAGGGTCTATATGCACATTAGTGAGCTTTTACCCCTCACTATGGGCTCAACCGCATCCACTACCCAGCCTGCTTAATTGGATTCCACAGATGTATACACCACAGTTATCATCTGTCAAAGAAACTTCAGAGTCCGGTCACACATTTATCATATGAAAGAGGAAGATAAACTCATTGCGCAACATTCTTTAAAACTACACAAGAGTTTATTAAAAGTTGTACTTACAACAAAAAAATGATAAAATTAGGCTCAAAATGGAAACATTTGTTTGTCCAGCACCCTCCACATGTGTTCAGACGTCACTGCTGCTCTGTTCTCTTTTTAAAGGGTATCCTATATTTATAGATATTGTAACGAAATGTCCCACACTCCGCTTGAGTACTTTTGTCATATACCGCTTCCACCCAGTCTGAATATAGATATCAGATATTCCAACCACTGCTAACAACCAACAAAACAAGACAATACTCGTTTGGTTGCTGAACATGGACTGTTTTTTGAAAACACAGGTAATATTCTGAACAACCCCCCCACCTTTGCATTCCAGGCGGGTTAGACTGTCCAATCAGCAGTGAGAGTTGTTGGAGAACATTGGAATACAGCCACACCCCAAATGACCCAGCAAAGAGTACGCAACAAAATGAGACAATATACCAACCACCCCAAGCTGGCAGAGACCATCATGGTCTCCTCAATAATGTCCTTTTGCATTACATAACAGAATATCTTCCTAAATGCTTGTAGCTCCCTCAAATGCCAGGGCCCATAGTCGGTAAGCTAGCATTCAGTCCCCTCCAAAAGCCTCTGTCCTGGGTGAGTCTGCAACATTTCTCCCCCCATCAAAAGTCAACTAACAAGGTCCCAGACCTCCACCTGGTCTGGACATGCATTAGTCAGGCAGAGTGAACTCACATAGTCTGTCCGCATGATCTCTATTCTTGGCTGCAAGGAATATTTGACCTCAGTAGGTGTGGGGCAGAGGTCATTGACTCTCTGTCTGGCTGCCAGCATTTTAGTTTAGTGGTTTTTAACATTCTGGGGTTTGGTCTGCTACTGGGCAGAGAGGCCGATCGCCCCAGCTTCCTGAAGCTCTAGAGACACTGTAGGTGCTAGTCCAGTGGCGCTCTGCCCTGTTGCCAGCACTTCTGCTGAGGACACCACATCATCCGCTTTGGCTAACCGTTGGGCAGGAGGCTGGATTCCTCCACTCCCAAACTGTGTAGCTGCCTTGGGGGAGGTGAGACAGCTGCTTCCTCTTCTGTTCCCTCATCTGGCTGCTGAGGCGACATGTCTGTGGTACTGTCTCCCAGGTGCATGGATCTTTGCTAGGGAGGAATGACTGCTTCCTCCACCCTAGCCAGCTGTTGGGGAGGGACAACGAACACAGTAGCATTTCTAGGTGGGGGCGGGGTGTGCGGGCCGCCAGAGGAGTGACACCCACTGCTAACACCGCCCGCTGCCCTGATGATCTGCCCCTTGCTCTGTGTTAGTGGAGCAGACTAAAGCCGCCGGCACCTCCTCCTCTCTGTTTACATTCAATGAGGAGGAGGAGCTCAAGGGACACACACCACTGTGTGTATACGTCCGCGGCCGCGCTGTTCTGAGGTCTGTACTGTACACTTTATTATAAGTAGATTGACATGTGCGGGGGGCACTATGGGAGGGGGGAGGGGTGCCTATGCTGATGGGGGGGTCTGCACTAAGGGGGATGTCTATACTGTGGGGGTCTGCACTAAATGGGGGATGTCTATACTGCGAGGGTTTGCACTAAGGGGGGTGTCTATACTGATGGGGGTCTGTATTCAGGGGGCTGTCTATACTGATGGGGGTCTGCACTAAAGGGGGGTGTCTGCACTAAGAGGGGGGATTCTACACTGATGGAGGTGTCTGTACTGAGGGAGGGGGTCGGTACTTAGTGAGGGTGGTCTGTACTGAGGGGGGTCTATATTAACGGAGGGTGGTCTGTACTGAGGGAGGGGGGTCTGTACTTAGTGGGGGTCTATACTGACGAAGGGTAGTCTGTATTGAAGGAGGGGTGGTCTGTACTTATTGGGGTGTCTATACTGACAGAGGGTGGTCTGTACTTAGTGGGGGGTCTATACTGACAGAGGGTGGTCTGTACTGAGGGAGGGGGGTCTGTACTTAGTGGGGGGTCTATACTGTCGGAGGGTGGTCTGTACTGAGGAAGGGGGGTCTGTTCTTAGTGAGGGGGATCTATACTGAGGGAGGGGGGTCTGTACTTAGTGGGGGGGTCTGCACTGAGGGGGGATTATAGTTGGTGGAGGGGGGGTGACACCAATGTTTTTCACACCCGGTGACACCAACCCCAGTGATTGGTCGAACATCTCCTCTACCTTCTCCCCCTATATCCTGATCTGCTGCTGAAAAGTGACCGCCACCTTCTCACTCTGAGCAACAGGGGCAGAGATCTCTGACTCTGTCCGGTGGCCAGTGCTTCAGCTGGGGAAGTTCCACAGATGCTGCTATTAATGCTGGGTAGAGCTCCATGGCATTCTGCCCTGATACTAGTTCTTTTGCTGGAGGCTCACTCAGTTGTTCTTCCTCAGCAGAAAAGTCAATTAAATCACAAGTCTCTGGAATTGACAGGTGAATTATAACCTATAACATCCTATGATGAATGGTCAATTAAATCCATACATTCTGTGGTCTGTGGCTGGAGAGATGAGCCGACTGCTCCATCTCCTGTGCCCTCATCCATCTGCTGAACAGACGCATTCCTCCATCCAAAATCATCCCATGCAGAAACAGGATCATCAACATCAGTCAGTACTTGCTGCATTTGCCATAAGACCTCCGCTTCCATAATAAGGGCAGGTGTCATAAACCATGAATAAAACTGAGACAGAAGTACAGTTAAATCACACTTGTTTATTATTAATAATAATAATAATAATAATAATAAAAGTAAATAGAACAAACGTAGTCAAAACATAGCCAAAGTTCGGTAACCGGAACAAATAGTCGGCCAAGCCAGAAAGTCAGGGATCAGTGTAGTGAAACAGCAAGCAGGATCTAGAGCCAGAAGGGATGTCAGCCAAGCAAGTCTTTAACAGTAAGGCAGGAGATAGTCTCTGTGATGTTGACCAAGGGGAAGGCAGAGATCCTCTGAGCTGGACGGCTTAAGTAGGGAGGACTGAGGAGCAGGATCTCATCGACAGGGGAGTAACTGTGGAGAGATAGGAGCTGGCAATTAGCTGACAGCTGAGTGGCCAGCTCAGAGAAGGAAGGGCTGATCCCAGCCCTGACAGTACCCCCTCCTCAACGAACCCTCCCCCTCAGAGGACCACCAGGCTTGAGGGGAAAACATCTATAGAAATCACGGAGAAGGACAGGGGCATGTATGTCCGAGGATGAGACCCAAGAGCGTTCCTCCGGACCATACCCCTTGCAATGCACCAGGTATTGTATGCACCCACTGAACCTACTGGAGTCAAAAATGGACTGTACTTCATACTCCTCATGGTTCCCAATCTGTACAAAGTAAGGACGTGACAGACACTGAGGTGGTAAAGCGGTTGCAGACCAAAGGTTTTAATAAGGAGACAGGAAATACATTTGAAATACGCATATTAGAAGGAAGGTCTAATGTGCAAGCCACATTATTAATCCTGCGAAGAATACGAAAAGGCCCAATAAACCGAGGTGCGAACTTCAGAGAGGGAACACAAAGTCGGAGGTTGCGAGATTACAGCCAGACCCTGTCCCCAACCTAGTAGGAAGGCGCAGGCATCTGTGGTCATCAAGGAGTCTCTACCTATCATTAGCATGATGTAAAGCCTCCTGGACTTGTGCTCAAGTGAAACATAGACCACGTAGATGCTCCTCTAATGCAGGAATACTCTGCGAAATAAATGAGTCAGGCAACATGGAAGGTTGGAAACCATAGTTCGCCATAAACGGGGACAATCGGGAAGCAGAATTCAAGGCACTATTGTGAGCAAACTCTGCCCAAGGTAATAGGTCTGACCAGTTGTTATGATGGTCAGAAATATAGCAAAATAGGAATTGTTTCAAAGACTGATTGGTTTGTTCTATGGCCCCATTAGACTGCAGGTGATACGCAGAGAAGAAAGCAAGACTCGCCAGAACCGGGACACAAACTGACTACCCCTGTCCGAGACAATCACCTTGAGTAGCCCATATAAGCTTCCTCAAGATCTGTACTGTCCTCCTGTCCTTTAGCTTAAATAGACAGGGGACACGGACCTCCCTCTCCTTTCTCTCTCTTTTCCTTTTAGAGAGACCGTTGGGATGACATAGCTCTACTGCAACCTCATGTGCCATCTTCCCAGATCATTAACTGAGCATTATGATGGACAACGGCCATTCGATACCCCTAACACCTTGTAATGAGCAACTCAACCATACCATCTACTGAGCCTGTCCCTTTTGACGAGTTTAATTGATGTTACTTTATTTTCATACAGAACTGTTTTGTTTATCAACCTTCTCTACCTGAGGCTTGCCTCTCATTTCATTTTATATAACCTATCATTAGGTATATTGGAAGGTTGTAAAATGCTTGATGTTATACATATTATGGTATTTGTTGACTGCCTACATTTTGCACCTATCTCTTTATGATATGGTTTTGAGCTGTTTTTACTCATTCCAACAAGGAAAAATAAACTACATGTAAGAAGCAAAAAAAAAAAAAAGAAGAGGAATAGAACACAAAGGGCTTTGTGTGGAAGGGAAGTTAGGTGATACAGGTAGTAAAATACGCATTAGTCTTTTGCTCCAAAACACAGAAAAATCAAAAGGTTTGAAAGTCCCACCAAGAGAATGTGCATAATATCGCCAGTGAATTGAATGACCAACTGGAAAAGGGAGGGCAAATACTAAAAGTACATTGCCAAATATAGGTTTTATTTAGGAATGTAAAGCATACTATTCTGACAGATATTATTAATAGGTGTTGATCCTACCTCACTTACACTGGCCGAATATTGGCTGTTTTGTAGAATTTAGACCAATTTTTATTAGCATTAAATATGTAAATATATATGTAAATCCAAAAGGTTTGTATTTTACAGAAAAAAACAATCCATGTGTAACTTTCAAAGCTTTTAAACCAAACACTGCCTCATGCATCTTCAATGGCAAAAAGTTGAATACCTTAGATATTCAGACATCTCTATCGCTATTAAATAAATGCTTACGCAAAGCTGTAAACAATGTTGGTTCCCATGTAGTAGCCAACACTGAGCACTTATTTGTGAATGAACATCATGCCGTTAAATAACTTATTCTCTTCTCCACCCCATTCTGACCTTCTTCACAGCAGAGCAGTATTAGAATTGTCAGAGTATACTGAGCTGAAGGACACGGGACAATTGATGTGTCGCGGGTTTGTATTTCTTCTTTTATCATGGAAATGAAGCCAAGAAACACAGACACTACCCATACTGTCCTCTCTGACCCAGAACAGCTGGCTAAGCTTGTTGTTATAGATTTGTCATTTGGTTTTGTGCCAGGAAGGAGGTTTGCTATGTTGAGGAAACAGTTACATTTCTAATAGTAAGAACTGTAAAGTTCAAACTTTTCAGCTTTTAAAAACGTCTCAAAAAGTTAGTAGTTATCAAAGTAGTCTGAAAATAGCTACCTTTAGGGAGGGGGACATTTCTTAATCAGGCACAATATACAGTATCTCACAAAAGTGAGTACACTCCTCACATTTTTGTAAATATTTTATTATACCTATTTATGTGACAACACTGAAGAAATTACACTTTGCTACAATGTAAAGTAGTGAGTGTACAGTTTGTATAACAGTGTAAATTTGCTGTCCCCTCAAAATAACTCAACACACAGCCATTAATGTCTAAACCTCTGGCAACAAAAGTGAGTACACTCCTAAGTGAAAATTTTTTAATTGGGCCCAATTAGCCATTTTCCCTCCCCGATGTCATGTGATTCCTTAGTGTTATAAGGTCTCAGGTGTGAATGGGGAGCAGGTGTGTTATATTTGGTGTTATCGCTCTCTCTCTCATGGTCACTGGAAGTTCAACATGGCACCTCATGGCAAAGAACTCTGAGGATCTGAAAAAAAATAATTGTTGCTCTACATAAAGATAGCCTAAGCTATAAGAAGATTGGCAAGACCCTGAAACTGAGCTACAGCATGGTGGCCAAGACAATACAGCGGTTTAACAGGACAGGTTCCACTCAGAACAGGCCTCGCTATGGTCAACCAAAGCAGTTGAGTGCACGTGCTCAGCGTCATATCCAGAGGTCATCTTTGGGAAATAGACATATGAGTGCTGCCAGCATTGCTGCAGAGGTTGAAGGAGTGGGGTGGGGGGGGGGGGGTCAGCCTGTGGGTGCTAAGACCATATGCCGCACACTGCATCAAATTGGTCTGCATGGCTGTCGTCCCAGGAGGAAGCCTCTTCTAACAAGCAGAATAAGGACATGAATTACTGGAACCATGTCCTGTGGTCTGATGAGATCAAGATAAACGTATTTAGTTCAGATGGTGTCAAACGTGTGGTGGCAACCAGGGGAGCAGTACAAAGATAAGTGTGGCTTGCGTACAGTTAAGCATGGTGGTAGGAGTGTCATGGGCTGGGGCTGCATGAGTGCTGCCGCCACTGTGGAGCTACAGTTCATTGAGGTAACCATTAATGCCAACATGTACTGTGACTTCCTGTCGACACCACCGAATGTAAAAGAGAGTTCCACATTCTTAATGCCCTGACAGTGAAAAACCTCCTATGCAGCTTACGGGTATATAACCCAAGTCAAGCTTATTATAATGTTCCCAGAAAAAGGACTCATGTTGCCCAAACAAATGCAATGTTGCCAGACTCAGAATCAATTCCACATCTCAAGGGCCAGAATCATTAAAATGTTTTTAAAATGGCGCTCTTAAAGTATAACTGTCACTGCCAGCTCTCCAATGCCTAAAGAGCCAGGACTCAAATGAGTCAAAATCATTAAAGTCAAGGGGATCAGCACAATATCCAGGCAACTTACATTTTCAGAAACTGCAACTAGCATTTTCAGAAAGTTACCTACTGTAACCTAGCCAGTTTTTCTTTCCTGTAAATTAAGAGCATGAAAACATCAAAGCTGCTTCTGAATATGAAATCACCGGGCCTTTACCCATGACAGTTCAACCTATGCCTTTAAGTTACAACAGTGGCCAAACAAACAATAGCTAGTTCCTGAAAAAAACTCAGGCCCATAATAGGATCACACAAGCTATGACCAAGCTAAAATCGAAGCTGTACTATTGGACAAAGTGACCCAATATGAGAAGCTTTGGAGACCTTGGGTTAAGAACTATCTACCCTCCAGCTTTGATAGTACGTTGTTACTACCATAACTACCATAACTACCCACAGGCATCCACACAGTGCATCTTTCACATATCCCTTAGATGACCCAGTCCCCCTCCCCCCCAGGGTTAGACACTCCCTAACCTCCCTTTCCTTTGCCTCTCCAATATTCTCTACCTATAGCTCTTCTTTTTATATACCTATCTTCCACAAGTTTATCCTAGTACAGTATCTAACAAAAGTGAGTACACCCCTCACATTTTTGTAAATATATTTTATTATATTTTGTGACAAAACTGAAGAAATTACACTTTGCTACAATGTAAAGTAGTGAGTGTACGGTTTGTATAACAATGCCAATTTGCTGTCCCCTAAAAACAAAACTGAGTACACCCCTAAATGAAAATGTCCAAATTTGACCCAAAGTGTCAATATTTTGTGAGGCCACCATTATTTTCCAGCACTGCCTTAAACCTCTTGGGCAAGAGATCTGCAGAGCTTCACAGGTTGCCACTGGAGTCCTCTTCCACTCTTTCACGATGACATCACAGAGCTGGTGGATGTTAGAGACCTTGCGCTCCTCACCTTCCCTTTGAGAATGCCCCACAGATGCAAAATAGGGTTTAGGTCTGGAGACATGCTTGGCGAGTCCATCACCTTTACCCTCAGCTTCTTCAGCAAGTCAGTGGTCGTCTTGGAGGTGTGTATGGGGTCGTTATCATGTTGGAATACTGCCCTGCGGCCCAATCTCTGAAGGGGGGGGGGATCATGCTCTGCTTTAGTATGTCACGGTACATGTTGGCATTCATGGTTTACTTAATGAACTGTAGCTCCCCAGTGCTGGCAGCACTCATGCAGCCCCAGACCATGACCCTCCCACCACCATGCTTGACTGTAGGCAAGACACACTTGTCTTTGTACTCCTTACCTGGTTGCTGCCACACACGCTTGACACCATCTTAATCAAATACGTTTATCTTGGTCTCATCAGACCACAGGACATGGTTCCAGTAATCCATGTCCTAAGTGTGCTTGTCTTCAGCAAATTGTTTGCAACCTTTCTTGTGCATCATCTTTAGATGAGGCTTCCTTCTGGGACCACAGACATGCGGTGTATGGTCTGAGCACTGACAGGCTGACCCCCCCACTCCTTCAACCTCTGCGGCAATGCTGACAGCACTCAAACGTCTATTTCCCAAAGACTGGATATGATGCAGAGCAAGTGCACTCAACTTCTTTGGTTGACCATGGTGAGGCCTGTTCTGAGTGGAACCTGTCCTGTTAAACCTCTGTATGGTCTTGGCCACTGTGCTGCAGCTTAGTTTCAGGGACTTGACAATCTTCTTATAGCCTAAGACATCTTTATGTAGAGCAACAATTCTTTTTGTTCAGATCCTCAGAGAGTTCTTTGCATTGAGGTGCCATGTTGAACTTCCAGTGACCAGTATGATAGAGTGAGAGTGATAACACCAAATATAACACACTTATTCCCCATTCAAACCTGAGACCTTGTAACACTAATGAGTCACATGACACTGAGGAGGGAAATGGCTAATTGGGCCCAATTTGGAAATTTTCACTTAGGGGTGTACTCACTTTTGTTGCCAGCGGTTTAGACATTAATGGCTGTGTGTCGAGTTATTTTGAGGGAACAGCAAATTTACACTGTAATACAAGCTGTACACTCACTACTGTACATTGTAGCAAAGTGTAATTTCTTTAGTGTTGTCACATGGAAAGATATAATAAAATATTTACAAAAATGTGAGGGGTGCACTCACTTTTGTGAGATACTGCACCTCTATGATTTACTAAAGCCTTAACGCCGCCTGTTTTCCATGCCTAATCTTTCGTTAGAGCACCATTTCTTACACTGATATTGGCCTTCCCACCCGATTAGGTTAGGAACTACCACGGTACTCCTTTTACCATAATACCCCGAGACTTTGGTATATTTTGACTCTAACATGTCATGTTTTTGTTTTTAACTATCTCTGCAATGTCCCCCCCCCCCCCCCAACTTGGGCGCCACTGGTCTAATGAACCCTGATGACAATGTTTCTGATATAATCATTTCATTACATTGCATTATTGTTTTGTTTGTACCCATCGTCATTTCAATATCAGTTTGTTGTACTCATCATCTCATGACACTCTGTTTGTAAGTGACATTCTAATTGTTTTCTGTACTTATCCTTCCTTCACCAACAATAATTTTGAACAAGAAAACATCAGAGTTTTAACATTTGCTTCTACTTTATTATATTACAATACTGTACATCAGATCTTAAAGTTTTTGTTACCACAACATTTCATATTCCTGATATGTGTTTGCTGTACCATGTACTTGTATGATAAAATATCCTGTTCTGCTTCTTTTGTGCAAAATAACCGGTGATCGTTCCACTTCTCCTGTTTTTTCTACTTCAAACTGAGCACCCTACGCTAGGCATAGAAACACATCCATCCATGTGTGTGGTCAATTTTTTGTCAGTATTATAAATATAGTGATAGCACAGCCTGCCTGTTCTCCATTGGCCAAAGATCTGTGCTGACACATCCCCATACACAACGATTAGCTTTAAATAGATTGGAAGAAGATAAGTCCATAATCATCTGGAATTCGGACAAAGGAGGCATGATTGTCAGCCAGCCACACATACATGTGATTAAAGGGGGACCCCACGAAAAAATTCAAATCTACTTTAACAGAACTGCTCATCTTAACCACTTCAATACCAAGTCTATTTTGGCACTCCTCTCCTACATGTAAAAAATCATAATTTTTTTGCTAGAAAATTACACAGAACCCCCAAAAATTATATATATATTTTTTAGCAGACACCTGGCGGTTATTGAAACTTTTTATCTTGCACGATATTTGAGCAACAATTTTTCAAACATGTTTTTGTTGGAAAAAAGTTTCATAATTTAAAAAAAATAACAAAACAATAAAGTTAGCTCAATTTCTTTTTATATAATGTGAAACATGTCACGCTTTAAAATTGCACACACTCATGGAATGATGCCAAACATAGGCGACACTTCAACATTTTTTATATACATGTTTAGAGTTACAGAGGAGGTCTAGATACCTCACGTGTGTGGTTTGAACGGTGTTTACATATGTGGGCGGGACTAACATGTGCATTAATTTCTATGGACAAGCTGCCGGGGACAGGGGCGTTTTACTTTTTTTTATTTGACTTCTTTTTTTTACTTTCTTTTACATTTCTTTTTATCACGTTTATTCCTATGACAAGGGATGCAAACGTCCCTTGAAATAGGAATCATTTGTGACAGTTCCTCTTTATGGAGAGATGCGGGGTCAATAAAACCCCACATCTCTCCTCCAGGCCGGAAAGCATGAGATCAGAAAAAAAATCCACAATCTCATGCTTACCCACCACAATCGCGGCTTTGTTTACATCTGTGGCCCGGACGTCATAACGTCGCGACCTTGCCTCCGACGATCATAGAGGTGACCGGTGACCATCTAGACACTGGAAATCTCTATGCTTGTCATCCAGCGGGGGCTGGCGGTAGGAGGGGGGATGTTCCCTCCAACTGCCTGTAAGAACGATCAAGCGGCGGAACTGCCGCTATGATCATTCTTATGGTTCACAGGATCGCCGGCGGAAAACAAGGATATCTGAATGATGCCTGTAGCTGCAGGCATCATTCAGATATTCCCACTGAAATTCCAGGATGTCATATGACGTCCTTGGACGGAAAGTTAACATCACCTCACTAAAATCAAATTTATTGCTATTGTAAAGCTATCATTTTTTTTTTTCAGTATCGGAAACCCACATGATCATTTTTGTGAATTGCAAAATAACTTATAATTTGATAAAATTACAGGCATGTGATGAATTGCTGATAGAAAAAAACCTTATTCAACTGTTAAAAAAGGCAAAAAATAAAAATACAGCGTGTGTATGCTTTTGTGAATTGATCCTTACAGGAGGACTGAACTGGTAATAATTGGACACCCGGAGAAATGTAAAATGTGTTTAGTCTCTCTGATACATAAAACGAAACAATATTGCAAAACTGGTTTCAGAGAAACAGTATGCAGGTTGCCTGTAATCTATCAAAGGACATAGAATAAACTGAAAGATAGGTAATAAATCAATGATAAATGATTAGAAAGGGAATAAACTTGATACTTATAGTCAAACCCCTTTTTTTATTTTTTATACAGTAGTAGAGAATGTTTAGAACCCCTGTCAAATATTTATTAAGATCTGTGTCACCATTGGGGAGATTCATTCTATTTGTTCTCCTAACTGTCAAAATTGATGAGAAATCCAACATTTTACAGTTGTCACCAGAGGAAAAGGTGATGGTAAATCTTCCAATGTGGATACCTCTGAAATGTCTACAGCTTCAAATGGATTTTAGACGCATTTAGGAAGTGTTAGAAAGTCTTTTCAAAGCTCTCAAAACACAATTTTTAAGAGGAGGACAAGGACAGATCCATGCCGTAGCAGTTCACAATCGTGTGTTCAGAAAACATTGCAGCACGTGTCTATTTACTTTAGCTGAGGCCATGTCAAGCTTTGTAAATTGCAATGCTTGCTGAATAATGCTGGCAGGATCAAAATCAATGCAAAGCCATGTAAATGCATTGTGTGTTGCAGACTAGTCACTAGTCATATAAAGAACTGGCTTGTGCTTTGCAAAACTTTTGTAAAATTTTGTTATAGGAGATCTATAGTCACAGCATATCATTTAATGGTTATAACATCAGCTATGTAATAATAATACAAACAGGAGTCATTTATGGCAGTCCAGTATCAGCTTACATGTAAAATGTCCTTTGATGTTGTGAGTGCTGCCTATCTGCTGGACATTTATTTCCATAATCTCCTGGATTCCCTGCATGTTTTGTAGCCTCTCTTCTGCTGTTTACATTCAATTTCTACAGACTACATGTAGGCAGGCTTTAAATGTGGTTAGCTGTCCAGGCACTAGCCCTGGCTGGTGAAAGGGTTAAACATATTTGGTTTGGTTCCCGGGCTTTTGGTTTTGGCGGGCCCATCAGTTATATAAAAAGATGGACATCTAAGATCAAGGGCTCTCCAGAGAAAGGGGAAATGGTCACTTATAGGTGAATTGTAGACTCACTTATGAGTGCAAGTGTGGTGCTGAAGAATCGGGGATCATGGACAGCACCCAAGCTTTGGATATTGCCATTATGGACTCTCACCTCAGGGAGGTATGTCTGGGCCACTACCCTATTTTAGTTAGGATCAGGGATATAATATTGCCCTTAAACAGTAGTACCACTTGGTGCTCCATCCAGCTGCAGTTGCCTCTTGCAGGCTGCAGGCTGTCGGCATCAGAGCTGGACAGTGCACCTGTGTCTGATGACATTTTGTCTGAAGTATTGGAGGGCTCTCAGAAAGTGCAACCCTAGATGGGAAGTGTGGCCTACATGAAGTTAATTCACATTGAGGGGAAGAAAAGATCACTAGATTTTAATGCTACAAGAGCTTGGAGTAAGCCTGGTAGCTTTCTGTGTTGACATTTCAGATCCATTATTACATGTATTTTTTGAAAAGGCATCTAAATAAATTACTTTAGAAAGTTGACGAGTGTAATAGTTTTGTATTTCTTAAATCCAGTTGGACTACAGAATGCCTTTTCAAAAAAATGTAAATAAAAAAATGGCTTATTGCTGTATCCAGTCTATCCGTTGTGTGTTTACAATGATATGAAATGATTTGTGACATTTGTAGACTTGTTATATACTGCACAAAGCCACGTTAAGGGTAACTATAGCGGTTGCTGCCTCCCCTGAAACTTACAGTCCCCTAGGGGACTATAGGTATAGAATATTGTATAACAAAGTGGGGTCAGTGGCGCTACCTCAAAAAGTGCACATTATATATATATATATATATATATATATATATATATATATATACTGAAAAACCTTCCCCAGTACAGCCTCCCTGTAGATACTCTTAACCAAAAAAAGAGAAAAGAGAGAAAGGTGTGAGGGAGGAGAGGTAAGGGGGAGGGGGGGATAGTCTGCAAAGGATCCAAAATCACAGAGGGCGTCCTTCAATTTACCCTATCAATGTAAATATATGCTGACTATATGCCAAAATATACTATTACACTCAATTTGTGCACCTTACATATGAAAACTGTGTCACATATATATTCTTATCACCCTGTGCATATACGTAATTGCTAACAAGCAATGTTGGTGCGTTATAAAAAAGAGAAAAAAATATATAAAAAATTAGGCAAAAAAAAATTAAAAATGATTTTAGGCAAAAAAAAGCACACAGTTAAATAACATCCCTATATCAAAATGTGTTCCATATAACACATTCATAGGCTGTGCATCCAGCCCTAAACCATGTGCATTTGAAAATATCCAAGTGAATAAGTATGATGATAATAGTAATAATAATAAAAATAGTAAAATTGGTAACTGTGACTCTTTAATATCATAAACAACAAAATCGTGAATATATGTAACCTGTGTACTTAAATAAATAAAATGTCCATATATACTTATATCAAATTAGTGTGCAAAAAAAGTCCAGAAAAATCCAGAGAACATAAACGAAGGTGACTTTAGTACTTGAGAGAAATTTCCAATGACCTCCGTGCTCCCCCTCAAGGATCCCTACTCACCGGATCCTCGCACCCCTGCAGGGGTAATGGGCATGTAATTCCACTGTTTCCAGCTGGACCTGCTCAGCTCCTGCAGCTGCTATCTCCACTCCACACACCTCCAGGGGTCTTTCCTTACCAACGGTCCCCCCTTTTTTTCCCCCATTTTGTTGTTTAAATGTATATAAGGATATACTCGAATGGAGTCCTGGAAGACAGACACAAGCCCTGTACCCGCCAACACTCCACCTTCCATGTACCGCAACGTCCCTCCGTTTAGGCAGCAGACCAGCTACAAATACAGTGTTCTCCAGACCTCTCCACCGGGGGGGGGGGGGGGGGACACAAAGGAAGGCGGAACCTGTGAACAGAGCGGAACATGGACAGACTTGTAGACTTGTACTAGTTTTTTGTTTAACCACTTACAGACCGGACCATTTTGCTGGTCAAAGACCAGACCACTTTTTGCGATTCGGCACTGCGTCGCTTTAACTGACAATTGCGCGGTCATGCGACGTGGCTCCCAAACAAAATTGACGTCCTTTTTTTCCAACAAATAGAGCTTTCTTTTGGTGGTATTTGATCACCCCTGCAGTTTTTATTTTTTGCGCTATAAACAAAAATAGAGCGACAATTTTGAAAAAAACGCATTATTTTTTACTTTTTGTTATAATAAATATCCCCCAAAAATATATAAAAAAACATTGTTTTCCCTCAGTTTAGGCCGATACGTATTCTTCTACATATTTTTGATTAAAAAAAATCGCAATAAGCGATTATTGATTGGTTTGCGCAAAAGTTATAGCTTTTACAAAATAGGGATAGTTAAAAAAAGCATTTTTATTAATAATTTTTTATTATTATTTTTTTTTACTAGTAATGGCGGTGATCAGCGATTTTTATTGTGACTGCGACATTGTGGGGGACACATCGGACATTTTTGACACATTTTTGGGACCATTGTCATTTATACAGTAATCACTGCTATATAAATGCAGTGATTCCTGTGTAAATGACACTGGCAGTGAAGGGGTTAACCAGTGGGTGGCAGTGTAGGGGTTAAGAGTTCCTAGGGGTGTGTTACTAACTGTGGGGGGGTTGGGCTTTCATTTAGTAAACACTGATCTCTGCTCCAATCACATGGAGCAGAGATCAGCGTCACTAGTTGCTAGGCAGAATGGAGAAATGCTGTTTACACGGCATTTCCTCCATTCAGCCGTCCCGTGAGACGATCGCAGGTATGCCCGCGGCGTTCGAGTCTGCGGGTCCTGCAACCGGACTCACGGGGGTCCCGACCAGCGCGGGAGCGTGCCGCCGGCGGCGCGCTCCCGATGGCAGGGCGGCATTGAAGATTGGACGTACATATACGCCAATATGCCTGCCCGTGCCATTCTGTCGACGTACATCGTTGTGCGCTGGTCGGGAACCGGTTAAAGGGTATAATAAAAAATTTCCTTTGCGAGAGGCAAAAATTATTAAATATATAGGAGTGAAGAATAGTAAAAAAAAAAATACCTTTATCAATTTTGTGTTATTAAAGTGGTGTTGCCACCAAAAAATAAAAAATAGTTTAACCACTTTCAGACCGGACCAATTTGCTGGTCAAAGACCAGACCACTTTTTGCGATTCGGCACTGCGTCGCTTTAACTGACAATTGCGCGGTCGTGCGACGTGGCTCCCAAACAAAATTGACGTCCTTTTTTTCCCACAAATAGAGCTTTCTTTTGGTGGTATTTGATCACCCCTGCGGTTTTTATTTTTTGCGCTATAAACAAAAATAGAGCGACAATTTTGAAAAAAACGCATTATTTTTTACTTTTTGTTATAATAAATATCCCCCAAAAATATATAAAAAAACATTTTTTTCCTGAAAGGCTCCATGGCAGCATACGTGTGGGTAGCCCCGCCTCCACGATTACCCAATAGGACCCAACTCCCATAAATCTTTGCTCCCGGCTACTATCAGTGTTCCTTTTTTGTCCTCCCCAGTAGGACCAGATGGTTTCTTTCCTGGAAATAAAACTTCACGACGATCGATTGGCTGATTGACTGAGAATTTTTCCTCCGATAGGCCCTGACTGTTAAGCAGGGTATGGAGAGTATTTGCAGAGTAGCGCTGAAGAAAGGATTTCCTACCTGAGTGCGCACGGTCTGTGTCCCATTGCTATGGGTGACCATTATCTGCTGGAGGTATGGCGTGTGTGTTCCAGTCCGTTCGGCCAGGTGATCGTTGGTGGAGTGGTGAGCCTTTTATCTATCCATGGCAGCATTGTATTTGTGTGTATTTCTTTTGTTTGTCTTGCGGTCTCCTCCATGCCGTTTGCGTTCGCTTCCGCGTTCCAGCAAACCTCTCTCCTACTTCCGGGTTATGCAGGCGTTCTGCGCATGTGCGAACCCGGTATGAGACCGAGGCTTGGTTCCCGCGCATGCGCGCGAGCGCCTCGCGTCTGACGTCGGCGATGACGTCACGGGCGCCAAATTTAAAAGGCTTTGGAAGCTGTCAGAACCCTGGGAATGTTTGCAGTGGTCGCAGCGACTTCCCGGGGCTGTCAGCGCGGCGGTTTAAGGTAAGAGCATGTCCCTTAGGCTGGGGAAATGCTTTTTAAAAAAAAAAAAAAAAAAATGTGTGCTTTATTTTTCTCTTTGGTTGCAGTGTTTCTTAAACTGTGGGTTTATTGTGAATATGGACGCCTTACTGCCTCCTAGTGGCCAGCCCGCTCATGTTAGGTAGGTCTTTAGTATTTATGCTTTTTATATATTGGAGAGAGTGTTTGGCATAGGTAGGATTGACTGTTTATCCTTTTCTCTCTCTGTCTGTTTTACCCTTACAGCCCTTCTGGGTCTGATCCACAACCTAACACTTCTAGACGCAGTGGATCATCAAGATCACACCGCCATAAATCCTCCTCAAGATCTAGCCAGCATAGGTCAAGATCTGAACAGCATAATAAGAATTATTCTCACCCCCCTGCTGCTCACTCCAGCAAGCGTACGGAAAAATCATGCTGGGGGTGCAGGATGCCTGTTCCTTCGGACGTATCCTTATGCGATCATTGCTTCTCCAAAGCTGCAGATGAAAGGGATGGTGCAGACCAGCGTTTGGAGTCAATAGTAAGACGGGTTGTGAAGGAGTCTCTGCAGGAGAGGGACGCTCTACAGCTGTGTGAATCCCCGTCAGAATTATTGGCTCCTCCACCTGGAGAGAACCCATTGCAGGAGACATGGGAATCCTCTCAGCCAAGCCGCCTATCTGCTCCCATCTCAGATAGTAAATCTGACTGTGAGGATCCTGGTTTAGGTTTTGACTATGGACTGGTGCCTTCATTGGTCAAAGCAGTGAGAGAGGCTCTGAAGTGGGAAGACCCTATTACATCCCCACTAAAGCAGAGAAAGTTCTTTAAACAGCTCAATAAGGAGCGACAATTTTTTCCCTTCCTTTCAGAGTTGGGTGACATTATTACCGAGGAATGGAGCAAGGTGGATAAAAAGGGTTCCATGCAGTCAAAAATCCTGAAATTATATCCCTTTAAAGAAGAGGATGTGAAGCACCTGGAGTCAGCACCACTGGTGGATGCAGCACTCATGCGTTTGGTGAGATATGTAACCCTACCCTTAGAGGATACGGTATCCTTTAAAGATCCTTTGGAAAGGCGGATCGATTCAGACCTTAAGAGGATATATCTGACTTCTGGAATGGCTTGCAAACCAGTGCTTGCAATGGCAGCGGTATCCAAGGCCATAGAATCATGGGCTGACTCTGTAGAGGAATTCCTGAGGGGTATTTCTATTGAATCAGCAAAAGACTCCCCTATTCAAGAAATCAGGATGGCGTCTGCCTTTTTGGGGGAGGCATCTATTGATGTTATCCACCTGATATCTCGGGATATGTTAGCAGCAGTCTCAGCTCGCCGTGCGTTATGGCTCCGTCCATGGCTGGCGGATCCAGCATCCAAACAGGCCTGGTGCCGTATTCCCTTTGAGGGGTCATCTTTGTTTGGTAACAAGCTGGATACTGCCATATCCCGGGCTACAGGTGGGAAATCTGGGTTTCTTCCCCAGGACAGACGTCTTCAAAATCAAAGGCGTCCATTTCCTAGAAGACAAGGCCCTGATCGTGCCAGGGAGGCGCGGAGCTATAGACCTGGTCGAGAATTCTCGAGGTCATGGAGATCCAGGCAATCTTCTTTCAAAAATACCTCAAAAGGGGGTTCGTCCGGCAAGCAGGATTCCGCGAAATCCTTTTGAAATTGGGCCCGCTCAAACTTGTCAGGTGGGGGCTCGTCTTCTCCACTTCAGGCATGTTTGGGCGGCCTCAATTCGGGATTTTTGGACTGTAAAAACAATTTCCTCAGGTCACAAGTGGGGTTTTATCAGCACCCCAAAGCTAAGATTTATTCCCACAAATCTTCCAGAATCAAAAGAGAAGAAACAAGTCCTATTGACCTACGTGAACTCTTTACTGGATCAAGGCGCAGCCGTTCCCGTTCCAGAAGAAGAACGTGGAGAGGGCATGTATTCCCCTTTGTTTCTGGTTCAAAAGAAAAACGGCACATGGAGGCCGGTAATAGATTTGGCCCATCTCAATTCCTTCATTCGCAAAGAGAAGTTCAAGATGGAATCTCTGCTTACCATCCAGCAGTCCGTGTATCTGGGGGACTGGATGATATCAGTCGATTTGAAGGACGCTTACTTCCATGTTCCCGTGGCAAAGGAGTTTCAACAATACCTCCGCTTTGCAGTAGGCATTCAACATCTTCAATTTACATGTCTTCCCTTTGGGTTAACAACGTCCCCACGGGTCTTCTCCAAAGTTCTTTTGGCAGTTGTGGCCTTTCTCAGAGTCAAAGGTGTTCGTCTCCATCACTATCTCGACGACCTTCTTCTGCTATCCCAGAACAAAGATCAGCTCTTGGAGCACAAAGACCTAGTCATCTCCACTCTACAGGAGTTCGGGTGGCTTCTGAACTTAGAAAAGAGTCACCTAGATCCAACTCAGTCTCTTGTTTTCCTAGGGGCGCAGTTCAACACAGCAGAAGGTACTATCGCCCCTTCCAGAAGAGAAGGTTGGAGTCATACGAGACAGGATTCATGCAGCCCTTGCAGCATCCCATCTCTCGGCTCTCCAATGTCTGAGGGTGATTGGCACAATGTCAGCCACCATTCCCATGGTAAAGTGGGCCCAGTGGCACACTCGTCCCTTTCAGAAGGGGTTTCTACAACAGTGGGACTTATCCAGCCAGACACAGCGCATATTCCTCACTCCAGCCATGAGGACGTCTCTTCTTTGGTGGCTACAGGGGAAGAACCTGCGCAACCACCATTCAATCATTCCCATCTCATGGGTCACGGTAACTTCAGATGCCAGCAACCGAGGATGGGGCGCTCACTGCCTTTCGGAGGTCGCTCAGGGCAGGTGGACGTTTCCATCACAGAGAGTCGTCTCCAATGTTCTGGAGCTAAGAGCGGCCTTCTAGGCGCTTCGGTCATTCCATCATCTGACAGCGAATGCCTCGGTCATGCTAAGGTTGGACAACACAACCGCGGTGGCTTACGTAAAGAAGCAAGGGGGAACTCGCAGCTGGTCCCTGTTACAGGAGACGGAGCCAATAATGAATTGGGCTCAGAAGAATTTGTCCAACCTTTCTGCAGTCTACATCCCAGGGGTGCAGAATGTTCAGGCGGACTTCCTATCGCGTGTCGAGTTGGACAACAACGAGTGGTCTCTACACCGGGAAGTATTCGATTGGCTCCTGACCTTAGGATTGTCCCTGGAAGTCGACTTGTTCGCTTCCCCGTGCAATCGGAAGCTTCCGAAATATTACTCAAGGTTCAGGGATCCCCAGGCATATGGGATAGATGCCCTCACAGAACATTGGAAGTTTCAGACAGCTTAGGCCTTCCCTCCAGTTCCGGTGATCCTGCAATTCCTTCGGAGACTCAGGTCAGAGAAGGCGGAGATTCTCGCAGTGATTCCTTTCTGGCCCAACAGACCTTGGTTCCCTCTACTGCTGCTCCTCAGTTTTCAAGAGCCAGTTCCCCTGCCTCTCAGGTCGGATTTGCTATCTCAAGGTACAAGGTTACATCCATGCCCATCATGTCTGAACCTCAAGGTATGGTTTTTGAGAGGGAAAGGCTAGAAGCTCTTGGTTGTCCGGAAGAGGTCATCCCAACCCTTCTCAATTCCAGACGCGGGAGTACTAATAGGGTATATGAGCGTATATGGTCCAAGTTTTCGGCCCATATGTCCACCAGAGAAAATTCTTGCAGTTCTCCAACAATACAAGACATACTAAGCTTTCTTCAAACAGGCCTTGATTTACCTCTAGCTATCAGTTCATTGAGAGTCCAAGTATCGGCTATTTCAGCCTTTACGGGTATTTCCTGGGCAAACCATGCACTGGTACAACAATTCTTCAAGGGAGCTACCAGGCTCAGACCCCAAAGAAAACCAAGGTTTCCTAAATGGGACCTCCCTTTAGTGCTGGATTTTCTCTCAAACCTTGGAAAGGATTCTACGGAGCCTCTGTCCATAAGGGATCTCACTCTCAAGACCATCTTCTTGGTAGCTATAACCTCAGCCAAGAGAGTTTCTGAGATTAGGAATCTAGGTTCGGAAGAACCCTTTCTGACTTTCTTTCCAGATAGGGCAGTATTGATTCCCATGTTGGGATCGCATCCCAAAGTAACCTCGGTCTTCCATGAGAATCAGGAAGTTGTGCTTCCCACTTTCAAAAACTCAGAGAGTCAGGATGTTCATCCTCTGGACGTAGGACACGCGCTTAAACAATATTTGGAAGTCACAGCTCCCTTTAGACAAATGAAATTTCTTTTTGTTCTCCCTCATGGCAAGAATAAAGGATTGCGAGCTTCGGCTAGATCTATCTCTACCTGGATCGTTCAGATCATTCAGAGGGCGTACAGAGCAAAGGGCTTGGCTCCTCCTGAGGCATTAACGGCTCATTCAACACGGAGTATTTCAACATCGTGGGCAGCTTCTCGCCATGTAGCGCCTGAAGTTATTTGCAGAGCGGCCTCTTGGTCTTCTATTAATACCTTTGTTTCTCATTACTGTGTAGAGCCAGCGGCTCTGTCTTCTGTTAATTTTGGTTTGCAAGTTTTGTCGGTTGACAATGCTAAATAAACTTTTGTTCTTTGCTCGACATTTTGCCCACCCGGGTGTGTTTGGCGAGTTATTTCCCACACGTATGCTGCCATGGAGCCTTTCAGGAAAATGGAAAATTTATATCAAATACTTACCGTAATTTTCCTTTCCTGATAGGCTCCATGGCAGCAGGAGTTCCCTCCCAAATGTCTGGAGTTGGCTAGTTACGGAACACTGATAGTAGCCGGGAGCAAAGATTTATGGGAGTTGGGTCCTATTGGGTAATCGTGGAGGCGGGGCTACCCACAGGTATGCTGCCATGGAGCCTATCAGGAAAGGAAAATTACGGTAAGTATTTGATATAAATTTTCCGTTTTCCCTCAATTTAGGCCGATACGTATTCTTCTACATATTTTTGGTAAAAAAAATCGCAATAAGCGATTATTGATTGGTTTGCGCAAAAGTTATAGCGCTTACAAAATAGGGATAGTTTTATAGCATTTTATTAATCATTTTTTATTATTTTTTTTTTTACTAGTAATGGCGGCGATCTGCGATTTTTATTGTGACTGCGACATTGTCGGGGACCCATCGGACATTTTTGACACATTTTTGGGACCATTGTCATTTATACAGTAATCACTGCTATATAAATGCAGTGATTCCTGTGTAAATGACACTGGCAGTGAAGGGGTTAACCAGTGGGTGGCAGTGTAGGGGTTAAGTGTTCCTAGGGGTGTGTTACTAACTGTGGGGGGGTTGGGCTTTCATTTAGTGTACACTGATCTCTGCTCCAATCACATGGAGCAGAGATCAGCGTCACTAGTTGCTAGGCAGAATGGGAAAATGTTGTTTATACAGCATTTCCTCCATTCGGCCGCTCCGTGAGACGATCGCGGGGATGCCCGCGGCGATCGAGTCCGCGGGTCCCGCGACCGGACTCACGGGGGTCCCGACCAGCGCGGGAGCGCGCCGCCGGCGGCGCGCTCCCGATGGCACGGCGGCAACGAATATTGGACGTACATGTACGCCAATATGCCTGCCCGTGCCATTCTGTTGTCGACGTACATCGTCGTGCGCTGGTCGGGAAGTGGTTAAAATTCTTCATAAAAAAAATAATTGGAAAAAAAACATTTTTTACTCACCTCTAAATGCCTATTGCTAGGGGGCCCCTCGTAGTCTGCCTTCTTCATTGCCTGGGCTGGTGACATCACTTTCCCTTGCGCCACACAGTCATCTGGGACCTGTCACGTGTCCCAGATGACTGTGCGGCGTATCATGGCACCCTGTGCCGCTCGCGCATGCGCAGTGGGTGCCCGGCTGTGAAGCCACAGCCGGGTGCCCACAGTAAGAATGACGGTGCGCGGATCGGGGAATGAGGGGGGGCTTTGTTCCCCTGCATCGCTGGACCCTGGGACAGGTAAGTGTCCGATTATTAAAAGTCAGCAGCTGCAGTATTTGTAGCTGCTGACTTTTATTTTTATTTTTTTAGGGGGCACCCCACTTTAATGATTAAAGGTCGCCAAAGGTCACTCAGCCCCCCTAAAACAGCAAAAAGATGTGAAACCGGGCTCGTTGGTTATGCTACGTTTGTGCTGTTTACATTTCTGTTCTATCTTTTATCATTTTTGCCTTATTAATGATTTATTATAGGTCACCAAAGGTCACTCAGCCCCCCTACAACAGCAAAAAGACGTGAAACCGGGCTCGTTGATTATGCTAAGTTTGTGCTGCTAAAATGTATATTTGTGCTGTTATGGTTTTTTAGTTATAACATTTTTCTTTTTTAATCAAACCTCACCCACTTTGCCCCCCTACAATCAGCACACATAAAAACCCAGGTGTGCTTCTTTAATGCTATGTTTGTGCTGTTTTGTGCCAAAAAGTGTCACTTAGTGTCTAATTTGTCCGCTGCAATATCGCAGTCCCGCTATAAGTCGCTGATCACCGCTATTACTAGTAAAAATAAAACAAATAAATAAATATTCTATAAAAATATCCCATAGTGTGTAGAAGCTATAACTTTTGCGCAAACCAATCAATATATTGGGATTTTTTTTTACAAAAAATATGTAGCAGAATACATATTGGCCTAAATTGATGAAGAAATTCGATTTTTACATTTTTCTATTGGGTGTTTTATAGTGGAAAGTAAAAAATATTGTTTTTTTTTCAAAATTGGCAGTCTTTTTTTTGTTTACAGCGCAAAAAATAAAAACTGCAGGGGTGATCAAAAACCACCAAAAGAAAGCTCTATTTGTGGGTACAACATCACACGACCGCACAATTGTCAGTTAAATTAATGCAGTGCCGTATCGCAAAAAAAAAGGTCTGGTCATGAAGGGGGGTAAACCTTCCCGGGGCTGAAGTGGTTAAAGGTAAAGAAGAGATTTGGGGTCTTTTTGACCACAGATCTCTTCATAAAAAGGACCTGTCATCCTTTTTTGTATTACAAGGGATATTTAGTTTCTTTGTAATAGGAATAAAAGTGATTAAAAAAAATAACAATAATAATTAAAGGGACAGTGTAAAAATAAAAAGTAAAATGAATAAGGAAAAAAAAGAAATGGAAAGAGCCCCATCCCTCCGTGTTCACGCACATTCTGTATGTAAACGGCATTTGCACCACACATGTGAGGTATCACCGCAAAATGTTAGAGCGAGAGCAACAATTCTAACGCTAGACCTCCTCTGTAACTCTAAACAGGTAACCTGTAAAGGTGTTTAAAGCGTTGCCTATGGAGATTTTTGAAAGAGAAGTATGTTCTTTTTTTCCCAGATTCATACTTACCTAGGTGGATGCAGCATTGGTCCGATGCTGCATCTGTCCCCTGTAATCTGCACTGAGAACCGACCAATTGAACACCGCTGATGGCTCGGTTCTCACTGTTACCTGAGCAGAGAGCTGCAGACTGTCAATCAGCAGCTCCCCTCCTCTGCTCCTCCACTCTCATTGGAGTGCTGAGCTGAGGAGGGGCGGGGAGCTACCTAAATTGCTGCATTTGTAAATTCCAAAAGCCGATATAAAGGAATAGTAGTGGCAAAAAAAAAACACTTGGTTTAAGCAATGTTTTTTTTTTCCGGTACAATTCTCCTTTAAGGGGGCGTGGCAAGGGGTGTGTCCTATGCCTGCATACTTTTTCTGATAGGTGTTCCTCATTCGCATCAAGTTGGGAGGTATTGGTATCTATTTACGCACTATTACATCATCTTTCACATTTTATAAAAAAAATTAGGGAGTATATTGTGTTTAGTTCATCATTTTTTCACCAAAAGTTGCGTTTGCGGCGCAAATACCACGAGACATAAAAAATTGCAACGATCGCCATTTATTCTCCAGGGTCTCTGCTACAAAAATAATATATACGTTTGGTGGTTTTGAGTAATTTTGTAGCAAAAAACAAAACAAAAACGTTTAAACAAAAAAGTTCCAGAGGAAGCATGTACATCTAGGATAAAAAGGAATTCCCCCCTCCAATAGCTGAATATAAAAGAACAATTGAGACACCGGAAGCCGCTGCATATATCTGACCCCGCATATATCTGACATGGAAATAGAAGTGGGCGTACAGCGAGTGACGTCACCCGCCTCGTGCGCCCAGTCGACTTCCCAGTGCTGCGGCTGACAGTGTAGCGGTTGCTATGGAGACCGTTCCCTAGCAACGCCTTTAGTATACATCTGACCGCCTGTACACTCGGAGAGGCGATCAATATGGAACCCTTACCGGCCACGTTTTATGGAAATGTAGACCAGAAGAATCCGGTGATCGCCACCTTTGAAAATGAAATCAAACAGCTGCTTGGTTTTATGAGAAAGCTGCAGAGATCGTCCCCGGGAGACACACAGCAGGAGGAGCACAGGAGGGGGTAACTCATACTGGACACATTGGATCCACTAATAATCTTATACTGCTATCAATGCAAATGTTCTTATACCCTATCAGAAGCCAAGGGGTGTTTTAGATAAATAAGGAAATGGAGAAACACCTGTGAGTTTTGCAATTTTTTTTCGCTGTGTGCCCTATTGGGGAGATTTCTCTTCACATCCTGGGACAGGATAGGAAGGGAGAGGAAGTCTCTCCAAATTGAGACTGTTGTCACCTACAGGTGTTCCAGTGACGATGGTTAGGGAACATTCACACCATGTATGTTGAGCTGAGATGATCTGCGTAGATCGACACAGACTGAACACTAAGGCACACAGAAAACACTTGTACCCTATTCAAATGACAGCACTGGGGGTTATTTACAAAAGGTAAATCCACTTTGCACTTGGAAGTGCAGTTGCTATAAATGTGAGGGGGTCATGCAAGGAAAATAAAAAAACAGCATTTTAGCTTGCACATGATTGGATGATAAAATCAGCAGAGCTTCCCCTCATTTCAGAGCTACCCCTCAGATTTACAGCGACTGCACTTCTAAGTGCACTTTCAGTGCCATTTCAAGTGCACTTTGCACATGTAGTGCAAAGTGGCTTTGCCTTTAGTAAATAACCCCCATTTTCTTGGGCAGTCAATGTCATTCCTTATTATCTCTTGTCTTTGGACATAAACTATGAAAAGACAAAAAATAAATAAATAACTTGTGTGTTACTAAACACAGCTGGTTGTATAAAATCATTTTGTAGTGAAGAATTTAAAAAAAATCCCTTTTGCATAGTGACAAAGTAGTTAACCACTTGACGTCCGCGCTATAGCCGAATGACGGCTACAGCGCGGACCTGAATTTCCGGGAGGCCGTCATAGGATGGCCTCCCCTTTGCACACTCCCCACGTGCCCCCTGCAGGGAGCACGCTGTGATCACAGAGTCACCGAGACTCGGGTGATCACCGATCTGAGTAAGCGGCCAATTCCGGCCCCTTACCACATGATCAGCTGTCAGCCAATGACAGCCAAACACGTGTGTAAACAAAAGCTCACAATTGTTTTTTTTTATCGCCTCATGCTGATAGTGTGGGGAGAAAAAAAAGCCGATCACCGGCTTATGCTCAAAGAACATCTGCCCCCTCCTCTGCCTCCTCTGTGCCTGTCAATGCCACCTGCCATCGCCACCAGCCAGTGCCCACAGTGGCCACCAGTGCCACCTATCAATGCCCATGAGTGCCACCTATCAATGCCTACAAGTACCATCTATAAATGTCCACCAGTGGTGTCAATCAGTGCCACCTAGCAGTGCTGCCTTTCAGTGTAACCTACCAGTGCCGATCAGTGCCCATCACTGCCAGCTATCAGTGCCACCTATTAGTGCCACTTCTCAGTGCCCACCAATGCCACCTATCAATGCCCTTCAGTGCCACCCATCAGTGCCACTTCTCAGTGTCACCTCTCAGTGCACACCAGTGCCGCCTATCAGTGCCCACCAGTGCTGCCCTATCGTGCCCATCAATGCAGCCCATTGGTGCCCATCAGGGCAGCTTATCGGTGCCAATCAGTGCAGCCTCATCAGCGTACATCAATGAAGGTGAAAAATTACCCGTTTGCAACTCTGCACTACAAGTGCACTTAAAGTGCAGTCACTGTAGATCTGAGGGGAAGGTCTGAAATGAGGGGAAGCTCTGATGATTTTATCATCCAATCGTGCAAGCAAAACTGTTTATTTTCCTTGCGACTGTACTTCCAAGTGCACTTGTAGTGCAAAGTGAATTTGTCTTTAGTAAATAAACCCCAATGTCTGCTTTTTTATGCAGTGCAACTTACTGCTCTGCATGTCAGATTTACTAAAATTGGAGCACTAAAGCCCCATACACACTATCAGATTTTCTGCTGATTTTATCCTTCACATTTACCAAAACCATGTAGTGGGAGGGCCTGCCTGATGCATACAAATTGAAACTCCTAAGGTTTGACCTCATATTATATGGTTTTGTGGTAAATCTGAAGGAAAAATCAGCAGAAAATCTGATGTGTGTATGGGGCTTAAGGATCTGGTATAGCTGTGCATTAGAGCTGCACAATTAATCGTTAAAAAATCGTGATCTCGATTCAATCCCCCTGACAATCTCTATTGCAGTTGGCCGATTCTTTCATGTAACAAGTGGAGAGACTTATCTGCTCACTCAGCTGTCAAAAGAAAACATCTGGGCAGTCTGCCAAGTTTTTAAAATGAAACATTGTAAGTAACTTCCTTCGTAGATCTTAGGCCCCTTTCACACGTGCGGACTGTATGTCCATATTTCATCCATCCGTTTTCAGATGAAATACGGACATACATGCATCCCTATGGGATGTTCATCCACTGACACCCGATATCATCTGTCTCCGCTATGGTCTGATTCTGCAGACGGAGGAAAATCCTATTTTTCTATCCGTCTGCAGAGTGGATCGGATTAACACAGACAGATCGTCCGTGTTCATCTGATCCCCCATAGAGGAGAGCGGAGATCTGACAGGGAGGTCCCTGCACAGTGTGCCGGGACCGCCCTGTCATCTGCCGGCTCAGCGGGGATGAACGGAGCGATCTCCGCTGAGCAAGCATATGTTCACGGGGCGGATCATCACGGATCTGTCCTGTGTGAAATGGACCAAAGAGAAACTTCTGTGTGTAAAGAAAAAATCCAGGCAGTCTGCCAAGTTTTTAAACAACCTGTAAATGCAGGAAGTTTAACCACTTAAAGTCTAAATCTTTTTCTGACACTTGTTTAAGTTAAAATCAATATTTTTTGCTAGAAAATTACTTGGAACCCCCAATCATTATATATATTTTAGCAGAGACCCTAGGGAAAAAAATGTCAATTGCTGCAATATTTTATCTCACACTGTATTTGCCCAGCGGTCTTTCAAACGCAATTTTTTGGGAAAAAATACACTTCACTGAATAAAAAAAAAAAATGAAACAGTAAAGTTAGCCCAATTTTTTTGTTTTAATGTTAAAGATGATGTTACGCCGCGAGAATCGTGATCTATCTACTAAGCAAAAAAATCGTGATTCTCATTTTAGCCAAAATCATGCAGCTCTACTGTGCATGATAGCCAATCAGCTTCTAACTTCAACTTGTTCAATGGAGCTTTGACAATAAAATCTGGAAGCTGAATGGTTTCTCTGCAGAGCTGCACCAGAGTATGCACTCTCCAGATTTAGTAAATCTCCCCCTTTGCATCGCAACATGCTGTGGTCAGTGCCAGATTACCAAATAGGAAAAGTAGGCACAAGCATATGGGTTTACTTCCTCTTTAACCACTTGGGTACCGCGCTATTGCCGAATGACGGCATTAGCGCGGACCTAGATTTCCAGGACTACGTCTATTGACGTCGTCCTGGTTACGAGCGGCCTGCGCGCCCCCTGAGGGGCGCGCGCGGCGCGCTCTGTGATCGGCGAGTCCGTGAGACTCGCCTGATCACCGATCCGTGTAAGGGGTCGTTCCCGACCCCTTATCACGTGATCAGCTGTCAGCCAATGACAGCTGATCATGTGATAGAACGGAGCCGGTAATCGGCTATTATTCCTCCTCGCGCTGACAGCGCGAGGAGAAAAAAAAAAAGCCGATCACCGGCGGCCGTGATCGGGACATCAGTCCCGATCACGGCCAGCAATGAAAGGCACCACATGCCACCTGCCAGTGCCCACCTGCCTCCCGCAGTGCCATCCTGAAAAATAACAAAGTAAAAGTAAGTGCCCCCCGTCTGTGCCCATAATGCCCACAGTGCCACCCCACAGTGCCACCCACAGTGCCACCCCACAGTGCCACCCCACAGTGCCACCCACAGTGCCACCCACAGTGCCACCCAATCTGCCTCAAAGGTGCTGCACCCCAGTGCCGCCCATCAGTGCCCAGCAGTGCCGCCCATCAGTGCCCAGCAGTGCCGCCCATCAGTGCCCAGCAGTGCCACCTATCAGAGCCACCTATCAGTGCCACCTATCAGTGCCCATCAGTCCCATCTATCTGTGGTACCTATCAGTGCCACCCATCCGTGCCACTTATCCGTGCCACCCATCCGTGCCATCTTATCTGTGCCCATCTTTGCCCATCAGTGCCGCCTTATCTGTGCCCATCAGTGCCGCCTTATCTGTGCCTATTAGTGCCGCCTTAACTATGCCTATCAGTGCCCACAAGTGCAGCCTATCAGTGCCCACCAATGCAGCCTATCAGTGCCCACCAATGCAGCCCATCAGTGCCCACCAATGCAGCCTATCAGTGCCGCCTTATCAGCGCACTTCAATGAAGGAGAAAAATGACCCGTTTGCAAAATTTTATAACAAACTATTAAAACATGATTTTTTTTTTTTTTTTTTTTGTTTGTTTAGCAAAAAATAAAACTCCGAGCTGTAACTAAATACCACCAAAAGAAAGCTCTATTTGTGGGAAAAAAATGATAGAAATTTCATTTGGGTACAGTGTTGTATGCCCGCGCAATTGTCATTCAAAGTGCATCAGCGCTGAAAGCTGAAAATTGGTCTGGGACTGAGGGGGGTTTAAGTGCCCAGTAAGCAAGTGGTTAACAACAGATCATAATAATATTGATTTTATCTTAAAAGAAAATTACAATGAAGATTTCTTAAAGCGATAGTGTAACTCGGCAGTGTTTGAAATAAAAAAACACCTGTAAGACAATGGCATAATGTGCTAGAATGCATCGCTTACTAGCACATTATGAAATACTTACCTTAGAATGATATTTTCCCCTGGTCTTTCTTCCGGGTTTCATGGATTCCGACACTGTGAGTGGCCGGAGAGGCGATCACATCACTCCTGCACATGCTCACGGGAGCCCTTGGTTCCGGCACAAAGCTCCGAAAGTGCCAGACTTTCAGAGTGCATGCGCCAATGAGGATACTGGCTGCATCCAGGGTGAATATCTCCTAAACCGTACAGTACGGGGGGGGGGGGGTGAGGAGGGGGTACTGTGTAAGTTCACCTTACAGATTTTTTACTTAAAAAAATAAAATAAAAAAATAACAAACATTTTATACTTATCTGCTTTTCTCGGGTCCCCCACCAGTGCCCCTGGCCCCTCCCTCCTGTCAAGTGCCCTCAGAGGAAACTGATTGCTCTGGGGGCACCCGAGCAGGCTCACTCCGGAGCTGCTACTCTGTGTCCATTCATGCACAGAGCCCTGGCTCGGCCCCACCCCTTACTCTCCTCATTGGCTCACTGACTGTGAATGACAGAAGTGGGCGCCAATGGCTCAGCCAAGGCTCTCATGCACATCGCTGGATCAAGAGGGGGCTTAAGTGAGTATTAGGGGGGCTGAGGGGGGCTGCTGCACACAGAAGGTTTTTTATCCTAATGCATAGAATACATTAAAGCGGTTGTTTACCCGCTGAATTTTTTTTTTTTTTTTACTCACCTGCAAAGAAAAAGGCATAATAAGCTAGTATGCACCGCATACGTACCTTAGAACGAGGCCCCGACATCTGGCCCGATCCACGCCAAGGGAGCTGACATGTTCCCTCTGCGTTTCTTTCGGGTATCGCGGCTCTGGCGCTGTGAGTGGCCGGAGCCGCAATATCGTCACTCCGGCACATGCGCGCAAGAGATTTCTTCCCGGCAGGGTCCGCCATCTGCCAGACTTTCAGCCGAGATTCCCCTGTGCGCATGCGCCACTGCAGTCAGCGGCGCATTGCGAGGGGAATATTTTTTTTTACCTACGGGTAAGCCATATTATAGGCTTTCCTGTAGGTAAAAGTCCCAAAATTTACTATACAACCACTTTAAGGTAAAAAACCTTCTGCCTTTAGAACCACTTTAAAGTACATTAACCATACACATCAGGTTCACATTACAGTTTTGTCTCTTAAAGGGGAACTTTATCGATAACAGCTTTATAAAAAATAATGTTATTTAGCAAGGAACAAAAAAAGAAAAGGAGGGCGCACCGACCTAGTGCATTACCACTAATAGAACTTTATTCAAAGAGCACAGCAAATAATATACTCACAAATGAGTATTGATAGAAGGCATAATCAATACAACAGGGTCAACTTTCCGAACATCGACAAGCCTGGACCTGATGTCAAGTAAATCAAGCAATACCCCAAAACAATGGCTGATGCGTTTCAGGGGAGAACCCCTTTCTTCAGAGCCTAGACGGGCAATGGTTTCTCGCATACAGACAGCCCTATATATGTGTATGTGTGTCACAGCAAGGGACATACATTCCACATTATTCAATATGATCCCTGAGCAGACGTAAATCATAAAGCGGAACTAAACCCGTAAGGGGTTTCAGAAAACAGTTGCATTCCTGGAATGCTGGGATTGCTAACTGTCACATTTGCTTGCGTCCTCAACCAAACTGTCAAACCATCAATTGGCTGGTGTCATAACTGATCACATGTGCAGCAACCATGGCAGTTCAAATAGAAGCAGTTTCCTTTTCTATAAAGAATAAGAGGGTTTACAAATTCAGCACAGTGCCGAAGAATATAGAGCAAATGGACATGTGCAGAGACAGTGTATTATTTAAAATGATTATTTTAAACAGTATAGATGCTTATTTTTAATATTATATAGCTATACATGCAAAAGGGGGCAGCCTAAAGTGATCTAGCAAGACTTAATTTTCTGACTAAAGTTCCACTTTAACCACTTCAGCCCTGGAAGGATTTACGCCCTTAATGACCAGGCCATTTTTTGCAATACAGCACTGCATCGCTTTAACTGACACTTGCGTGGGCATGTGACGTTGTAACCAAACAAAGTGTCCTTTTTTTCCCCACAAATAGAGCTTTCTTTTGGTGGTATTTGATCACCTCTGTGGTTTTTATTTGTTGCGTTATAAACAAAAAAAGAGCGACAATTTTTTTACTCTTTCTTCTATTATACACATCCCAAAAAAATTAAAAAATTTAATTTCTTCATCAGTTTAGACCAAGACATATTTTTGGTAATATACATATTTTTGGTAAAAAAAAAAAAATCACAATAAGCATATATTGATTGGTTTGCACAAAAGTTATAGCGTCTACAAAATAGGGTATAGATTTAGGAACTTTTATTTTTATTTTTTTATTGTTTTTACTGGTAATGGCAGTGATCTGCGATTTTTAGCAGGACTGCGACATTGTGGCAGACAAATCTGACCATTAGTGACACTTTTTTGGGGATCAGTGACACCAATACAGTGATCAGTGCTAAAAAAAGCGTTTAAAGTGGTTCTTCATTGTGAAAAAAATCAGTCAGCAGCTACAAATACTGTAGCTGCTGACTTAAAAAATAAAAAATTACACTTACCTGTCAAGGGATCCAGCGCCATCCTCACTAGTTCTTCACCGGTCTTCGGGTTCCCAGTGCCTGCATGTTTAGTGTGGGACGCTGGCTGTGACTCCTTGCGGTGGGCTTCCCACTGCGCATTTGCAAGCCATGCTTCACGGTGTGAATTGTCCTGCAGCCTGCTGGGACCTGTGACATGTCCCAGGCGGCTGTAGGCATGAAGGGGGTGCCAAACTTCCAGTGGAATCTCCTAGGCTGCTTGACCAGAAGTTGGAGCAAGTACCCACCAAAACTAAGTACCCCCCCCAAAAAAAAGTTCCTAAAGAAGAAAGGCAGGGGGAAAAGGGACATAAGGCGAAACTTTGCCTTTAGGGTAAAGTTCCACTTTGAAAGCTTATCTTCTTTCAGCTGTCAGTTTGTAAAAAAAATGAGTGTAACCTACATACTTGTAATGTACAATAGCGATGGCCATCTCCTAGCGGCTGATGGGTACACTACTTAGTTCAAAGTTATCCAACTAGAGTGCGCAAACAAGAAACCTCTGGAAACCAGCGTGGTGGGCCTCAAGGTTTCAGCTGTCTAGGGACCTACACAGAATCTAATCTCGCGCTGGTTGTGGTGCTTAGACTAGACTGAAGCATCATTTTACAGCCCTTCAATAAAGTAAAAAAAGCAAAAACAGTGCAATGAGGGTTATTTACTAAAGGAAAATCCACTTTGCACTGCAAGTGCACTTGGAAGTGCAGTCGCTGTAGATCCGAGGGGGACATGCAAGGAAAATAAAAAACAGCATTTTAGCTTGCACATGATTGGAGGATAAAATCAGCAGAGCTTCCACTCATTTCAGATCTACCCCTCAGATTTAGAGTGACTGCACTTCCAAGTGCACTTGTAAATAACCCTGAATGTGTTGCAACAATGCTTCACACCGCCCCTTATTTTACCTACACATTGAATACCAGTGTTGACACATTTTAGAAGGCTGGGAATGAACTCTGAATATACCATCAGTTTCTGTTGCAGTAATAGTATTCACATAAGGAATTGTAAATCCCCCACACAGAGCAATAAAAACCAGGCAGAGATTCTAACTCTTCTCTACCCTCTCCAACATTTAAAAAAAGTTTTGGTTTTAGAAAGAGAGTAGCTACATTTAGGCCTAAATGTGAAATTGTGAGGTGTGGCTATGTCTGTGCAGCCACTGCATTCCAATTGATATGAATGGGACTGCCTGCATGGGATGCACAGTACACCTGCACATTCCCATGCATCCCCATGCGGGCAAACATAGCTCTTGCACGGGCGTTTGAACAAGGCCTTAGAATTCCACCTCATGGTTACACACATAACACAAAGGTCTTCTAACTACTTCCCATGGGACACATCCGGCTTGCTACAAGATTTTAACTGTCTCTGAAAATACCTCGGCTGGCTGGCAGAGTAATACAGAGACTAACACCGATGGTGGTCAAGCAACCACTGAGATGTTTCTCTGCCCCCAGTAATTATAGGAGGACCACGCTTCTTCTGTCTCCCAAGTTTCATCCTGCTGCTCTGCACCCTGAAAGTTAAAGGGGGACTCTGCTGGGCACTCCTGGATGTAAGGGGGAACTCTGCTGGACACTCCTGGATATAAGGGGGGACTCTGCTTGGCACTCTTGGATATAAGGGGGTACTGGATGTAAGTGGATAATCTTCTGGGCACTCCTGGATATAAGGGGGGACTCTACTGGGCACTCTTGGATATAAGGGGGTACTGGATGTAAGTGGATAATCTGCTGGGCACTCCTGGATGTAAGGAGGGACTTTGCTGAGCTCTCCTGGATATAAGGACTGGGCACTCTTGGATATATAGGGGTACTCTGCAGGCCACTCCTGGATGTAAGGGGGGTTGTACTGAGCATCCTGGATGTAAGGAGGTACTCTGTTGGCCACTTCTGTAGCTAAGGAGGTACTCTGCTGGGCACAAGGGGGATATAAGGGGACACTTTGCTGAGCACTTCTGAACAAAAGGGGGGCTCTACGGAAAATAGATTTTTTTTCAGCCTGCAAATATTTGTAAAATATCCACTGTGGCTTTTGAACTGAAAGGTTTAGAGACCCCTGCACTAAGCAACACACCTGCATTGAAGTGTTTCAGAGTGCAATGCATTTCAGGGTTCAATAATGTCAATGGGCTGCCTTAAGAAGATGCATATTAATGAGCGACATAACACACGTTAACACATTTGCATTAAAGGCCTTTTAATACTTATTTGTCCAGTAAGGCATGCTGTGTTCTAGCAGCCTATACAGCAAAATACATGGTTATGCTTATTAGATCAGGGCCCCCACCTCCTGTATAAATTACTATACAGTCACACGAAAGGGTAAGTACACCCCATGGGGCACGTGAACTTTTTCTTCTTTGAGTGAAGATCTAATATTTGCCTGTTCAAATATCTTCAAAAATTAAACAATCTCTATGGGGTGTACTTTATTTTTCACATAACTATATATATTAGTAAGGCAAAAATGATCTGCGGTGTCTGTCCCAATCAGCAGGGGATCCGTGAACATATCCTTTTTCGATTCAGAGCCAAGCCAAGTATGTTACGTTTGTGACATCTGTGTTCATTCAGGTTTGCCCTCCCAGAGCTTATTGGACCCATGTTAGGTCTATGGGTGGATGCAAACAGATGCCTTTGTGAAAGGGGCCTAAAGAACACTGTTAGAATGAATACTTGCCTTCCCCCTGTGTAAACCAGGGGTCGGCAACCTGAAGATGGTGAAGATCTACCTGAACAACATAAAAGAGATCAAAGATCCTATTTATTTTAAGAAATTAATTAGCAAGGCCTATCTAAATAGTAAGGGAAGCTTTAAAACATATAATAAAACAAATGTCACTATAAAAATATAAACTTAGCCCATCTTAAATGTGGACAGTGTCAATAGGGCAGTGGATGGTGTCAGTAGTTTTTTTAATCTAATTTTTTAATTCATTTGTACAACTTTTTTAACTGCTTAAGGACCACCTGGGCACAATCACGTACCTGTAGGTTGCCTTTAAGTCCCCAGCCATGGGTCATGCATGCGCCGCCAGCGGCGCACGCGCGACGCGGTTCTGAGCTCCGTGACCACGGCCGCGGGACCCGTGGACCCGATCGCCGCCGGTGTCCCGCGATCTGGTCACAGAGCTGAAGAACAAGGAGAGGTAAGTGTAAACAAACCTCTCCTCGTGCTTCCTACTGAGGCTGTCACTGATCGTCTGTTCCCTGTTATAGGGAAAGACGATCAGTGACGTCAGATGCCAAGCCACGCCCCCTACAGAAAAAAAACACACACGCACACTTAACCCCTACACTTCCCCCTAGTGGTTAACCCCTTCACTGCCAGTGACATTTTTACAGTAATCAGTGCATTTTTAATCGCACTGATTGCTGTATTAATGCCAATGGTCCCAAAAATGTGTCAAAATTGTCCTTTGTGTCCGCCATAATGTCGCAGTCACAATAAAAATCGTTGATCGTCGCCATTACTAGCAAAAAAAATTAATAAAAATGCCATAAAACTATCCCCTATTTTGTAGATGATATAACTTTTGTGCAAACCAATCAATAAGCGCTTATTGCGATTTATTTTACCAAAAATATGTAGAAGAATATGTATCGGCCTAAACTGAGGAAAAACATTTTTTTTTATATATTTTTGGGGGATATTTATTATAGCAAAAAAAAAAGCTCTATTTTTTTATAAAAAACACAGAGGTGATCAAATACCACCAAAAGAAAGCACTATTTGTGGGAAAAAAAGGATGCCAATTTTGTTTGGGAGCCACGTTGCACGACCGCGCAATTGTCAGTTAAAACGACACAGTGCCGAAAATGGTCCAGGGCTTAAGTGGTTAAACAAAATTTGACTATATTATTTTTAGGTGCCCTGATGTCTCATTTTTGAGATAGAGAAAGGGACTGAGGAAAGACTCCCCAGTCCCTTTTTCTGCAGCCTCAACTGCAAGTGGCTGGGGATTTGGATTTTACTACCACCACCCATATTCTGGCGCTTTAAGGCTGCTACCCCCCTTCAGATCACCCCCCCCCCCACACACAGTAGTGTCTCTACTGACCCTCTGCCTCCTCCCATAGCAGTGTCCGCTGCCCTCTTTACATTACCCCCCCCCAGTAGTGTCTTCTGCCTATCTGCCCCCCCATTGCAGTGTCCTCTGTCCCCTTCACATAACCCCTCTCCCCACAGTAGTGTCCTCTGAACCTCTGCCCCTTTCCCCCACCCCCACAATAGTGCCCTCTGCCCCCATAGCAATGTCCTGTGCTCCTTTTACCTCCCCCACACACTTACAATAGTGCCCACTGCACCCCCCCCACATCCCCATATCAATGTCCTCTGCTTCTTTGACCCCCCCTACAGACACAATAGTGCCCCCTGCCCCCCATCCCCATATCAATGTCCTGTGCTTCTTTCTCATCCCCCCTACAATTGTGCCCCCTGCCCCTCCCCATCCCCATACCAATGTCCTCTGCTATTTTACCCCCCCAATAGTGCTCTCTGCCCCCCACCATCCCCATAGCAATGTCCTCTGCTCCTTTAAAACCCTCTCCACAATAGTGCCCCCCCTCCCCTTAGTAATCTCCTCTGCTCCTTTAACCCCCCCCCCCCGCACAATAGTGCCCTCTGCCCCCCTCTCCATCCCCACAGTAATGCCCTCTGCTCCTTTGGCATCCCCCTCCCACCACAATAGTGCCCTCTGTCCCCCCCCAGCAGTATCCTCTGCCCCCTTTACCCCACCCCCCCCCCCCCACACACACATATATATAAATGCAACAGTAAAATACAAATTGTTTCGCCTCTCCTACCTACATAGGTGTACACAGGAGGCCACACATCTCTGGACAGGGGCGGGAGCATGAGCTTATGGAGTTAACATTCCATAATACCAAGCCGGTGATTGGTTGCTAGTACTGCCCCATGTTCTGGCAACCAATCATAATTTCAAAAGTTAACTTGGCCAACTCGCTCCGTCCATTGCCTGTCAAGAGAATTGTAGCCTCCTGCTCTCCTGTGATTAAGGACGAGCGAGGAGGCTGGAGGAAGGACTGGCTCTAAAGTAGCAGGGGTCGGCAAAGCAGAGAAGGGTTTCCAATTGACCCGTACACCCGTCTGCGATCGACAGGTCGATTGGGATTGACAGGCTGCCGACTGCCGGTCTAAACTAATAGCATGTCAGTGCACATGGCACCACAAGGTACTTATGATTGCAAACATAACAACATTGTAACTATAACTTGAAAGTCGCTTTATAAACATGTTATTGTGTCTGCACACGTTGATTAAACAATGCATTGTAGCTTAAACTGTGTACATAACAGCAAAATACAAAATACAGCAGAGTATTATGTAATCATAGACAATATAAGGTACCTTCACATTAATTAATTTAAATAAAACTTAAGTGGTTCCAAAGGCTAATGGTTTTTCATTGTTCATCTTCAGCTTCACAGTATTCCCAGAAAATATCTATCTCTGTAGTTCCGGAAGCAGGGCGCTGAGCGTTCTGAGCTATATGCATCTTGAACTGTCGCAGAAGCTGCTATACCCACCCCTCCCTTCCTCCAGCCCAACAACAGAAGCCTTCGTATTATGTTAACTCACTCACAAAATACAAAGGCTTCTGTGAATGGGCAGCAGATGTGAGGGGTGGGCATACCTGCTCTGGGTCTCTGTCTGCTTCTCTCCTCACAGATCCCAGAGTGTCTCTCAGGCAGAGCAATAAACCAATCAAATGTAAATAATAAAGATAAACCCAGGGGATCTCATGCAGCTCCTTAGATTTAACTCAGTGTGCCTTCACTTTTTACAAAGTGGCTGAATTCTCTGGAATTCATCTTTAATGCATTTTCTGCATTTAAGTAAAGAATGTCCCACTACCTGTCCTACCTCTCTCTGTCAATAAACACTTTGTCAGGTCACCTGAGGCCAGGTGACAGATGCACCCTGCTGGGGTCAAGTGTGCACTGCTAAGCTTGTGGACCCTTCAGCTGAGTGATGCAGATGGAGCTCTGGGTGGTTCAGGAAAGCAGCTTTACCTGAGCACTGACATGGATTAAACAGGGAGCTAGAGCATAAGATTCCCCAGAGCGTGGAGTCTAAGAGCAAGCAGGTTTTCATCAGAGCCTCTGATGGTGGGGATGGACTTTGCTGCAGCTAATGTTCACGGCAGACGCTGGTGGATGGAGAGGAAGCAGCAGTGCAGGGCAACAAGAAAAATTTAGAAGGACAAGCCAAGGGTCAGGGTAACAAGCAAACAGGGATGGTCAGGAGAACACACCAAAGGTTGGGGCTACAAACAGACAGGGATAGTCAGGAGAACACGCCATAGTCGGTACATGGAATCAAACGTAGAGCACACAACAAGAAACACACTATTGCTTGGGCAAGGCTGGCTTGCAGTGCACAGTGTTAAATAGTGTTTCCCGTTAGAGGCTTGGGTGGAAAAGATTACTTAAACATGCAGGTGTGAGAGACCGCCGTCCCTAAGCTGATACACAGACCATAGGTAAGCAGACAGACAGGGCATGAAACATTACTTCATGACACACTTACCTGGCTCCATGTCACTATTCCAGGGCTGTCTCTGACTCCAGCACAACTCCTCTCACTTCCTGTATTCACAGATGAAACTGAGGGTAACAGAGACATAGGTGAGGAGGGAGTGGGGGTGTGGCATGTTCTGCAGTGTGTGTCTATAGACACACACAGCCTGGTTCAGGAAACACGGGGAGGGAGAAGTAGGAGGTAAGTGACCTTTCTATGCAATATCATTGCACAGAGCAGGTAAGTATAACCTGAAAAAAATACCTAATTTGTAGTTATCTCTTGCACTAGGGGCCATGTCCACACTGCAAGGGTAAATTTCCCATTTAAGTCTAGGGACTTGTTGTAGATTTACTTACCTGCGTGAGATCATTTTCAAGTTTCCCAGTGGTGGGATTTAACTTACATGACCCCATATTACCACCCAATATCAAGGGTGTGAGGAGGTCCTTAAAGTGGTGTTCCAGCCATTTCTGTGTTTATTATTAATAAAAACACACTCACCTGTCCCATGGTCCAGCGATGCGGCCACCTATAGCCTCGATTCTCTCCCCCTCCTCTCCTCTGCACTGGCATCACTAGTGTGGGCACCCGGCTGTGACACACCTAAACCTTATTGAGCATCTGTGAAGCATCCTCAAATGGAAAGTGGAAGAGTGCAAGGTCTCTAACATCCTCCAGCCATGTTATGTCATCATGGAGGAGTGGAAGAGGACTCCGGTGGCAACCTGTGTAGCTCTAGTGAACTTCATGCCCAAGAGAGTTAAGGCAGTGCTGGAAAATAATGGTGGCCACACAAAATATTGACACTTGGGTCCAGTTTGGACATTTTCACTTAGGGGTGTACTCCCTTTTGTTGACAGCGGTTTAGACATTAATGGCTGTGTGTTGCATTATTTTGAGGGGACAGCAAATTTACACTGTTATACAAGCTGTACACTCACTACTTTACATTGTAGCAAAGTGTCATTTCTTCAGTGTTGTCACATGAAAGGATATAATAAAATATTTACAAAAAATATGAGGGGTGTGCTCACTTTTGTGAGATACTGTATATACATTATATCTCCCAGCAGAATTCATGACAAATGTTAATTTTAAATTTATAGGTTGAGTACAGAAGGCAAGGTAACCTTTTTTTTTTTCTTTTGGGGACCGCCTAGCTTTTTCATCGTAAGTGCTAAATCTGTCTCAGAACTTTGCAAATCTGTCACAGTGGGCTGCTCAGGATTGCAGGGGTCACAAATAAGGGTCCGTTCACACCAGCCACTACATTACAATGCAGCAGCTGCTGTGTAGTGGGATGACAGCAGCGCCATTTTTTTTTTTTTTTTAAACAAACTTTATTGAATTGTGACATTCCATTTTCTATTAGCCGCTGTTTAGTGAGAGGTGGTGGATTGCCTTGTAACGCATTGCGCTAAAAAGAATCCCCGCTGCACCTGGAGTGAATATGGCCTAAAACTGTCACACAATCTTTGCTCAATGTGAGGCAGCTTGATTAGGCTGGATTCACACCTGTGCATTTTAAGTGCTTTTTGCATTTTCCAGATTTGCACTACAGCCCATTTAACATGGTTTCCTATGGAACACGTTCTGTAGCGCAAATCTGCAAAATGCAAAAAGCACTAAAAATCCATAGGTGTGAATCAGGCCTTAGTGCCTAATTTATATTGTTAATTTGCTTAATAAATAGTCCCCTGAATGCATTGAAGTGGAGATGTGATTGGTTTGTTTTAGTAATTCAATTTTTTGCGTGCCAAACCAGAGCATTGTCGTGTGTACTGACATTATTAAAAGTCTTTAGTATGTAGTGAACAGTGAGGCCAACGTGGTGATCATTCCCGCGCCATAACATGACGTTTTGGTGTTTGTGGTGTTGCTTAGTGAGTGTGTTGTTATCTCTATTCTGGGATGTTTCTCTGGCCTGTTCTCATGTTCCTCCCAAAGCTGTTAAATTGTCACTGTTTCTTAATTTAGGAAAGGCCAACTTGCCTCAGATGGATATAGACAGGTGAAAATGTAAAGGACTTTATGGAAGTACACAGACTTGGATAGGAGGAAGGCACAAGTTCAATTCAAAGTTTTAGTTTTTTTTAATAAGCCGTAGCTACCAATTTTATGAGAAGAGAAATAAAATATGTGGGAAGAAATATGGCATTGTAAAACTGTGTCTGTTACTTAATGTGTTAATTAACCACTTCCCCTCTCACATCTGTACATTTCTTATAGACCAGTGCAGTTTTTACATTTCTGCTATGGACCTAATTACTCAGCAATAACTTTGTCAATACTTAAAGAGGAACTTCAGTTTTCTTTTTTAAGGCTGGATTCACACCTATGCAGTTTCAGTGCTTTTTGCATTTTGCAGATTTGCACTACAGAACGTGTTCCATAGGAAACCATGGTAAATGGACTGTAGTGCAAATCTGAAAAATGCAAAAAGCACTAAAACTGCATAGGTGTGAATCCAGCCTAAAAGTCGGCAACTACAAATACTGAGGCTCTTACCATTTCCTGGGGTCCAGTGCTGTCTTCCCACAGCTGCTTCTTCTTGTGGGTCTCCAGCACCACCATCTTGGATATAGGAGCTGGCTGTGGCTTCCTGAGGATCCACAGCTGGCTTTCCACTGCACATGCGCACGCTTGCAATGCACTTTGTGTATGGTCCTACAGCCTGTTGGGACATGTGACAGGCAAGACCCACAATCCTCACCTAGGCGAGGATTGTGCCGATAAAAATCTGTATGGGCTCCACGCAGTTATAGGCTTGGAGGAGGGCGTAAACCAGCGGAACTTCACTTTTTAAGTGAAGTTTTGCTTTGAGGTAACAAAGTACAACAACATGTTAGTAGTGCACTGACGTGAAAATTACGGCGCCAAAACCAAAAATTCAGGATGCACTTGGCCGACAAACTGGAACTAAAATGCACAATTTTTTAAATTAAAATAAAATTAATAATTAATTTAAGTGGTTGTAAAGGCTTACAACCACTTATGCATTTTGCAAGGGGGAGGGGCCTAGAGTGCTGCCGGGGGATCAGGGTTGCTCTGTGCAAAACCACTGCACAGAGCAGGTAAGTATAAAATGTTTTTTTTTTTAAATAAAATGTTTTCCTTTACAATCACTTTAATGTGGCTGGCAATTTTGCATTGAAGTTAATAGTGGGCATTTTTACATTGAAGTCAATAGGATGCGATTTTTCATTGAAACCACTAGGGGGCCTTTTTGCACTGAAGTCAATGTGATGCGATTCTGCATTGAAGTCAATGGGATGCATTCTTTATTGAAGTCAATGGGACGCAATTCTGCATTGAAATCAATGGGGTGTGATTTAGCATTGAAGACGATGGGATGCAGCATGCCATTATCGACACCTTTTTTTTCTGGTAAAAAGGTGATAACCCTATTTTCAGCTGACAGTTTTTGGTGCATCCCTACAACATATGTTGTTTTTTAAAGGACAACCTACATATACACTAAAATTATGATTTGTTATCTACTTACTTGTTATTTACAAATTAAAATAAAGTGTTTTTTTTTTTGTGCTTTTGTGAAATGTAATGTTTGGGAAAAAAAAACTCAAACAATACAAAAAAAGTATAAAATAATGTTTAATAAAATAGAAAGTAAATAAGAATAAGCAGGAAAATAATCGGAGAAGAAGGCATTAATAATTAGGGTTTAGTAACGTAAACTATTAGTTGATAAGAAGTTAAACAGAGGCAATTTTTATTTTAAAAAAACAAACAGACTTTTTTTTTTTACTTGCCAAACTTCTTTAAGATCCCTTTCACACTGGGGCATTTTTCAGACGAGTTGGCACTAAAAATAGCGTCTGTAAAGCGCCTGAAAAATGCCCCATCTGCAGTCCCAGTGTGAAAGCCTGAGTGCTTTCACACTGGGGTGGTGCGCTTGCAGGACATTAGAAAAAGTCCTGCAAGCAGCATCTTTGAGGCGGTTTTGCGAGCGGTGTATACACCACTCCTCCACCGCCCCTGCCCATTGGTATGCATGGGCAGTGCTGTGGAAGGAGTTAAAAGCGTCCCGTTCCTGCCCGCATATAACAGCGGTAAAGCTCTGCTAAGACTAGCGGCACTTTACTGCTACCGCCCCCGCCGCCCCAGTATGAAAGGGCTCTTATATGACATAATATTCAGACTGAAGCTGATCCCTTTGAAGAATGAAACAGAGTAGATACAAACAGTAGCAATGTTTCTTTGTATCACATTATTTCACTTCTAAACAGTGTTAAAAAAAAAAACACAAAGAAAGATAGCTACCAGAGCTGCTCTATGCATACAGCAACTCCCAGCTTTGATTAATCAGAACTCAGAAGGAGGGGTTATGGCAGCAGGACAGAAAAGTTGGATTATGACGTTTTTTTGTGTAGATATCCAGTGTCCTAAACTAGTTACATTTAAAATGTACATCAGTTGAGTGCTGTGAACTTTGTGCTCCTATAAGGATTCGCCTGTTGTTAAAATAGTGTGGTCATATGTTTGGGAAGTGTGGTGTTTACTGTCAGTCCTAGGGTGTGGTTATACAATGCTATATCAGTTCCAGGGAATACACTTGATGTGGCAGTAGGTTGCAAATGTTATCAGGTGATTGGCATTATCTCCCTAATCCTGGAGGTGCAAGCATGTGGCTATCATTTCTTCAGGAGTTCAGATTAAAGAAGTGTAGGAAAACAAGTGGCTATGTGCAGTTCATGAAGACTGGCTGATTGAGAGCAGTGTCGGCTATGGTTTTGGTGAAGTTTCAATAGTTTGTTTGGACCAAGCTGGGTGCCAACCTTCTCTACTAGGTGCGCCCACTGTATGAGCGGTATAAACTGTATGTAGCCTCTGCTACATACAGTATACAGTGCTTTGTCAGTGGGATGGGTTTCATGCCGCAATCTTGGAACAAAATGGAGTCAAGCTGCTCTTCAGCCATTCAGAGCAAGCTTTGTGTTCATGCATAAAAAAAAATTGAACTGGATGACAGGAGAGTATGACCGTCTCAAAATGGAGCTGAGTCACACATGTCCTGGGCAGCCGCGGAGCGCACTGCAGAAGGGTCCTGTGCGGTTTTGGCTCAGTTTCAGGTCCGATTTCAGGCAAAAATGCGGACCTAATTCAGACCTTAAGGCTACTTTCAACCTGGGGTGTTGGGGGCGTCGACGGTAATGTCACTTTTGTGGAGGTTTTCGCCCACTAGCGGGGTGCTTTTAACCCCCGCTAGCGGCCAAAAAAGGGTTAAAACCGCCTGCACATCGTGCCGTATAGCATAAAACTGCCTGGTCACGAAGGGGGGCAAATCTTCCAGAGGTCAAGTGGTTAAAGTGAATCTGAGCTTTGCTCATTGAGAGCAAGGTAACACGTTTACTTCACTACAGACCTCCATAGCTGGATATACAGTATCTCACAAAAGTGAGTACACCCCTCACATTTTTGTAAATATTTTATTACATCTTTTCATGGGACAACACTGAAGAAATTACACTTTGCTACAATATAAAGTAGTGAGTGTACAGCTTGTATAACTGTGTACATTTGCTGTCCCCTCAAAATAACTCAACACACAGCCATTAATGTCTAAACTGCTGACAGCAAAAGTGAGTGCACACCTAAGTGAAAATGTCCAAATTGGGCCCAATTAGCCATTTTCCCTCCCCGGTGTCATGTGACTCATTAGTGTTACAAACTCTTGTGTGAATGGGGAGCAGGTGTGTTAAATTTGGTGTTATCGCTATCTCTGTCTCATACTGGTCAATGGAAGTTCAACATGGCACCTCATGGAAAATAACTCTCTGAGGATCTGAAAAAAAAGAATTGTTGCTCTACATAAAGATGCCCTAGGCTATAAGATTGCCAAGACCCTGAAACTGAACTGCAGCATGAGTGCTGGCGGCACTGGGGAGCTACGGTTCATTGAGGGAACCATGAATGCCAACATGTACTGTGACATACTGAAGCCGAGCATGAACCCCTCCCTTCGGAGATTGGGCTGCGGGGCAGTATTCAAACATGATAACAAACACCTCAAAGATGACCACTGCCTTGCTAAAGAAGCTGAGGGTAAAGGTGAGGGACTGGCCAAGCATATCTCCAGACCTAAACCATATTGAGCATCTGTGGGGCATCCTCAAATGGAAGGTGGAGGAGCGCAAGATCTCTAACATCCACCAGCTCCGTGATATCATCATGGAGGAGTGGAAGAGGAGTCAAGTGGCAACCTGTGACGTTCTGGTGAACTCCATGCCCAAGATGGTTAAGACAGTGCTGGAAAATAATGGTGGCCACACAAAATATTGACACTTTGGCCCTAATTTGGACATTTTCACTCAGGGGTGTACTAAATTTTATTGCCAGCAGTTTAGACATTAATGACTGTGTATTGACTTATTTTTAGACTTATTTTGAGGGGACATCAAATTTACACTGTTATACAAGCTGTACACTCACTACTTTACCTTGTAGAAAAGTGTAATTTATATACTGTTGTCAAACGAAAAATGTGAGGGGTGTACTCCTCCATACCTGGAATTAACAAGTATTGCCTACAATGCCTGGTGCTATTTCTAGGGTTGGGGAGATTAACCCAAATCTGTTTGTTTGCCCTGAATCGACAAAGCACAATTTTATTCTAAAATTGTTGGTTGGCCCAGCTGTATAAGCCCTTGTACACACGGTCGGACATTCTGACAACCAAATCCGTTGGATTTTGTCCGACTGATTTTGTCCGAAACTATTGCATACACACGGTCGGACAAAGTTGTCGGAAAATCCAATTGTACATAACATGATGACGTTATTTCATTATGACAGGACTACGTTCAGGCTAGTAGCCAATAGCTTTGGTCTAGGAATTTGATCTGAGCATGTGTGGCACTTTGTCCGTCGGAGTAGGCTACACATGATCGGAACATTTTGTCGGAAAATTTTACGGACAAGTTGGTCCATCGGATACTCCAACGGAAACAGTCCGATGGAGACCACACACAGTTGGATTATCCGACAAAACAATCTGATAGGACACATTCCGTCGGAATCTCCGACCGTGTGTACAAGGGCTTACACTTTGTGCTTGTTGATCCAAATTGTGGCAGTATCCCTTTCTTTGTAAATTCCAGTTTATAAATATTCTAAATGATAGAACCTGTGTAGAATGGTAGTGGTGTAGTAGTAGTGTAGAATATAGATGGCATCTAGGTAGTACTGATAGGGCTAACATTGTGATAAAGTTGACCTATCAGTTCATTTACACGTCTTTACATTTCTAAATTATCATTATATACTTCAATGGTATGTGTTTTTAAAATGCTGTACTTTAACCATTAAGTAGTCTACGATCTCTCTCTCAAATGACTAGACAGAGGAAGAAACTGGGAGAATAATGTAATTGATCTGCTGCAGGCAGGAGGAAGTATTTCCTCAATTTACTCCCCATCTTCAATCAGAGTGCAACTTTGTAACAAGTATTTTTGGCAGTGTATAGATGCCACAGGCATTCTGGGGACAAAGGCAGATGAACGCATTGTCAGCGTGAGTATCGTGATGTCTGTGAGAAAAGAAAAAAAAAAACTGTTAACATAAATAAAATACTTAACAAGAACACACTTAAGAGAAGTATGGATACACTTTTTTTAATCATAATTCTCTTTTGGGTCACAGGAGCACATGTAAATGTACTCCTATGACCCAGCGTCAGCTGATAGCGGGCCAATGCCCTGTGTCAGCTGAGGGGGCAGAGTCTAGTCCAATATTGTTGGGATCCACCAGTCTGCCTAACTGACAACTGGCTCCACTTTTCAGTGCACAGCAGAGCACTAGAGCTATCAATGCTTGCCCCCTTCCAAGCCTGGCGCTCCAGTGGGAGCTGGAGGAGCAGAGCGTGGTACATGACTGACATTCACCATTCTCTGTTTTCAGCAGACTGAGAGCTGACCTATCAGTGGTCGTATGATCTGTCAGATCTTGTTCTTAGAGCTGGTGGGGGACATGATTCTGCAGTGTATGTGTATATATATATATTATATATATACATACATACATACATATATATATATATATATATATATATATATATATATATATATATATATATATACACACACATATATATATATATATATATATATATATATATATATATACGCACACACACACACACACACACACACACACACACACACACACACACACACACACACACACACACACACACACACACACACACACACACACACACACACAGTGCCTTGAAAAAGTATTCATACCCCTTGAAATTTTCCACACTTGGTCATGTTACACTAATGTATTTTATTGGGATTTTATGTGATAGACTAACACAAAGTGGCACATAATTGTGAAGTGGAGGGAAAATTATAAATGGTTTTCAACATTTTTCAATAAATAAATACCTAAAACGTGTGGCGTGCATTTGTATTCAGCCCCCTTTACTCTGATACCCCTAACTAAAGTCAAGGGGAACCAATTACCTTCAGAAGTCACCCAATTAGTAAATAGACCTGTGTGTAATTTAATCTCAGTATACATGCAGCTATTCTGTGAAGCCCTCAGAGGTTTGTTAGAGAACCTTAGCCAACAAAAGCATTATGAAGGCCAGGGAACACACAGACAGCTACAATGGAATGGTTTAGATCAAAGCATATTCAGGTGTTAGAATGGCCCAGTCAAAGTCCAGACCTAAATACAATTGAGAATCTGTGGCAAGACATGAAAATTACTGTTCACAGACACCTTCCATCCAATCTGATAGAGCTTGAGCTATTTTGCAAAGAAGAATGGGCAAAAATCTCACTCTCTAGATTTGCCATTTCCCCTTCACAGACCCTGCTCCACAGTATGGAATCACAATATGTTCTGATGATGCTCAGGTTAACCATGGTTCCTGATTGCCAGTGCTAAGGCCATCTGTGAGCCCTACCACCCCCTTAATATAAGCAATTATAAAAGAAAATAAGATGTATATGTTTGTTACAATGTTTTGTTGCATGCCACATTAACTAAGCGGGCAGAACTGTTTCAAGTCTCTTTGTGCCACCTATGCCAGTTTCTGTTTCATAGTAAAATAGAACCTGGCACAGGGTCTACTGCTAATTAACAAAGGGATTTCAGTGTTTTTTTAATATAGAAAACTGACACACATCCAAGCCAGATCAGACCCCGTGTATGGGATGTGCACTGTCTGCAGACATCTCAAATGACTGTCTGCCCGTGCAGCGATACACTGCACGAGCCGAGCTTACATGATTAACAACCCTCTGACTTCCCTACCACACTCAGTTGAGGAGGGGAAGAGGATCAGAGTGAGCAGCTCCAGTTAAACTGACCTGTGCTGTATCTGTTACCGACACAGCATAGAGCAGATTGCTCCTAATTATCATAGTTTCTTGCTCCCTTTGATTAGGAGCAGCATTTGCTCCATTTTCTCAGCTTGGAAGAGTAGTACAGACAAAAGCCTGTGACACTCTTTAACTCCCTCAGTCAGCTAAAACAAATGCAAATTTAGCCTACGGCCCCCTTTTCTTTTGGGACTCTTGCTCTGCACCTAATATACAATGTCTGCCTATTGATCCATTACCAGTAATCACCTGGCTTGAAGCAGTAACTGAAATAACTCAAGCTTGCAAATTGCACTAAAACCGTAGCTTCTGTTTTGGAAACCGTAATGTAATGATTTTTCATAACATTAGATTTGCATTTTTAAACATATACCTCTTTTTTTCCAGATCAAGTACATTGTTTCATATTTGGGTCAAGTATAAACCTCGACTGCCAGCCTGGTATTATCAAGAAAAGCTTCTTAAGGTTGGAGATAGCCTTGTTCAGATCAGAGTAAGTCAAGGTTATTCACAGGCAAATGTATCCATCAAGTCAAATACATTTCACTTTTCTTCTTTTTATCATTCATACTGTTTTAATGAAGATTATCATAAAAGTGTGCTGCATTTTTGGAGGAGATTAGTCATCATAAAACCATCTATTCTAGGCACATTGATGAATCATACGGTATATCACTGATGTACTTTCATTCACCCTATTGAGAAAATTATGCTTTTAAGCCAGGAAGTAGGACTTTTATGGTCACAATAATATATATTATATTGAACGCCATTCTTTTTGTTGTAGTCTTGAAGGTGTTAAAACTCTTGATTTTTACTGATGTTGTTGGAGAGAATTTCAATCTGAAATATGAAAGTGATCGAAAATCCAACATTTTACAGTTGTCACTTAGTCATTTATCACCAACATATTTCACTTCAATCAATTATTCTCTCTCCCTGTTCCTTGAATGAGATCATAATCAGATATCTCCATCAGACTGATGCATACACTTGGAGCAGTTTGGGAGGAAACAAATGAAACCAGCAGTACTTTTGCATTGTGGTAGTATTCCAGAGTACGTGGAGGAAACCCACGCAAGCCTAGGAATTCATTATCAACATATTATCTCATTTATATTTTCTAGGAATATAAACTCGCACTTTTTCAGTGCTATGGCCGCTATCTGGAACAGTTTTGCTCAGCTGACATTGATGAAATTACAGATATAGAAAAATTTAAGGCTACATTTTTTCCATCTGGAACGGATGACAAAAATGCTGGTTTGACGGTATGTACAATGTTTATTTACATGTTTAACTCAAGTACAATTGATGAATTCTAATTGAAGGAACTCATTACTAATTAGGGAGCCTAAAAATGTGTATAGTGTGCCCCTGATTTTCAGTAATATTGTTTTAAGAGATATCCTATTTGATCAAAAGTTTGACACCTGACCAAGCCAGGCTCAGTTTAAATTCTAACTCAGTGTGCTGGAATAACTGTATTCTTGCACAAGCACAGGAGTGACAACATCTCATGCCAACCAATAAAGATGGTCACAGCTTGTGGAACATTGGAATGTTGGGAAAAAGGTAAGTATCATGGGGTTTAGCTCTGCTTTAATTCTAAAGCAGTGGTCTCCAAACTGCAGCCCAGAGGCCGAATGTAGCTCCTTGCTTGCCTTTTTACGGCTATTGGGGCACTATTCCTCCCACTGACACCAACAGTAGGGTAATAATTCCTGTACTGACATCAACAATAGGGCACTTTTCTTACCACTGATACCAACAATGGGGCATTATTGTTTCCACAGATACCTACGATGGGGCACTATTTCCACTGATACCAATGATGGGGCACTACAGTATTCTTTCCACTGATACCAAGGATGGGGCACTATTCTTCTCACTGATACCAACAATGGGGCACTATTTTTTCCACAGATAGCAACGTTGGGGTACCATTCTTAACACTAACACCAATGATGGGAAAACTATTCCTCCCACTGACACCAATGATGGGGCACTGTTCTTCCCACTGATACTAAGGATGGGGCACTATTCCTCCCATTGACACCAATGATGGGGCACTAATTCCCCTAATACCAAAGATGAGACTGATGCTGTGACATTTTTCACTTCCACTGGCCATGGTCCAGCCTAGTAAAGTCTAAAACACAGTAATCTGATCCTTTGTTTGGAAAGTTTGGAGATCCCTATTCTAAAGCATACAATGCCATTTACACATTTGCGCACTTCCAAGCTTGTAGCAAGATTTATGTATGTAGGTCAGTGGTCAGTGTATGTAGGTCAGGCAGTTCAGTGTATGTAGGTCAGGCGGATCAGTGTATGTAGGTCAGGCAGGTCAGTGTATGTAGGTCAGGCAGGTCAGTGTATGTAGGTCAGTGGTCAGTGTATGTAGGTCAGGCAGGTCAGTGTATGTAGGTCAGGCAAGTCAGTGTATGTAGTTCAGTGTATGTAGGTCAGTGGTCAGTGTATGTAAGTCAGTGGTCAGTGTATGTAGGTCAGTGGTCAGTGTATGTAAGTCAGTGTATGTAGGTCAGTGGTCAGTGTATGTAGGTCAGGCAGGTCAGTATATGTAGGTCAGGCAGGTCAGAGTATGTAGGTCAGGCACGTCAGTGGTCAGTTTATGTAGGTCAGGCAGGTCAGTGTATGTAGGTCAGTGGTCAGTGTATGTAGGTCAGGCAGGTCAGTGTATGTAGGTCAGGCAGGTCAGTGTATGTAGGTCAGTGGTCAGTGTATGTAGGTCAGTGGTCAGTGTATGTAGGTCAGGCAGGTCAGTGGTCAGTGTATGTAGGTCAGGCAGGTCAGTGTATGTAGGTCAGTGTATGTAGGTCAGCGGTCAGTGTATGTAGGTCAGGCAGGTCAGTGTATGTAGGTCAGGCAGGTCAGTGTATGTAGGTCAGGCAGGTCAGTGTATGTAGGTCAGGCAAGTCAGTGTATGTAGATCAGGCAGGTCAGTGTATGTAGGTCAGGCAGGTCAGTGTAGGTCAGTGTATGTAGATCAGGCAGGTCAGTGTATGTAGGTCAGGCAGGTCAGTGGTCAGTGTATGTAGGTCAGGTAGGTCAGGCAGGTCAGTGTATGTAGGTCAGGCAGGTCAGAGGTCAGTGTGTGTAGGTCAGGCAGGTCAGTGTAATGGTCAGTGTCAGGCAGTTGTGTTTACTTGGTAAGTCACACAACCCCACCATCCAGCCCCCAAAAAAATGCAATGTAATATGGTAACCTGAAGGCATTCTGTACACAGATGATGTATGGAGCGTGCCCCAGAAATGTAATTTCCTACTTGGGTGATTGCCTTACTCATTTTCCCAGAGGTCTGCACTAAGATACATGTTATATATTTTTTTCAAATAACGTTTTATTAATTTCCAGCGGTTGCATAGGAACATAAACTGTACAGAAGTACAGTGGTAGGCGAGTATCTACATAGCTTTGCAAGAGTAAGAATAGACATGCAATATGCAGTGTCAAATCACAGGCGTGTGCAGTAGATTTCAGTAGTTTGGACGGTGGAGTGCTGGGGGGCATGGGACACCAAAAGTCAGCTGCCCATCCCACGACCCCTACGGCCCGGTATGAGCTGCCTTGCGGCCTATGCAAAACACGTAATTCGTAGCAGACGAGGTCCGCTATAGAAACAGGGGAGGTGAAAAGGGAAAAGACAGAGAAGAAAAAGAAAAGAAAGTGCCAGAGATCCAGGTCGCCATACCTTATCCAATTCGCCCTTAGTCCTCCCGCAGCCGCCATCTCTCCAAGACTTGGTCAAATTCCTCCAGCCTGTCCCGTATTCTGGCAGTCATTTATTCCATAAGTTCTACGTCCTTTATCCTGGAATAAAGGGCTTCCATAGATGGGGCCAGTCGACTCTTCCAGTTAAGAGCTATTAGGCAACGGGCTGCTGTGAGGATATGTCTTAGAAGCTTCCTGGACGGCTTAGCCATCTTTGGTTGGGACAAGCCAAATAGGAAGAGCTTGGGTACGAACGGGACAGGCACCTCAAATATCCGGATAAGGAGCTGTTGGATTGATTTCCAGAATGGGGCTATCAAAGGGCAAGTCCAGTATATATGGAACAGGGTGCCCCTGTCCCTCAGGAGGCGCCAGCATCGATCAGAGGCGGAGGGATACATTTTGTGGAGTACAACTGGGGTCTGGTACCAGTGGTAGAGAATTTTATAGAAGTTTTCCTTGTAAAGGGTACATAGGGAGGACTTAGCTGCCTGTCTCCACACCCCCTGCCAAGCTTCCAGCAGAAGTTCCTCACCCAACTCCTTTTCCCATCGCAACATATACTTGTGCTTGCCCTTTGCATGAAAGTGGTGTGAGCTGAGGATGCGGTAGAGGTCTGATATCATTCCCCTGCGATTCCGTCCCTCAAGTATAATCAGTTTGAATGCAGAGGGTGGGGAGAATTGGAGTCTCGGGGCTATGGTTTGCGAAAAATGTCTGATTTGTAGGCAACTGTAGAATGTCTGTCGGTGGAGGTCGTGTTTAGTCTGCAGCTCTGAGAAAGACAGCAGTTTTCTCGATCTGGGGTCTACTAGATGTCCCAGGTGGAATAAACCTCGGGATGCCCAGGGCCATGACATCTGGTGGGTTAGGCTGTCCGGGAGTTTAGGGTTACAAAGAAACAAGGTCAGCAAGGATGCCTCCAAATGGAGCCTGCGTTCCCAGGAGAGTTTCCTCCAGAGCTGGTTAAGCTGAGCCATCGGCCCTAATAGCTGGTTTGTATCCATCTGTATTTCCGCTCCCCAGAGCAGGCTGTTCGGGTGCACCGGAGCTAGCCATAGCTTCTCTATCTCTGACCACTTGTTGTACGACCGTTGTGGGAACCATGAGACTATAGCCCGTAGCTGCGCCGCTTGATAGTACCTAACCAAGTCGGGGAACGCCAGGCCGCCGTCCGAGCGCAAAGCAGTCATAACGGAGGCAGGAACCCGATGTTTTTTATAGTTCCACAGGAACTTCAGCAAGTCTTTCTGGAGCAAACGGAGGTGCGCGTAGGGGATCTGAACCGGAAGCGTCTGATATAAGTAAAGGAGTTTGGGGAGAATTACCATTTTGATGGACGCGAGCCGACCTATGAGCGATATTTGGTGTGCCTTCCATTTGTGGATAAGTTCCCTAATCTCCCTGTAAAGGGGGGGGGGGGAAGTTGGCCTGGTACAGAGTATGGAAGGATGGGGTAATGAGAACCCCCAAGTATTTGAGAGAGGAGTTCTCCCATCTGTAGGGAAACACCGAGCGTAGGTGAGTCTCCTCCGCCGGTGGTATATTAATCGGGAGGGCCACTGACTTGGAGGCATTAATTTTATAACCCGAGATCTCCCCGTATCGTCGCAGTTCCGCATTCAGGTTGGGCAAGGACGTCCTAGGCTGGGTCAGGGTAACGATGATGTCATCCGCGAATAGAGATATTTTGAATTCCCTGTCCCGAACCAAAATTCCCCTGACATCCGGATTGCTTCTAATGGCCTCCGCCAGGGGCTCCACACAGAGTGCAAACAGCAAAGGAGATAGCGGGCAGCCCTGGCGGGTGCCACTGGCGATAGAGAAGATCGGAGATGTTGCATACGGGGTTTTAACTTGCGAGGTGGGGGTGGTGTAAAGGTGTTGTATTGCGTGTAGGAAAGGACCTTTAAAGCCCATGTGGCGTAGAGTTGCCGTCATGAATGGCCAGCTCAGGCGGTCAAATGCCTTTTCTGCGTCTAGACTCAGGACCAGGTAGGGGAGAGTAGTCTTGTTAGCTACGTCAATAAGGTCAATAATTTTTCTGGTGTTATCGCCCGCCTGTCTGAGAAGTACAAAGCCTACCTGGTCCTTATGGATCAAAGCAGGAAGAATCGCATTGAGGCTGAGAATTTTTGTGAAAATTTTTAAATCCGAGTCCCAGGATCCCTTCTGGCCAGGCAAGTGTGGAGGTTCGGAATGCCTGTGCTGGGCCTCCAGGCCTGCTGGCTCCGTGCTGTCTGTGCGGCCTAGGCCGGATCGCGGCCTGTGCTCCCCCGCGGCCTGGTCGTGCCTGGACTCATGAGGTAAATGTATGGGGCGGCTCAAGTTGTCCAGCTCCCGGAGGGAGTCCGTGGCGTGCGGGTGTGGGAGCTCCGAGCGGTGCTTGCATTGCTGCTGCGGCGGTGACCTGAGGTCCCTCAGCATCGCGGCCGGGCCGTCCGGCGGCATCTTGCGGCCTCCGCCCGGCGGAATCCCGGGTGGCTGAAAGAACACTTTAAGGGAGGATGACGAGCCCGGAGGCGGCTGAGATGACCCCCGGGCGGATGAGGACCTCGTAGCTCTCGATCTCCCCATCGTACGTGGCTTTAAACCCCCGAGTAAGGCCGTTGTAGTGCTGGGCTGGAGGAGAGCTCTCACTCACAGCGTCCTTCCAGCTCGGCTTCCGGTCACGCCCCCCCATAAGGTTATATTTTGGGTATCCCCTGCAACAAAAATCATTTTTGGTGAGATACTCCCAAAGGGAAGTCACATCTAAAGGAATGCAGACCCTGCCAATTTCCTCAATAGAACTCTACAAGTGCAGCAGCTGATTGATAATTATAAAGTCACTCCCATTCACATGGACACAGACAAATAAACAGCTATTTCTTCAGAATAACAAAAGGTAGAAATTGGGTCGGGAATGCTCCACGTGATTTTAAAAAAAGGGGTTAGGGACTTTTTTTACCTGCATTGAAACAGGTAGGGCAGCACAATAAAATGAATGGCCTGTCTACACACAGAACGCAGCATGCAGATGTGTAAACCTTGCCTTATACCAAGCACAATTGTGAAACCGTTACATACAAGTATGTCTCACTGAATGTTTTTGCTCTATTTTTTTTTTTTTTAGAACTTTGTGTCAATGTATAATGTGTCAAAGCAACAGAAAATTAAATAATAACAAGTTAATTGTGTTTAGGAAGTGAAAGCTGCTTGTAACTGGGGAATATAAAATACATTATCACCTTCCACACAGGGCTTTTCAACTGCAGTGCATCCATCCTGGCACTTCATTGTGCCTTGGAGGCATAGGTGGAGCGTCCAGCCCGATGCAGTCAGCTTGTCAATGTCTATGGCAGGCTGAGGCTGGTCAAAGCTGACCGTAGAGCTGTGTAGTACCATCGTTTAGGGACAAGGTTACGAACCCTAAAAGCTGGTGCCAGTTGGTACATAGTTCAGCTCCATCCAGAGCCATAGACTTTTCCAAATGTTTTGACAGGTAGACTGCAAGCAGGCACAGGCACAGCTGCAGTGAAATGCCAGTGTGGACACATTGCAGATAGAAGACCCCATGGGCATGGTACCTAAAGAGGGCATTTGTTTTTTTTTGTTTTTTTTTGTTTGTTTTTTGGTGATGCTTTCAGAATGCTCATCTGTACTTGGTACAGATGGATACATAGTGGTTCAGTATTTGTAGGTGCTTATACTTGCCTTGCACTTCATCATGTTAAAACCTTGGAACTGCAGATCTCTTCCTATGCTACTGCTTCCCTAGGTTAGCCTTGTATCCTGGGAGAGAGTAGGTGACAGTGACAGTAAATGACAATGCAGCGTTTACATTAACAGTATATACCCATAGATTAGTAATGTCTTATCAACGTGTGGGAAAGAAAGGTTCCTGAAAACTCATTTGATTCTTGTGAAAACTTTCTCAGTGTGAGAGTGTGGGAAAATTCTTTGCAATATGCAAATATCACCTGTGGCATATCTTCTCCTTTGTACAATTCAAGACATGGGCCTCTATTCCTACAATGGCAACCTATGTGCTTTCAATGAAGAACTATGAGGAAAGGCCACAGCCGCTAGCGGAGATTTGTGTTTTGTCCCGTGTTAGGCGCCCCTAACATAGGACTAAATGCTATCCATAAATTGATTGACTACGTAATCCATAAATATGAGGTGACCATTGTCTGATACCATGGATACGATCATATTTGTTTGGCAATTAGACAGTGGAAGGGGGGGAGTAACTGTAAAACATAAAATAGAGTTGGTCAATTAACGAGGTTGGGAATTGTATCCACCTTCCCATGGTATCCTAATTTACCTATAGAAAGAAAGCCGCATCTATGTTTATGACAGAAAAAACAGTTACACGTTTTTTAGGGGCCCCAAACACATTTTTATGAGAGCCTTTTCAGAGAAAAGGCTTTCATAAAAATGTGAAGTATGTGCAGGCACACGCTGAGATGATCAGGCATATGTCATGCTTCCAACATTGTGAGATGGAGAATAATGCCATTTACACACGGTCAGACATTCCGACAACAAAATCTGTTGGATTTTTTCTGACGAATTTTGGCCGGAACTTGTCTTGCATACACACGGTCGCACAAAGTTGTCAGAAAATCCGATCGTTCAGAACGAGGTCACGTACAACACCTAAAATGGGACTGTAAAGAGGCCAGTAGCCAATAGCTTTTGTCTCGTAATTTATTCTGAGCATGCGTGGCACTTTGTGCATCAGAATTGTCTACACATGATCAGAATTTACGCAATTGGATTTTGTTGTCGGAAAATTTTAGATCCAGCTCTAAAACTTTGTGTGTCAGGAATTCCGATGGAAAAAGTCTGATGGACCCTACACACGGTCGGAATTTCCGACAACACAGTCCAATCGCACATTTTACGTCGGAAAGTCTGACCGTGTGTACAGGGCATAATACCAACATTGCTAGGCAAAATACGCCCTTCCTATTTGCCTGGTGATGTATCCAGCATGTCAAATTACAAAGTTTGGAGTTTATAGAGTCAAGGAATCATTTGCTGGTTTGGAGTTCATCACTTCTGCACACATGGCTCAGTATATTCCAAAAGAAAAGCCATACGCTGATCATGTCTTCACAAGCTGTAAGATTTAAAGTAGAACTATAGGAACATTTTTTTGAGTAAGGGAGGGCTATAACTCCTGTTAGTTTTTTTATGCCATATATGCTCGATTGGGGAGATTTACCTTCACTTCCTGTCCCACAGCCAAAACAGGAAGTGAACGGAAATCCCTGTAAATTAAAGGAATCCTGTGGGGACCCCCAGGTCATCAGAACTAGTGTCCACATTGGACGTTTTCCCCTCTATTACATTTCTTGGGACAACCTAAAATTTGGGATTTTCTTTTACTTTCACTTTCAATGGCAATTGTAAACAGGACAACCAAAGAGGGTGAATCTCCCTAATGGGGGCACAGACAACAATAAAAACTTGACAGGTATTCACACAGCCAACAAGCTTCAGCACATGGACCTACACCCAGGACCACCAATCTTTAGGGAGACCTCATTGGTGTGTGGCTTTTCTTTTCTTCTGATACACATTCATGAATTCTGAGGCACCTTGCAATAGAAATACTAAACATATACACCACCTAAACACGTTGGTTGACTGGATAGCTGTCTAGAACGCTTTAATTCCTCTGGCTTAGATTGTTGGCTTCAAAAACCCATAAAACTGAAATAAAAACACTCCTCCAGAACACCGCAGCAAATGACGCTATGAGACAAGAAGAGGCATTTTTCCCTTCGTATACTTGGATTAGTGCCAGCATAAATATGTTTCATCTGAATTAAGCAGTTTTAGTACTAATTTGTACATGCCCATGCAACACAAACTATATACAAGATAACAGGAGCCTTCATATAGTAATTCACCTTGGTAAGTAATGGATTTTTAGAAAAAAAAAAAAAAAACACATTCCACTCTGCCCTTTTCTATGATTTTAAAGGTCTCCATACTTTCTTAATTGCCTTTTTTGAATGCAACGATTCCAAGTAAATGTTTTATTAAATATTACCAATCAAGGCAATATTTCACTAATTTAATTGTTATGCTTTTTTACAGTTCCATGCCCTGCAAGGCAGATGTATTTGCATGTACCAGTTGGTGAAGACCAGTGATGCTAATTTTCAAAACCAGGAATCTGTAAAGAAATGCCTTAGAATTTTGTCTTTTCTACAACTCATCATGCAGGTTGTCCTTCCACAGGAACATCTTTGTTGGTTGATTTTTAATGGTATGTATATCATGATTTGTTACTGGCGGTTAGCAGTAATGTGTGCAAACATCCATGTCATAAAACTAAATAACGTTAGTGTCTAATGCAGTCATTAGTCAAATATTCAGAAGTATTTATAGAATGATAATGGTAGATGATCTGGAGCTATATATCATTTGTAAAGGGAAAATGATAACAATACAGTAATTAATCTTACACGTAGAATTAATATGAAACAAAATTAAGGAAAATACATATATATCACAATATACACATTTAGGTAAGTTCTTCCATGTTTGGAAACCAGTAGGTTTTTGGGGCCTCGGGTGGCTGATAAATAGAAGAAGAAATAGTATCCAGAAGAGAACCAATCAGGAATTGCCATTTGTATGAATGTGAATCTTCACTATTAAATTGTTATAATATTGAAACCTTTCTGCGCAAGGATAGACATGTGCTGTTATTTCATTGTATTCTCTTCCCTTTTGGAGCTAACATATCAGTCCAGTGTGGGGCTGTAAGACTCTCATGATGCATTAATAAGAGCTGATAACTCTTCTGGAGGAAGTTGAAATTGAAATTTAACACACTCTTTGGTCTCTTTTTTTGCATTATATTGACAGCACCATAAGGCCTGGACATTTTTCTAACTCCCCTAGGCTCCTTTCCTCCTGGCATCGGAGTTTTGACGTAAAAAACACTTTACGCTTGTAAATTCGTGTAACGTGTTTAGATCCCTCAGTTGCTTGGGCGTTATTTAATTTTCTTGGTCATAATAATAATTTTTGGCCATTGAATTAAATTAACGCTCAAATATTAAGACATATTTAGAAGCGTTTACATGTGTTTTGGCGCATCAATCGTTTTTTCTGACAAAAATCCTGGATGCACTAGCTGTGGGTTTTCTTTTCTGCCTCTAAATTCCTCTACCTGCTTTGTGTGCATGGGCAAAACTTGCTGCTAAAATGCCACTTTTGGGTGGAATGACCCTTGTGTCATGTAAATGTAGCTCTACCCAGGCAGGAGCTGCTGATAAATGTTGGTTATCTGCTAAACTGCACAGCATGGGACAGGCATTTCTCAATTACTCCGGAGACAAGAAGCAATCCTTGCTTCTTGGTTTTGTTTTTTTATTTAGGGGTTTAAACTTGGATGGGGAAGGGTTGTTATGGGATGCCCATTTGGTCAGTAGAAACTCTTCAGGGACACAACCTATATACATCTGGTATTTACACACCTCTTTTTCTACCTCCAGCAAAGACTTGCTTCTCAGGACCAGCTAGCACTGACTGTTTGATCTAACAAAATCTCAGTTAGATCCTTGTGAATGTCCTTTGCCGGCAGGGGCCGCGTACCTCTTTGGTAGTGCAGCAAAAATAGAGGTCTTTGGTGCTAGCTGTCCTATTCTTGTGGCTACTGCACCCAGTACCATCTCTTCAGGCACTGCCAGACCGCCTAGCTTCAGCTGCCCCTTTCACTAGTCCTCCTGGCTACTTCTCCGCAGTCCTCCCAGACTGACTCTGCATCCATCCCAGACTGTTTGCACCCAGTCCCTTCAGGCATGCCTCTCGGTCCTTTGACTGCAACACTCACCAGCCCACGTGGCTGCCTTTTTCCCTGGAGATTTGCCTGGCAGTGTTCTATACTTGTCAGTATCCCTCTATGTGTCATGAAGAGGGGTCCCTTCCGTACCTGAGCCCAGGTCTGAGTTCACCCCCCAGACTGGGGAGCTACTCTCAAAGGCCCCCGACAGCCTAACACTCCACCTCCATCTTCCACCCCGAACTCCACACTGCCCCTTCTGGGCTGACCCAGAATATTTGAGGGGGCCTTCCCCCTGCCAATCCTTCTATTGGGGATTGGTCAGGGCCCTCAGAATACTCCAGCTAGCTCCTCCCAGACTCCTCCTAACTGCTTATGGAACTTTCTCCTAGTTTCCATCAAGCTGGGAGGAGTTACCAGAGAAGCTGCTCCTGAGTCACTCACCCAAACCAGAAAAAAAACACACAGGATTGGCTACCAGCCAAGCCTGAAAATGTACCTACACTAACACAATTTATCCTACTCTAGCACTCTAGCAACGCTAGGGGGTGCTATATAAACATGCAGAAGCATTTAGTAGAGGCAAGGAAACCCCCCCGCCAAACTACCCTAAGAGCAGCAGAAAATCTGTGCAGTGTGCAGGTGGCCTACATATGACAGTTTCTGTGTCTGTTATTTGCACTAAACTCAGGCAGGTGTAGGAACTGTTTTACTTGTTAAACCTGGTACATCTGCTTGCACAGACACAGTATATAGGTAAATAATCAAAGATCAAGTAATCTCTGAGCAAAAAAGACAAACCTAATTTATTGGTTTATGAGTGGATACTCATACCATCACAAATGCCCATTGATGACTGGTCTTCATTAATTATTAACCACTAACCAACAACTGATTTCAAACAGTTTTAAATGTCAAGTACATTTCTAATACTAAAAAATTAAAGTGCCGTGATTCACTGGCACCACCAGTGCCAGCCAGACATGCCCACATTTTCACATTCTAGTTTTGTTCCTCATAATAATCACTGAGTAAATGGGGGGGGGGGGGGGAACAACCTTTTCCTTTAAGCACATCCACTAAGGAAACAATGCATGAACTCTCAGACATTAGTCCTCATGGCTAGTATTGAAAAAAAATAAAACTTCCTTAGTTTGTAGCATTTATAGTATAGGAAAACAGGAAATGTCTCTTGTCTTTGTAAGACAGCCCAGGACCCTTGATTATTTATTATACAGGACATAGCTATTAAAGCAGTATTCCAAACTAAATAATTGCAGAAGGATACATCCTTAAAGATGTGGAGAAAGGATTAAAGTTCGACTTTATCAAGTATGTGTCAATGGCGCTAACAAACCTTAATAGTGTCAATCTCAAATTGTGTTTGCTGCAGTTAAATATATATCCCACCCTAGAGTGGGGTAATTAAAAAACAGAGAAAAAAGTGATAACTGCGCTAACTTTGATATATAATAAACATTACTAATTCAGCAATAATGTGCAATTATTAAATGATAAATGTGCAACTTTAAATGTTGATACCCTTAAAACAACTACGATCAAATGGTTCCCTATGTGCTTGTTCAGTGATACAATAACAGAGCATGAATCACCAAGCAGATCAAAAAAAAAAAAACACACAACAAAAAACAATAAATAATTTGGAAAGAGTCCAAGATTTAAAAGAGATTGATTTAAATATATTGTATATTATAGTCCCAGTGAATCTCTTCAGTGCAGTTCAACTGTAGATTTCTGAAATCAACCATTTGTCCGTGACTCAGCACATCTGTGTTCCACCAATTTGTGATGGTACCACTACCTTATAAGTTGGCCACTCACCAGAAGTAATCTATATGTGCACCTTTGGTTCATCTATGGGATAACCACTCCCCTCTCAAAGATCAGCCTGAAGCCTTCCCCAGTCAGCGTATCAGCAATATCAGCATGTCAGCAATTGGCTTCTGCTATGTTATTATCAGGAGCTTGTGCAGAAATGAATAGCCATCATTGCGCAGTATGTCTGCTACTTTATTGAAAAAAGTTAAAAACAATTGCATTTACAATTTTCAGTGCCCATAAGCTGGCACCAAGCCTTTCCAGCAGTGTAAGGCTCCTTTCACACGGACGATCCGTTCTGGTCCGCCTGTCAGTTTTTCAGGCGGATCTGAACGGATGCTCCATAGAGGTCTATGGAGCGTCGGATGTCGGATACTGCGGTCCGATACGGGAGAGCGGCGCTGTGACAGGTCCGTCTCTGAGCAGTATGCAGAGACGGACCTGTCCTCGCTCCGGCGATCCCCGCTGTGCAAGCGGATATCCACAGGACAGATTATCACTGATCCGCCCCGTGTGAAGGGACCCTAATGAAGCTGATTTCCCAACAAGTGTTCCCCTGTGGGCAAACGCGTCAAACGCGTAGAGCAGCCTCTACGCGTTTCGCAATCAAATTTGCGCCATCAAGAAGTTCGACTTTAAACAGATATTTTAAAAAAGTCAATTGATTCAGTTATGTATTCACAAAAATAGTATTTGTTAATGCAACTGGTCTTCATTATCTGTATCAGTTCAGTGTCTGAATTTTACTTGGTGTCTGACTGTTGTAATCATCTGTGCAGTAGACTTTAGTCTGGGAAAGGGAAGACTAGCACAAGGAGCCAATTCAGTGTGTTGCATACGCAGCGCTAACAAGGAACATGCTAACGGGGTAGAGAGGACAGTGATAGCTTCATCAGTCTGGTGCTATTTTATTGTGCAATCACAGGCTGGGGGCTGGGAAATGACCAAGCTGTATTGCATAACTATGATAGTCACCAATATGGCTGTGTTGTCTGTCTGGTAAATCTGAGTACTGGATGGACACAAATACCAATGCTTTCCTGTTCCCAGTTGTGTGTAGTCTTTACAGCATTGCCAGCTGTACGGGACACAGGGAATGTATCCTAGATGGTAGGTATATTTCCCCATTATTTGGTTTGTGGTCCCTTTAAGGGGATGACTTGTATGTTGTTTGAGTACTCAGGTGTTCTCACCCATGCAGGATAGTCGTGTTGGAAAGCAGAGGACTGATATTGTCAGGGCTGGGCTCAGCCCTTCCTTTTCAGAGCAGGCTTCTCAGCTGCCGGTTAATTGCCAGCTCCAATCTTTTCCACAGTGACTCACCTGATAATGATATCCTGTTTGTCAGTCCTGCTGGTTACTTAAGCTGTTCAGTTCAGTTCCCTTCTGCCTTCTTCTTGGTCAACACATCCAGAGACTCTCTCCTGTGTACCTGTTGAAGACTTGCTTGGCTGATGTCCCTTCTGGTTCCCGATCCTGCTTACTGTTCCACTATGCCGATTCTCCAGCTTACTGATTTGCTGATCTGTCCTGAAGTACGCTGATCCCTGGCTCTCTGATGTCCTGGCTTGTCTGACTATCCGTTCTGGTTACCAAGTTCTGGCTATGATTTGACTACATTGCTCTGTTTACCTTTTATTATTATTATTATTATATTAAACAAGGGTAATTTTAACTGCACTTCTGTCTCGGTCTGATTCATGGTTTCTGACAGTAGGCGAAAGCCATGAATTCAGAAGATGCAGTTAATCCACTTGTTGGTAATATTTTTTCCAGGTTGGATGAGCAGGATCACCATATGGATCAGTTTACCTTAGCGTTACAGATGCTCCTAAATCGCACGGCTCATCTGGAATCTCCCATTGGCTGCTCCGGTACAACCTGTGTTGCAGGCTGTCCCTGCTGCTGCTTCAGTCTCTGTGCAGGCACCCGCCTTAAGTATTACCTCGATAAGAGGTAAGTCTGGTTCCGCTCTGCTTCCCCAGCAATTTGGGGGTGATCCAGTTCAATGCAGAGGGTTTCTTAATCAGGTTGAGATATACTTTGAGATGCTGCCCCAGGAATTTTCCATGGACAGAAGCAAATTAGGTTTTGTGATATCTTTGCTTTCTGAGAGAGCCGTGGCCTGGGTAAACCCTCTATGGGAAACACAAAAACCTGTTGTCCTGAGTTACCTAGAGTTTGTGGCTTCCTTTAAAAGGGTATTTGATGTTCCCGCACACTCTGCTTCTGCTGCCATGTGCCTTATCATACCTGTCCAGGGAACACCCAAACTTTGAGGTCCTGTAGCGGAGGGTTTCTTAATCAGGTTGAGATATACTTTGAGATGCTGCCCCAGGAATTTTCCATGGACAGAAGCAAATTAGGTTTTGTGATATCTTTGCTTTCTGAGAGAGCCGTGGCCTGGGTAAACCCTCTATGGGAAACACAAAAACCTGTTGTCCTGAGTTACCTAGAGTTTGTGGCTTCCTTTAAAAGGGTATTTGATGTTCCCGCACACTCTGCTTCTGCTGCCATGTGCCTCATGCCCATCAAACAGATTACAAGAACTGTTGCCTATTATGCCACTGAATTCCATACTCTGGCATCAGAGATTGCATGGAACAATGAGGCCCTAGGGGCTGCTTTTTCTCATGGTCTCTCGGATACCAGCACGAGATATACCCACTGAGCTGGAGACATTGATCATGTTTGCCATCCTCATTGACTCCAGACTCAGAGAACGACTCTCTTTTAAAGAGCGCTTGCGGAAGCCTCCTGTATATTTGTCTCTGAGCTTTGCAGTGCCACTCTTGCCTCCCTCACCTCCCATCCCTCCTGGTACAGAGTCGGTCAGTGAAGATGAACCCATGCACTTTGGCTTCACGCGTCTCTCTGCAGTTGAGATTGCACCTTTATTGATGCCAGGCAGGTCACTTTTGGAAATCTTATCATACCTGTCCAGGGAACACCCAAACTTTGAGGTCCTGTAGCGGACCCCCCTTGGTGGCGTTGTTTTGTCCCAAGTTGTCCAGAAGCATAAGCCTCTGGTCCTGGTTATCCTTTCTTGGTCTGAGTCATCCGTCGAGATACAGGCTCTAATCGACTCTGGGGCTGCAGGACTGTTCAATGATGCTGCCTTTGGATCTAAGCACTTGATTCTGCTGCAGCTTCGTGCCACTCCACTTGCCATTGAGGCCAGGGCCGTCTTTAGCGCAGGGCAAACGGGGCACCTGCCCTGGGCCCAATGTTTGTAGAGGGGCCCCGTTACCCGCGAATTGTGGCCCCAATAAAGGTTTTGCAGAGTGCGCAGAGGACACGGGAGGCTGCATTCCCGTGCTAGCCAGCTGAGAGGGGGCGGTGCCGGGAGCTCCACTGACGCTCTGACCCCGCCCCCATGCAGCCGGAACAGAGCGGCTGTAGTGAGAGCCAGTGATCGGAGTGGGAGCATCAGTGGAGCTCCCGGCCCGCCCCGGACCTCTGTATTCCCCAGCCAGTATAGAGGGGGCGGGGCCGGGAGCTCCACTGACGCTCCCACGCCGATCACTGGCTCTCATTACAGCCGCTCTGTTCCGAGCATACAGGCTGCACAGGGGCGGGGTCAGAGCGTCAGTGGAACTCCCGGCCCCGCCCCCTTTCAGCTGGCTAGCGCGGGAATACAGCCTCCCGTGTCCTCTGTGCACTCTGCAAAACGTTCATCGGGGCCCCAATTCACGGGTAACGGGGCCCCCCTACAAAGCATCAGTGGAGCTCCCGGCTGTTGTAGTGAGATCAGAGAATGGAAGCCCAGCCCACATACCTCTAAATGTATGTAGTGAGTTTGTCTGGCCAGGTATGTCCTTGCACCCATAAAATGCCTGACTACTTAAACCCTGAGCTGTGTTATTCAACTGTCAAGCTGTGCGTTGCTGAAAGTTCTCTGACCATCACCTGTAGCATGTCTGCAGTCTCTGTCTCCTGCAGTATGTCCGCAGTCTCTAATTGTCTCCTGCCGTATGTCCGCAGTCTCTGATTGTCTCCTGTAGTATGTCCGCAGTCTCTGATTGTCTCCTGCAGTATGTCCGCAGTCTCTGATTGTCTCCTGCAGTATGTCCGCAGTCTCTGATTGTCTCCTGCAGTATGTCCGCAGTCTTTGATTGTCTCCTGTAGTATGTCCGCAGTCTCTGATTGTCTCCTGCAGTATGTCCGCAGTCTCTGATTGTCTCCTGCAGTATGTCCGCAGTCTCTGATTGTCTCCTGTAGTATGTCCCCAATCTCTGATTGTCTCCTGCCGTATGTCCGCTGTCTCTGATTGTCTCCTGCAGTATGTCCGCAGTCTCTGATTGTCTCCTGTAGTATGTCCCCAATCTCTGATTGTCTCCTGCCGTATGTCCGCAGTCTCTGATTGTCTCCTGCAGTATGTCCGCAGTCTTTGATTGTCTTCTGCAGTATGTCCACAGTCTCTGATTGTCTCCTGCAGTATGTCCGCAGTCTCTAATTGTCTCCTTCAGTATGTCCGCAGTCTCTGATTGTCTCCTGTAATATGTCCGCAGTCTCTGATTGTCTCCTGTAATATGTCCGCAATCTCTGATTGTCTCCTGTAATATGTCCGCAGTCTCTGATTGTCTCCTGCAGTATGTCCCCAGTCTTTGGTAATCTCCTGCAGTATGTCTGCAGTCTCTGAACCTCTCCTGTAGTATGTCTGCACTCTCTGACACTCTCCTGTAGTATGTGTATTAATGTGCCCCTTGCTCAATTATTCAGTGAGCGGTAATGATGTGCATTAACCTGTAGCAACCAATCAGCGAACAGTAGTGATCTGCTTTAATCTCTAACAGCCAATCAGTAGGTGGTAATGATGTGCATTAACCTCTAGCAACCAATCGGCAAGCAGAAATTATGTGTTGTAACCTCTAGCAACCAATCGGCAAGCAGAAATTATGTGTTGTAACCTCTAGCAACCAGCCAGCGAGCAGTAAGGATAGGCTGTAACCTCTGGCAAACAATTGCAATCACTGCGTGATCTGCTGCAGTAAACTGATTTTGAGTCTACCTGCTATTTTTTGTATGTCTCAGAATGGAGGGGGGGCCCCAAGAAAATGTTTGCCCAGGGCCCAATCAAAATTAAAGACGGCCCTGATTGAGGCTCTTGACAGAAGACCTTTACAGCCTGCCCATGTGACTGTTCTGTTGTCCATGGCTGTAGAGGCTCTTCACCATGAGATAATCCAATTCCAAGTTAATGCCTCACCTAAGTTTCCGCTGGTTATTGGTTATCCTTGGCTACAGAGGCACAACCCCTCTTTTGATTGGCTTCGTGCTCAGGTTCTCACCTGGTCGCCACAATACATGTTTCCAGAGTATGGCTAAGGTCCTATGCACCTCTTCACTCCTCTCCCTGCCGGAGGAGTACTGTGATTATAGCAATGTCTTTGACAAAGGTCAAGGTAGTTTTCCTCCACGCCGGTCGTATGATTGCACAATTGATCTTCAAACTGGTGCCATACCCCCTCGTGGCCAAGTTTACCCTTTGTAGGTCTCAGAGGATAAGGCCATGGAGGAGTGTGTTGCAGAGGCATGCTCTCGAGGATTTAAGGTCCTACTGGTTACTTAAGCTGTTCAGTTCAGTTCCTCTCTGCCTTCACCTTGGTTAACACATCCAGAGAATCTATCTTGTGTACCTGTTAAAGACTTGCTTGGCTGATGTCCCTCCTGGTTCCTGATCCTGCTTGCTGTTCCACTACACTGATTCTCTGGTTTTCTGATTTCCTGGCCTGTTCTGAAGTACACTGATCTCTGGCTCCCTGATGTCCTGGCTTGTCAAACTATCTGATCTGGTTATCGAACTTTGGCTATGATTTGACTATGTTGCTCTGTTCACCTTTTATTATTATTATTATTATTATTATTAATAAACAAGTGTGATTTTAACTGCACTTCTGTCTCGTTCTGATTCATGATTTCTGACAGATATACAGTTCTCTCAGGACTACTAAGTCCTTGTTTAGGACCCGGAATACTAGGATTCCGAGACTTTGGTTGGAAAGGAACCTCCAAACCCTGATTACAGAGACTTTGGTCCTGCAGGGGTTAAGACATCTGTAAGCCTTTGTACACACGGTCGGAGATTCCGACAGAATGTGTCCTATCGGACCGTTTTGTTGGATATTCCGACTGTGTGTGGTCTCCATCGGACTGTTTCCGTCGGAATATCCAACGGACCAACTTTTTCAACTTGCCGGTAAAATTTTCCGACAAAATTCTCCAATCGGACATACTCCGATCATGTGTAGCCTACTCCGACGGACAAAGTGCCACGCATGCTCAGATCAAATTCCTAGACCAAAGCTATTGGCTACTAGCCTGAACGTAGTCCTGTCGTAATGAAATAACGTCATCACGTTATGTACAATCGGATTTTCCGACAACTTTGTCCGACCGTGTGTATGCAACAGTTTCGGACAAAATCCGTCTGACAAAATTCGTCGGACAAAATCCAACGGATTTGGTTGTCAAAATGTCCGACCGTGTGTACAAGGGCTAAGGGAGTTTTGAAAAGCAATGGGAAGTAATCATCACCAAGCTGTGAGGGAGGGAATAAACCCTCTGGAGACTAAGACATGATATGATTAAATCCTGGGTCTCTTGTGGTACCCCTGAAGCAGACTGGAATCTCAAATCCTAGTGTGGGACTGGTATATTGGCCATAACTTTCTCTTGTTATGTTTGTACCATGGTGGTGGGCTGTTTGTTACTTATGCTGAAGAAAAGCTGTTTATTTTCCTGAATTTGAAAATGCAATAAAAACTGTTCACTTTTACAAGTGGCTAGCTGATGGTCTTGGGCTCTCCAGATTACACAGTTTATGAAGGTTTCGTCTGTTTAACCTGTAAGGTGTCTTCTACGACTTCAGAAGACATGAGCTTGGGTGTCCTTTGACCTTCTCTCTCGCTGACCTTGCACTGATTTTTAACGCTAATGGGCTGCAGGCTGGGTGTTTTCTGCCCTGCAGCTCATGTAAAGGCTGCGGGACAGTGAATGATGCAGCTCATTGGAGTAAACAAATTAGCACAATTTTAATTTGGCTAGATGGGTTTGTAGGATGCCAAGCTCATCTGTTTCCTAGTTTCTCTCTAAAGTTCCCCTGACATGCACGCTCCTCGTGCTTTGTGCGTGGGACGCATGCGCAATAGTGGCCGCTGGTTCCAGCACATGCGCATTAGGGGCCAATGCCTCTCAACAGCCTGGAACTGTCCCTAGCCAGCATGTGCATGACAGGGCTTGCCGGCACTGTCTGGCTGGTGCGTGCACTATTTTTCTGAGATCTGGAACTGTGCTCGGCTACTATGAGCCGTAGAGGCCTGTACTGTGCATGCAATGGCTGGGAAAAGACCTCAGAAAGACAGCAGCCCCTAATTGCGCATGTGTCTACCACATAGCCCCCAGCTGTCCCTACCACACACATCCAAAGCACTTCCGATGGGAAAGAAAAAGGCATAAAAATATAAGGTTTGGGGGCACAAAGAAAATAAAAATATTTTACAATATTTGAGTGGTGAATATTAAGGTTATTTTTATTTAAGGTTTATACTGCTTTAAAAGTCACATACTACATGATGTTATGGGCTCGCCCTTGGCTCTAGACCCCAAACCTTGTCTACTAGGGATATTTCCTGACGTATTAGATAAAACTACTGGCACTTTCCTGCAGGAAACCTTGTTTTCTGTTCGAAAAGTGATAGCTAGACAGTGGATGAGGCCCCTTCCACCCCGGATTGAGGACTGGAAACGGGAAGTTAATCTTACGCTCCCATACAAAAAATTCTTATATAAAAATAGGGGTTGCCCAGCTAAATATCATAGAATATGGGATAAATGGCTGCAGGAGGCTGCCACGTGTGATGAGGGAATTTGATGTACTGTTACAGTAAATAACATGTCAATGTTAGGACTTTCCTTGACTGTGATACATAATCGCTACTGTAATGGAAAAATGTCTTTTATCTACTGTTATGGTTATGACGCAACGCCTTTTGAATGTTCGGTGTATGCCACTGTGATTGTAATCTCTGCAATAATGTTCAATAAACATTACCTGTTTAAAAGTAAAAAAAAAAAAAAGTCACATACTGTAAGTTATTAAACAAAAAATTCAAAGGACAACCAATCATGGTAGTTGAACTACAACATAATTGTATTGTCCAGATTGATCTTCATTGACCAATCATGGTGGTTCAGCTGGACCACAAATGCCTGTACTCATATGTACATTTATATATTATATAGTATAGTATATTTCTGTAAGAAAACATTTTCTTACCTACTATAAACTGTGCAGTATTAATTATATATGGATTTTTAACTTTATTTTTTTTTTCTATTTTTGAATTAAGCAATTTCACCCTTTTTTGTGCTTAGGTACCCTTCATATATACACGATATGCAGACACTTAATGGTACTGGGACATTCATCACAGGTAGGAAACAAGTAACATTGTCACTGAGATACTGTATATTGCCACTTGTAACATGCTATTACAGATAATATGGAGCATTAGGTGGTACTTGGCTTCATAGGAAATGTGAAAATTATTCTGAATACATTTTGTTGGTCAGCACATAGGAAATTGAATATACATATTTTACAAAAATATCAATAGCTGTTTTTCCAAGCTATTGCTTTACTTTCTATAGATTGCTAACTTTTGGAGGATATATTTTGATATTCTTTACCTCTGATAACTGTTTGTAGCACTACCCCTGCAGGGGTTGCAGATGACTGGTTTCCCGACTCCTGCACAGCCAGGCGACCAGCATTTTCTACTTTCATCCAGCTACAAAAGGACAGTCTTTGAGCTTGGTTTTTGTTGTTTATTACAACAGCAGGTCAATCACAAGCCTTTTGCTACATTTTAAATTTTCACTTTCAATACATTTTTATTGAAGTAATTCAGAATAAATATCATAACATCTAACAGAGAAATATGGACCCTGCACTTTTGGCCATTAGGATTGTAGCCACCGATATCACAAGTTTGTGACAAAAACTCCATAAATGTTTGGAGTAGTAAACCTGTAATATAAAGGTGATCAGTAGTTAACGAGAAGGGTTTTGGTGGCTTACATTTTGCTTTTTGCTTTTTTAACGCTTGCACTTCAGCAGTTGCATTGAAATGCATAAGGCACGAAATGCACGTTTTGAATCTGCTGAGCTGGTCGAGATTCAAACTGTTAATAGGCAGGCTTAATGTACCAAGTTGGTTGATCGATCAACTTGGGTACAACCAGCCTGATGATCACTGTCTTCTCCGGGCGGGGGGTGGCTTCCCTCGCCTGCCCCCCTGCCAGGGGCAGACAATTGCTTGGCAGGAGGGATTCCCCTGGCAGCACTGTCTGTGTTGATGGGGTAATTGTGCAAATTTCTTTCCTGCACCCTGTGGTTGCAGGAAAGAAATTCACACTGTGTATTGGCCAGTCTAGGGCATAAGGGGAGCATAAGTCCTTAAAGCGTTGTGCTTTTATCTGATGTCACTCTTCTTTGCACTAGTGGCCAGACAACATTTCATTCATAAAGAGTGTCTTAGTTTTGTGTTATAATCATAATACTTGGATTCCTACCTCATTTCAGTCTTATCTAAAAACTCATCAAACACCATAAAGGCATGTTAAATATGTCAGTTTTAAAAGTAGGACATACTGTCATTTGTAGTGTAATTCTTTTACAGGATATTCATTTTTAGATTTCATTGTTTTAGCTCATTTCCTCCCCTGTGTTTAGGGAAGCAGATCAGGTAGTTATCTGCTCAAATTAAAATCTATTCAAAAATGATCATTCATAACACACAAACACACACACACACTCTCTCTGCAATGACATCAAAATCATTTTCATCATGCTTAGATTAAAGGCCTGGGACACTGGGTGGGCAGAAGGGGTGACTGCCTTGGGCACTGTGGTATCATGTGAAGTGGGGGGGCACCACAAGGAGATTTGGGGGGAGGGGATTTGTGTTGAAAGGGGGAATATGGGGGACTGCAGGGGGTAAGTACTCTTCTAGGAGGGGAAATTGGGGAGGGGAATGCTAAGAGTGGTGATATGGGGGCGAAGAAGATTTGTGATAGGTGGGGGAATTGAGGGGACTTTGTGCTGGTGGGGGGGGGGGGGGGGGTGTCTACTGGAAATGGAAGTTTAAGGGGTAGAGGATTGGTGCTAGGAGTGATTTTCTTGTTGGAGGGGGGAGGGCATTTGATCTAGGAGGATGGGGCAAATATTTGTGCTGTGATGGGTGATTTTGGCAGTGGGGGCCGGTTTGTACTGGGAGGTGGGGGGATTTATGCTTAGAGGGTAAGCATGCAGATTAATGCTCAATGTTTTGGTGGGGAGATTTTTGCTGACACATAAAGCTCATACATCTTGGAGAGGGAAGGGGGGAGGGCGCAGTTTGGCATGTTCGCCCTGGACTTTAGATGACCTTGTCCCAGCACTGTTTAGATTCTTATATAAGCCCAGTCTTAGTAGGTTCTCTTTACACTGTCCCGGAAGCTATTTTAAAATGACACTGGGATTACATTTGTTTGTCCTAACACCATTTTAAAAACTACACCCATCACACAAGTGGTTATCATAGCTAAGAAGTATCAAAAACATTTGCCCCAGGTATTTTATGGAGGTCAAGGCACCAATTAAACATATAGAGTATAAAATGCCATGCTCTTTTTATTACAAATATCCAATAAAAAAGTAAAAAAAAAAAAAAGGTGCACCAAAGCAAAACAAAAATGCTACATGTATTGTTTCAAAATGCAGTTATATTATTCTACATGCTCCAGTACAAACTACATTTACAACATAACTCCACAGGGTGGAAAACATCATAATCTCAATGCGTTTCCTGAAACAGGGTTCACTTCATCAGGAGTTTGATGATGTTGGTGGTGTCTGTAATTACAGTAAATGCATAAAGTAAAAAAAAAAAAAAAAAAAAAGAAGAAGGAGAGGGAGAAAAAAAAAAAGCTTACTAAACATCCAAAATAGTGGTCAACTCTGTAGATCCACACAAGAGGAGTCTATCTCGGAGGCAGTGGAAACCAAGGGACTCATTGTGTTCAAAGCCAAAGCTCTCTAATGCCATCTGTGACACCATCTATTCAACTTTAGAAGCTATCTTTTTAGACTTGGCAAAACCTGATGCATCTCTATCTTGCTTCTCGGCAGCAACAAATCGCTCTAATAATAGTGACAACTGACTGGTGACAGTGAACAATCGATCAATATAAGTGATCTTTTGCTGCAGTGACAAATGGACAGGTTGGATTCAGTTTATGTGACTGACCCAGCTTCCCAAAATAAAAAAAAGGAATACATTAAAATAAATCAGTTAAAAAATTATAAATACTTAAAATAATTAAGAATTTTTGCAATTGCAGATCTATAAAAATGGAAATATTGTGCTTATTCCTGTTCACACATACTTAAAGTGGTTTACACCTAAACCATTTTTTACCTTAAAGTGGTTCTAAATTATAAACGTTTCTTTACCATAATGCATTCAGCACCAATCCCCCCCCCCCCCAATCCCCCAGGCCCCAAACACTTACCTGAGTCCTCTTTATCGATCCAGCACTGTGCCTGGCTGCAGATCTTCTCTCCCTGCTCTCACAGGCTACACTGAGAGCAGTGGGAGCCATTGGTTCCTACTGCTGTCAGTCAAATCCTGTGAGGAGGGAGCAGGGGGCATCGCCTAGCACTGCTGTGTACGTATGTGGACGCAAACAGCCTGGTTTGGGAGTGTGCTCACACATGTGCCTTCATAACACATGGCTTGTTATGGGGCACACATAAGGGAGGAAGCAGTGCCAGTGTGGGACTGCAGAAGAGGAGGTATACCACTGTTCTGTGCAATACCATGGCACAGAGCAAGCAGGTTAGTATACTATGTTTATTATTTGAATTGAAAGAATAGCCTTTATCACCATCTTAATTTATCTTAGTGTTACACTCACAATGTATGCAAGATGTTAGTGGTAAACATTGAATGTAGCATTTCAATGTAGCTCTCTTTGATTAAAAGGTGATCTTTCAGTTTTAGTTATAATATTCTGCTATACTACATATAAATCACACTTATGTGATATCTTTTTTAGCCAAAAGACTTTATAATTTTTTTATATATTTTTTGTTTTTACTTTCTTCCAAATGAAAATGAAAAAAACAAAAAGGTTTGTGTCCAAATTTGCTACTATATATACATTAGCTCTATCTGGCTGTATAAAAAAAATAAGAAACCCCATTTTAAGCGTTTGTTTCCCCAACACTTTATATTCCTGAGATGTGGTTGCTGTGCCATGTACAGTACTTGATTGAGAAAGTCTCCTGTTCTGTTTATATTGCTTCCTTTATGTGAAATCCCTTGTGTTCCTACCAGTCCCTCTGCTTTCATATTAAAAACTGACCACACTAAGCAGGACAGCCCACCTTGTTCAGTTCCCCAGCTAAGCTGGGAATTTTGCCTTCTCTCCTACAATGATCAGACTTATCCTGACACGCCCCTGCTGCACAGCCATTCACTGGGAAGATCAGTGTACTGTTGCTGCTCCTTCCCCCAGCTCGTATGCAGCTGAGAACAGCTCTTATGCAGCCGATCACTTATAAAAAAGGGAAAAAAGTTGTTTATGTTTTTTTTTAATATCTATACAAAAATGTTTTGCCTTTAGTTTATATTTTAAACTGAATGGGTTGTTTTACAAGGTGATTGTTTACAATCACTTTAAACTCCCATGTCAGGATTTGGAGTTTACACAGGGCTGAGTTTTTTTCCCTTGCTCCCATGTAACCTTGCTGGTGCCCTGAACAAGCAATTGACATGCAGGAGGAAAGGGAATAAGTCATATTTTTGCTAATATCTGAATATACTAGGTATGTCACTGCTTGTTTCTGGAGATGTGGGAATGCAAAGGGAAAGTGAGAATACGCAGCTGCAGCAGTGGGTGGCATTAGGGTGAACCTGTTGCATTACACTGCTCTGGCAGCTACATTTTAAGGTGGGAAGGGTGGAAAAATCTCTAGGGCTAAAACTGTTAAAGTGGAACTTCAGTTCATTTTTTCAACTTTCCATCTATTAAATCTTTTGCCCTTGTTGTTTTAACTGGATAGTAAAACATTTTTTTGCTGCCAGTAAATACCTTATACAGCTCCCTACCTGTTTCTTTTCTGGTCATTAGCCTAGGCTTATGACATCATGCACAGCCTTCTCTCTCACTCTGTGAGAGTTTGCTAGGAAGGGGGGGGGGGTGAGTCATAAGAGGGCCAATGAGAGCTGCAGAGCTGGAGGTGTGCCTCTGTGTGTCTGTATAAATGAACACAGTGAACAGGCAGCAGCTTCAGCTGCCCACTATTAAAATGGATGCAGCCAGACTCATTTCTTGGATGCTGACAAATATTGCTTAACCTTTTTGCTAGTCAGAGACTGTGTATGCCTCACCACCATATAACCGCCTGCTAGAGTTATCCTACCAAACCCTTCAAAATTCCTACTACTGACTGCATAGTGCAATCATCCCGTGGTCAATGTTCTCATTAAACATGTGCGATTAGTTTTGTACGAATTGAAAATTCGTAGGAATTTCCGTAAATTCGTATATTCGGGAGGATCCAAAATAAGAATTGCTATGCTTCCGAATTTTGTATGAAATACAAAATTTCGTTTACAAATTTCGGATCCAAATTCTGTTACAACGGAAACATGACTGGTGTTTTGTTGACCAGAGGTTTTCTTCTGCTGCTGAGTGAGGGTTTGGAAAATGACCTTTTTTAATATGGGATTGGGAGACTGGTACTGGTAGTCGATGGGAGATTCAGAATCAGACAAAATAAGAATTTTCGTTAATTGCGATTATTCGTTATGATGAAGTTGAAAACCCAGGAAGTCAACACAGCACAGGGATGGTGGGAGCCCCTCATAATGAGCACAGCACATGGATGGTGGGAGCCCCTCATAATGATTACAGCACAGGGATGGTGGGAGCCCCTCATAATGAGCACAGCACAGGGATAGTGGGAGCCCCTCATAATGAGCACAGCACAGGGATGGTGGGAGCCCCTCATAATGAGCACAGCACAGGGATAGAGGGGAGCCCCTCATAATGAGCACAGCACAGGGATGGTGGGAGTCCCTCATAATGAGCACATTACAGGGATGGAGGGGAGCCCCTCGTAATGAGCATAGCACAGGGATGGAGGGGAGCCCCTCGTAATGAGCACAGCACAGGGATGGAGGGGAGACCGTCATAATGAGCACAGCACAGGGATGGAGGGGAGCCCCTCATAATGAGCACAGCACAGGGATGGAAGGGAGCCCCTCATAATGGGTACAGCACAGGGATAGTGGGAGCCCCTCATAATGGGCACAGCACAGGGATAGTGGGAGCCCCTCATAATGAGCACAGCACAGGGATGGTGGGAGACCCTCATAATGAGCACAGCACAGGGATGGTGGGAGACCCTCATAATGAGCACAGCACAGGGATAGAGGGGAGCCCCTCATAATGAGCACAGCACAGGGATGGAGGGGAGCCCCTCATAATGAGCACAGCAGAGGGATGGAGGGGAGCCCCTCATAATGAGCACAGCACAGGGATAGTGGGAGACCCTCATAATGAGCACAGCACAGGGATAGTGGGAGTCCCTCATAATGAGCACAGCACAGGGATGGTGGGAGCCCCTCATAATGAGCACATTACCGGGATGGAGGGGAGCCCCTCGTAATGAGCATAGCACAGGGATGGAGGGGAGCCCCTCGTAATGAGCACAGCACAGGGATGGAGGGGAGACCCTCATAATGAGCACAGCACATGGATGGTGGGAGCCCCTCATAATGAGCACAGCACAGGGATAGTGGGATTCCCTCACAATGAGCAAAGCACAGGGATAGTGGGAGCCCCTCATAATGAGCACAGCACAGGGATGGAGGGGAGCCCCTCATAATGAGCACAGCACAGGGATGGTGGGAGACCCTCATAATGAACACAGCACAGGGATGGAGGGAGCCCCTCATAATGAGCACAGCACAGGGATGGAGGGGAGCCCCTCATAATGAGCACAGCACAGGGATGGTGGGAGACCCTCATAATGAGCACAGCACAGGGATGGAGGGGAGCCCCTCATAATGAGCATAGCACAGGGATGGAGGGGAGCCCCTCATAATGAGCACAGCACAGGGATGGTGGGAGACCCTCATAATGAGCAAAGCACAGGGATGGTGGGAGCCCCTCATAATAAGCACAGCACAGGGATAGTGGGAGACCCTCATAATGAGCACAGCACAGGGATGGAGGGGAAACCCTCATAATGAGCACAGCACAGGGATGGTGGGAGCACCTCATAATGAGCACAGCATATGGATGGTGGGAGCCCCTCATAATGAGCACAGCACAGGGATAGTGGGAGCCCCTCACAATGAGCAAAGCACAGGGATAGTGGGAGCCCCTCATAATGAGCACAGCACAGGGATGGAGGGGAGCCCCTCATAATGAGCACAGCACAGGGATGGTGGGAGACCCTCATAATGAACACAGCACAGGGATGGAGGGAGCCCCTCATAATGAGCACAGCACAGGGATGGAGGGGAGCCCCTCATAATGAGCACAGCACAGGGATGGTGGGAGACCCTCATAATGAGCACAGCACAGGGATGGAGGGGAGCCCCTCATAATGAACACAGCACAGGGATGGAGGGAGCCCCTCATAATGAGCACAGCACAGGGATGGTGGGAGACCCTCATAATGAGCACAGCACAGAGATGGAGGGGAGCCCTTCATAATGAGCACAGCACAGGGATGGTGGGAGCTCCTCATAATGAGCACAGCACAGGGATGGTGGGAGCCCCTCGTAATGAGCACAGCACAGGGATGGTGGGAGCTCCTCATAATGAGCACAGCACAGGGATGGTGGGAGTCCCTCATAATGAGCACAGCACAGGGATGGTGGGAGCCCCTCATAATGAGCACATTACAGGGATGGAGGGGAGCCCCTCGTAATGAGCACAGCACAGGGATGGAGGGGAGCCCCTCGTAATGAGCACAGCACAGGGATGGAGGGGAGCCCCTCGTAATGAGCACAGCACAGGGATGGAGGGGAGCCCCTCATAATGAGCACAGCACAGGGATGGAGGGGAGCCCCTCATAATGAGCACAGCAGAGGGATGGAGGGGAGCCCCTCATAATGGGCACAGCACAGGGATAGTGGGAGCCCCTCATAATGAGCACAGCACAGGGATGGTGGGAGACCCTCATATTGAGAACAGCACAGGGATAGAGGGGAGCCCCTCATAATGAGCACAGCACAGGGATGGTGGGAGTCCCTCATAATGAGCACATCACAGGGATGGTGGGAGCCCCTCATAATGAGCACATTACAGGGATGGAGGGGAGCCCCTCGTAATGAGCACATTACAGGGATGGAGGGGAGCCCCTCGTAATGAGCACAGCACAGGGATGGAGGGGAGACCCTCATAATGAGCACAGCACAGGGATGGTGGGAGACCCTCATAATGAACACAGCACAGGGATGGAGGGAGCCCCTCATAATGAGCACAGCACAGGGATGGAGGGGAGCCCCTCATAATGAGCACAGCACAGGGATGGTGGGAGACCCTCATAATGAGCACAGGGATGGAGGGGAGCCCTTCATAATGAACACAGCACAGGGATGGAGGGAGCCCCTCATAATGAGCACAGCACAGGGATGGTGGGAGCCCCTCATAATGAGCACAGCACAGGGATGGAGGGGAGCCCCTCATAATGAGCACAGCACAGGGATGGTGGGAGCTCCTCATAATGAGCACAGCACAGGGATGGTGGGAGTCCCTCATAATGAGCACAGCACAGGGATGGTGGGAGCCCCTCATAATGAGCACATTACAGGGATGGAGGGGAGACCCTCATAATGAGCATAGCACATGGATGGAGGGGAGCCCCTCATAATGAGCACAGCAGAGGGATGGAGGGGAGCCCCTCATAATGAGCACAGCACAGGGATAGTGGGAGACCCTCATAATGAGCACAGCACAGGGATAGTGGGAGTCCCTCATAATGAGCACAGCACAGGGATGGTGGGAGCCCCTCATAATGAGCACATTAGCGGGATGGAGGGGAGCCCCTCGTAATGAGCACAGCACAGGGATGGAGGGGAGCCCCTCGTAATGAGCACAGCACAGGGATGGAGGGTAGACCCTCATAATGAACACAGCACAGGGATGGTGGGAGACCCTCATAATGAGCACAGCACAGGGATGGTGGGAGCCCCTCATAATATGCACAGCACAGGGATAGTGGGAGACCCTCATAATGAGCACAGCACAGGGATGGAGGGGAAACCCTCATAATGAGCACAGCACAGGGTTGGTGGGAGCCCCTCATAATGAGCACAGCACAGGGATAGTGGGAGCCCCTCACAATGAGCACAGCACAGGGATGGTGGGAGACCCTCATAATGAGCACAGCACAGGGATAATGGGAGCCTCTCATAATGAGCACACCACAGGGATAATGGGAGCCCCTCATAATGGGCACAGCACAGGGATGGAGGGGAGCCCCTCATATTGGGCACAGCACAGGGATAGTGGGAGCCCCTCATAATGAGCACAGCACAGGGATGGAGGGGAGCCCCTCATAATGAGCACAGCACAGGGATGGAGGGGAGCCCCTCATAATGAGCACAGCACAGGGATGGAGGGGAGCCCCTCATAATGAGCACAGCACAGGGATGAGGGGAGCCCCTCATAATGAGCACAGCACAGGGATGGAGGGGAGACCCTCATAATGAGCACAGCACAGGGATGGAGGGGAGCCCCTCATAATGAGCACAGCACAGGGATTGTGGGAGACCCTCATAATGAGCACAGCACAGGGATGGTGGGAGTCCCTCATAAGGAGCACAGCACAGGGATGGTGGGAGCCCCTCATAATGAGCACATTAGCGGGATGGAGGGGAGCCCCTCGTAATGAGCACAGCACAGGGATGGAGGGGAGCCCCTCGTAATGAGCACAGCACAGGGATGGAGGGGAGACCCTCATAATGAGCACAGCACAGGGATGGTGGGAGACCCTCATAATGAGCACAGCACAGGGATGGTGGGAGCCCCTCATAATGAGCACAGCACAGGGATGGAGGGGAAACCCTCATAATGAGCACAGCACAGGGTTGGTGGGAGCCCCTCATAATGAGCACAGCACAGGGATAGTGGGAGCCCCTCACAATGAGCACAGCACAGGGATGGTGGGAGACCCTCATAATGAGCACAGCACAGGGATAATGAGAGCCTCTCATAATGAGCACACCACAGGGATGGTGGGAGCCCCTCATAATGGGCACAGCACAGGGATGGAGGGGAGCCCCTCATATTGGGCACAGCACAGGGATAGTGGGAGCCCCTCATAATGAGCACAGCACAGGGATGGAGGGGAGTCCCTCATAATGAGCACATCACAGGGATGGAGGGGAGTCCCTCATAATGAGCACAGCACATGGATGGAGGGAGCCCCTCATAATGAGCACAGCACATGGATGGAGGGGAGCCCCTCATAATGAGCACAGCACATGGATGGAGGGGAGCCCCTCATAATGAGCACAGCACAGGGATGGAGGGAGCCTCTCACAATGAGCACAGCACAGGGATGGAGGGAGCCCCTCACAATGAGCACAGCACAGGGATGGAGGGGAGCCCCTCATAATGAGCACAGCACAGGGATGGTGGGAGCCCCTCATAATGAGCACATTACAGGGATGGAGGGGAGCCCCTCGTAATGAGCATAGCACAGGGATGGAGGGGAGCCCCTCATAATGAGCACAGCAGAGGGATGGAGGGGAGCCCCTCATAATGGGCACAGCACAGGGATAGTGGGAGCCCCTCATAATGAGCACAGCACAGGGATGGTGGGAGACCCTCATAATGAGCACAGCACAGGGATAGAGGGGAGCCCCTCATAATGAGCACAGCACAGGGATGGTGGGAGACCCTCATAATGAGCACAGCACAGGGATGGAGGGGAGCCCCTCATAATGAACACAGCACAGGGATGGAGGGAGCCCCTCATAATGAGCACAGCACAGGGATGGTGGGAGACCCTCATAATGAGCACAGCACAGGGATGGAGGGGAGCCCCTCGTAATGAGCATAGCACAGGGATGGAGGGGAGCCCCTCGTAATGAGCATAGCACAGGGATGGAGGGGAGCCCCTCGTAATGAGCACAGCACAGGGATGGAGGGGAGACCCTCATAATGAGCACAGCACAGGGATGGAGGGGAGCCCCTCATAATGAGCACAGCACAGGGATGGAGGGAGCCCTTCATAATGAGCACAGCACAGGGATTGTGGGAGACCCTCATAATGAGCACAGCACAGGGATGGTGGGAGTCCCTCATAAGGAGCACAGCACAGGGATGGTGGGAGCCCCTCATAATGAGCACATTAGCGGGATGGAGGGGAGCCCCTCGTAATGAGCACAGCACAGGGATGGAGGGGAGCCCCTCGTAATGAGCACAGCACAGGGATGGAGGGGAGACCCTCATAATGAGCACAGCACAGGGATGGTGGGAGACCCTCATAATGAGCACAGCACAGGGATGGTGGGAGCCCCTCATAATAAGCACAGCACAGGGATAGTGGGAGACCCTCATCATGAGCACAGCACAGGGATGGAGGGGAAACCCTCATAATGAGCACAGCACAGGGTTGGTGGGAGCCCCTCATAATGAGCACAGCACAGGGATAGTGGGAGCCCCTCACAATGAGCACAGCACAGGGATGGTGAGAGACCCTCATAATGAGCACAGCACAGGGATAATGAGAGCCTCTCATAATGAGCACACCACAGGGATGGTGGGAGCCCCTCATAATGGGCACAGCACAGGGATGGAGGGGAGCCCCTCATATTGGGCACAGCACAGGGATGGAGGGAGCCCCTCATAATGAGCACAGCACAGGGATGGAGGGGAGTCCCTCATAATGAGCACATCACAGGGATGGAGGGGAGTCCCTCATAATGAGCACAGCACAGGGAAGGAGGGGAGTCCCTCATAATGAGCACATCACAGGGAAGGAGGGGAGTCCCTCATAATGAGCACATCACAGGGATGGAGGGGAGTCCCTCATAATGAGCACAGCACAGGGATGGAGGGAGCCCCTCATAATGAGCACAGCACAGGGATGGAGGGGAGACCCTCATAATGAGCACAGCACAGGGATGGTGGGAGATCCTCATAATAAGCACAGCACAGGGATGGTGGGAGTCCCTCATAATGAGCACATCACAGGGATGGTGGGAGCCCCTCATAATGAGCACATTACAGGGGTGGAGGGGAGCCCCTCATAATGAGCACAGCACAGGGATGGTGGGAGACCCTCATAATGAGCACAGGGATGGAGGGGAGCCATTCATAATGAACACAGCACAGGGATGGAGGGAGCCCCTCATAATGAGCACAGCACAGGGATGGTGGGAGCCCCTCATAATGAGCACAGCACAGGGATGGAGGGGAGCCCCTCATAATGAGCACAGCACAGGGATGGTGGGAGCTCCTCATAATGAGCACAGCACAGGGATGGTGGGAGTCCCTCATAATGAGCACAGCACAGGGATGGTGGGAGCCCCTCATAATGAGCACATTACAGGGATGGAGGGGAGCCCCTCATAATGAGCATAGCACATGGATGGAGGGGAGCCCCTCATAATGAGCACAGCAGAGGGATGGAGGGGAGCCCCTCATATTGGGCACAGCACAGGGATAGTGGGAGCCCCTCATAATGAGCACAGCACAGGGATGGGGGGAGACCCTCATAATGAGCACAGCACAGGGATAGAGGGGAGCCCCTCATAATGAGCACAGCACAGGGATAGAGGGGAGCCCCTCATAATGAGCACAGCACAGGGATGGAGGGGAGCCCCTCATAATGAGCACAGCACAGGGATAGTGGGAGACCCTCATAATGAGCACAGCACAGGGATAGTGGGAGTCCCTCATAATGAGCACAGCACAGGGATGGTGGGAGCCCCTCATAATGAGCACATTAGCGGGATGGAGGGGAGCCCCTCGTAATGAGCACAGCACAGGGATGGAGGGTAGACCCTCATAATGAACACAGCACAGGGATGGTGGGAGACCCTCATAATGAGCACAGCACAGGGATGGTGGGAGCCCCTCATAATAAGCACAGCACAGGGATAGTGGGAGACCCTCATAATGAGCACAGCACAGGGATGGAGGGGAAACCCTCATAATGAGCACAGCACAGGGTTGGTGGGAGCCCCTCATAATGAGCACAGCACAGGGATAGTGGGAGCCCCTCACAATGAGCACAGCACAGGGATGGTGGGAGACCCTCATAATGAGCACAGCACAGGGATAATGGGAGCCTCTCATAATGAGCACACCACAGGGATAATGGGAGCCCCTCATAATGGGCACAGCACAGGGATGGAGGGGAGCCCCTCATATTGGGCACAGCACAGGGATAGTGGGAGCCCCTCATAATGAGCACAGCACAGGGATGGAGGGGAGCCCCTCATAATGAGCACAGCACAGGGATGGAGGGGAGCCCCTCATAATAAGCACAGCACAGGGATGGAGGGGAGACCCTCATGATGAGCACAGCACAGGGATGAGGGGAGCCCCTCATAATGAGCACAGCACAGGGATGGAGGGGAGACCCTCATAATGAGCACAGCACAGGGATGGAGGGGAGCCCCTCATAATGAGCACAGCACAGGGATGGAGGGAGCCCTTCATAATGAGCACAGCACAGGGATTGTGGGAGACCCTCATAATGAGCACAGCACAGGGATGGTGGGAGTCCCTCATAATGAGCACATTAGCGGGATGGAGGGGAGCCCCTCGTAATGAGCACAGCACAGGGATGGAGGGGAGCCCCTCGTAATGAGCACAGCACAGGGATGGAGGGGAGACCCTCATAATGAGCACAGCACAGGGATGGTGGGAGACCCTCATAATGAGCACAGCACAGGGATGGTGGGAGCCCCTCATAATAAAGCACAGCACAGGGATAGTGGGAGACCCTCATAATGAGCACAGCACAGGGATGGAGGGGAAACCCTCATAATGAGCACAGCACAGGGTTGGTGGGAGCCCCTCATAATGAGCACAGCACAGGGATAGTGGGAGCCCCTCACAATGAGCACAGCACAGGGATGGTGGGAGACCCTCATAATGAGCACAGCACAGGGATAATGAGAGCCTCTCATAATGAGCACACCACAGGGATGGTGGGAGCCCCTCATAATGGGCACAGCACAGGGATGGAGGGGAGCCCCTCATATTGGGCACAGCACAGGGATAGTGGGAGCCCCTCATAATGAGCACAGCACAGGGATGGAGGGGAGTCCCTCATAATGAGCACATCACAGGGATGGAGGGGAGTCCCTCATAATGAGCACAGCACAGGGATGGAGGGGAGCTCCTCATAATGGAGCACAGCACAGGGATGGAGGGGAGCTCCTCATAATGGAGCACAGCACAGGGATGGAGGGAGCCCCTCACAATGAGCACAGCACAGGGATGGAGGGAGCCCCTCACAATGAGCACAGCACATGGATGGTGGGAGCCCCTCATAATGAGCAAAGCACAGGGATGGAGGGGAGCCCCTCATAATGAGCACAGCACATGGATGGTGGGAGCCCCTCATAATGAGCAAAGCACAGGGATGGAGGGGAGCCCCTCATAATGAGCACAGCACAGGGATGGAGGGAGCCCCTCACAATGAGCACAGCACAGGGATGGAGGGGAGCACCTCATAATGAGCACAGCACAGGGATGGAGGGGAGTCCCTCATAATGAGCACATCACAGGGATCGAGGGGAGTCCCTCACAATGAGCACAACACATGGATGGAGGGAGCCCCTCACAATGAGCACAGCACAGGGATGGAGGGGAGTCCCTCGTAATGAGCACAGCACAGGGATGGAGGGAGCCCCTCATAATGAGCACAGCACAGGGATGGAGGGAGCCCCTCATAATGAGCACAGCACAGGGATGGAGGGAGCCTCTCACAATGAGCACAGCACAGGGATGGAGGGAGACCCTCACAATGAGCACAGCACAGGGATGGAGGGGAGCCCCTCATAATGAGCACAGCACAGGGATAGTGGGAGTCCCTCATAATGAGCACAGCACAGGGATGGTGGGAGCCCCTCGTAATGAGCACAGCACAGGGATGGAGGGGAGCCCCTCGTAATGAGCACAGCACAGGGATGGAGGAGAGCTCCTCATAATGAGCACAGCACAGGGATGGAGGGGAGCTCCTCATAATGAGCACAGCACAGGGATGGAGGGAGCCGCTCATAATGAGCACAGCACAGGGATGGAGGGAGCCCCTCATATTGAGCACAGCACATGGATGGTGGGAGCCCCTCATAATGAGCACAGCACAGGGATGGAGGGGAGCCCCTCATAATGAGCACAGCACAGGGATGGAGGGGAGCCCCTCATAATGAGCACAGCACAGGGATGGAGGGGAGCCCCTCATAATGAGCACAGCACAGGGATGGAGGGGAGCCCCTCATAATGAGCACAGCACAGGGATGGAGGGGAGCCCCTCATAATGAGCACAGCACAGGGATGGAGGGGAGCCCCTCATAATGAGCACAGCACAGGGATGGAGGGGAGCCCCTCATAATGAGCACAGCACAGGGATGGAGGGGAGCCCCTCATAATGAGCACAGCACAGGGATGGAGGGAGCCCCTCACAATGAGCACAGCACATGGATGGTGGGACCCCCTTATAATGAGCAAAGCACAGGGATGGAGGGGAGCCCCTCATAATGAGCACAGCACAGGGATGGAGGGAGCCCCTCACAATGAGCACAGCTGTCACGATCTGGAGTCAGGCTCAGAGGCCAGTAGCTATAGCAGCAGAGCAGATATTCATACAGGTCACCCTGGCTGGTGACACAGGTTCACCTGAGGTGCAGGGTCTAAGCACTAACCGGTATTCACCAGTGCTCCCAAAGGTGGAGATGGGCTTGGCTGCGTGCTAGTGCCAGGTCGCGGTCCTCAGGATAGCCCCACCAGGAGGTGAGCAAGCCGGGGGTCTGGTAGCAGATATAGCAGGTAGGGATCAATCAGAAGCGTAGTTGAGAAACAAGCTAAAAGTCGGTAACAAATAGTTGCAGGTTGGGATTCAGCAGAAGCGTAGTCCAGGAACAAGCCAAATGTCGGTAACGAATTGTAGCGAGGATACGGTCGGCAGCAGGAGAGATAGGCGCAAGATATTGGCTGGTGAAGGCACAATATTCTGGCAAGCAGGAAGTGCAGAGACATGGCTTAAATCAGGAAGTTCATGGGAGGAGCAAAGGGTTCAAGGTTCAAGGCAAACAAGATTCAAGACAAGATCATTCAAGGAATTGTCCAAGGAGCTGTCCAGCGTTCCAGGTGGCTCAGCAAGCAGAGTCACTGCCAGACACACCAGAGGTCCCAGGTTCAAGCCCAGGTCCCAACAACAGCACAGGGATGGAGGGGAGCCCCTCACAATGAGCACAGCAAAGGGATGGAGGGGAGCCCCTCATAATGGGCACAGCACAGGGATGGAGGGGAGCCCCTCACAATGGGCACAGCACAGGGATGGAGGGGAGACCCTCACAATGAGCACAGCGAAGGGATATTCAGAGCCCCTATTAATGATAAATTCATCATAACAAACATTTGTAATTGTTGCAAAAAGTTAACAAACATTCGTATTTCGTACAAATCAAAATTACAGTTCGGACACGAAATACGAATTAACGGCTAATATGAAACGCAACGAAACAAAACAAATTTATTGACGGCGCACAAGTCTAGTTCTCATGAAGTTAATTTTTTGGTGCTAAAAATTGCAAGGAAAAAACATTTAAAAGGAGGAAGGTGGGTAGTCACACAGCTCTAAATTGTTTACATTTGTCATGTCTGCAGGCACAGGGATCACATATCATTTTTTTAATTTTTCACTAAATGTATTGTTTTTTTATTTTTTCAAATAATGTTACATAATGACACATAAGGAGGGTTAATTACAGCAAACATATGGCAATGGTTTATGTAAATTGCATATGATGGTTAACATACATTGATACAAATACAAGCATCTTATCATAGAAACATAGAGAGAAAGAGAGACGTAATTATTTTTGATCAAATTTCACATAGATTGTGTTATATGAAATTCATAGGACATGAAGTCATACACCTAACTTTGGGTTTAAGAGCAATCAGAAGGTGATGTTTCCCATGCATACCATGTACTATAAATCAGTTCTTGAACAGTCACGAATATGGATGAGGATCGTGAACTATATGGATATTTTTATGCCATAAAACTAATTCAGGTCATCAGTTTCTGTCTGCCAAGGCTTTCATGAGAGATGCAATCTTGTGCTTGAATTCTAAAACCTCATCTAATGGGGACCTCTAGTGGACAAGGTAGGGAATGTGCGACATGAAGAACCTCAGGTAGTAGTGTTTGTTTTCTTGATCTTTGCAAACACTTTTATCAGAGCCTATATAAAATAATAAATCTAACTGTTAGGCTGTAATGCATTTATAGCATCATTTACTAGATAGTGACACTAAATAAATTTGTTATTGTCATTCTAGGCCAATAAATGTCAAATCTTTGTTAGCAGAGTAAACATTGTACCTTGTCTTTCTCTTTATTTAAAGGCTCTAGAGTTCCTCTTATGGGCAAGTGTGTGTATGGAATCATCGGTTCCCCTGCTATCACTTCACTATCTGAAATGGAGGGCGACACTCTACACTGCTGTGTGCCAGTGCTACTTTGACTGCGGAGAAGGAGTTCATGGAGAGGTAAAGTGCAATTTCCATATGCTAGAGGCACTGCAATGACTTTCCTGCTAGCAATGGCTAAAACTGGTACTTTCTCATTTAGGCTTACCTGTTTCAGTTTCCTTTTGATACAAAATAATACTAACCTTTGTAAAATCAAAGGATTTTTTTTTTTTTTTTTTTTTATTAGTGATGCATTGGGGGTTATTTACGAAAAGGCAAATCCACTTTGCACTACAAGTGCAAACTACAAGTGCAAAGTGCACTTGAAATTGCACTGAAATTGCACTTGGAAGAGCAGTCGCTGTAAATCTGAGGGGTAGATCTGAAATAAGGAGAAGCTCTGCTGATTTTATTATCCAATCATGTGCAAGCTAAAATGCTGTTTTTATTTTCCTTGCATTTCCCCCTCAGATCTACAGTGCAATTTCAAGTGCACTTTGCACTTGTAGTTTAAACTTGTAGTGCAAAGTGGATTTGCCTTTCGTAAATAACCCCCACTGTTTTGTATGCCAAGGCTGGAAGAAAAATAAAAGCTCTTCCTTGCTCATAGCAACCAGTGGAATTGCAGCTTTCAGTGCAGGTTAGCAAACTAAGGAACAATCTTTTTTGGATGTAATTTGCAAAGTTAATAGCCAGGTCTATGACCTTACACCCCCCTACTGTAGTTAAGCAATACAACCTTGTCACCCACATGCTCCCAGCACAATTTCCCTGTATTTTTGAGGTTATGACTTTGCTCACTCTGGCCTCCAGTGTTAGATTGGTAGTTCTGTGGAATGTAGTAGAGCCTAATTCATTCAGACTGTTGGCCCTTCTTCTACCATTCCTAGGGCTGGCTCACACCACATGCAGTCCAGTGCCTTATTTTTTTGCCTCAGAAAACACATGGATGGTAAGTTACATGGATTTCAATGGAAAAGTTTACACCAGGGGTCTTCAAACTACGGCCCTCCAGTTGTTCAGGAACTACAATTCCCATCATGCCTAGTCATGTCTGTGAATGTCAGAGTTTTACAATGCCTCATGGGATGTGTAGTTCCGCAACAGCTGGAGGGCCGTAGTTTGAGGATCCCTGGTTTACACCATTACAGTGTGTTCCAGTCAGTGGGGTATTTTTGTTTTGTGCTGCCCTGGGCAAGACTAAAATCTGATGCCACCTCCCCATGTAGTGGTATGTAGAGGTGTCACCCCCCCCCAATGTAGTGGTACGGACAGGTGTGACCCCTCCATGTAGTGATATGGACAGGTTTGCCCCCCCCCCAAATGTAGTGATATGGACAGGTGTGACCCTCCCCACCCATTTCCTATGTAGAGGTGGGGTCAGATGTGATGTTGACTGTCCTGTGTCTCACCTCCCCCTCGCCGGTATGATGCTAACTCTGTCTGGTTTCTTCCAGAACCTCCTCCGCTGCTCTGCCCTGGTGATTCTCGGCAGCCTCAGTGGTCAGCGCTCCACCATGGACTTGGTGCGAGAGGTGTTGGGCTCCTGGGGCCTCCCGATGTGGTGAAGTCTGGAAAGGAGAGGGAGATGAGCCATCTGTGGACATTCCGGGATTGGTCGGGCTCAGTGTCCCCCCATCGGCTGGCTCAGGCAGCTTCTTCTACCTGGGCACCGGGGACTGGTGGAGGAGCCTGCCATACATTTCCTGGATTCTGGAATTGTCTGTCTGGATATCTCTGGAGAGCAGAAAATCCACCTTCACCACCCACCAATACAGGGGGTTCATAGTGTAGCATCCTCTAGTTAGTGAGTGCTAGAAGTGAGGATTTTTGACAGGCTAGGAAAATTTGGACAGGCCTAGCTGGTGGCTAGGCCTGTTTGTTTTCATTCTGGGCTGGGAGTGGCTCAGGGAGAGAGCTGGGTGACTGACAGGTGGCATCACCATCACCTCCCCCTTTCTTCTAGAAGGTGCTGGAAGGAGAGAGGAGGAGAGGTGGAGCTGCCTGAGGGATCTCTAGAAGCCTTGACCAATCCCCAACTTGGATTGGCAGGGACCAGGCCTCCTTAAATACCTGTGGTCAGCCCAGCTGGGGATGAGTTGTCGGGTGGAAGAGCTGAAGTGAGAGGGTGTGGAGGCTGTTGGGCCCACGGGAAGCTCCCCTGTCTGGGGGTGACCCTGGGCTGGGGCTTGGGTGCATCCGGGAGGAGTGAAGAGATCCTGGAATCAGAGGCACATGAGAGAGCAGAAAAGAGGACAATGGGAGAGAACACACCAAGAGTCTCCAGGAGGACTACAGGTCACAGCCAGGAGGGCTGATGAGTGAGCACAGTCGAAAAGGATTGGGAAGGCATGCCTGAGAAAACGGGGACATTGCAGTTTGAGAGATGTGGAGAGAGGACTGTGGAGAAAGTGGAAAGGGGTCTTTACAGTTGGGCTGGCTTGCAGGGCCTGAAGAGAGCTATCTGGGAGTGGTAGCTGAGCAGAGGACAGCTAGCATCTGGACTATTCTACACCACAGGGCCCGAAGGTCCCTGCCCACAAAAGGCAGTTCAAGTGAGGCCTGGCAGAAGTAGCGTCAGGCCTACCCATGTGGTGCTAGCTGGTCCAGAGGAGTGATAGTCTGCAACAAGGGAAGCGGTGGCGGTGTGTGTCCATAAGGGCACCCGGGCACCGCCCCCTCTCTCCTGTCACCCCCTCTATCACCAATAGGTAGATTCATGCATTGCAGTACATCACTACGTTTGTGTTTGTTGGCCGACAATTCCTTGCCGTTTGTATGCAAGACAAGTTCCTGGCCAATGCCCTTTTGTCTGCAGAAAATCCGATTGTGTGTACGAGGCTTAACTCTTTGAGAAACCTGTTTGCTCGGGGAGGGGCCCCTCCCACCTGGAACTCCAAGAAGAATTTTTCTTTGAAAAAGAAAACACACACAATGCATATATTATGTATTTTTTTCCTTTTCCTTTGAAGTTCCACAGGAGCCTGAGGTCCCTGCCCGCAAAAGGCAGTTCAGTGAGGCTTGGCAGAAGTAGCGTCAGGCCTACCCATGTAGTGCTAGCTGGTACAGAGGAGTGATAGTCTGCAGCAAGGGAAGCAGTGGTGGTGCGTCCAAAAGGGCGGCCCTCTCTCCTGCCACCCCTCTATTACCAATAGATAGATTCATGCATTGCAGTACATCACTACGTTCATTTTTATTGGCCAATTATTCCTTGCCATTTGTATGCAAGGCAAGTTCCTGGCAAATGGTCTTTGGACAAAAGTCTGACATTTTGTCGGTGGAAAATCCGATCGTGTGTACAAGGCTTAACTCTTTGAGGAACCTGTTTGCTCGTGGAGAGGCCTCTCCCACTTTGAACTCCAAGAAGAAAGTGGAAAGGGATCTTGGCAACTGGGCTGGCTGGCAGGGCCTGAAGAGAGCTATCTGGGAGTGGTAGCTGAGCAGAGGACAGCTAGCATCTGGACTATTCTACACCACAGGGGCCTCGGGTCCCTGGCAGAAATAGCATCAGGCCTACCCATGTGGTGCTAGCTGATCTGCAGGAGTCATAGTCTGCAGCCAGGGAAGTGCTGGTGAAGGAACCTCCTCCAGCAAGTGAAGTGCTGGAAGAGGAACAGTGTGCAGCAAGCAAAGTGCTAGAGAGAAGATTGAGGTGTATGTACAGCGAGTGTACATAGTAGTCCCAATTGATGGATATACAATTCACAATTGATTGTTCTGCAACTTACAATTGATTGATCTACAATTCACAAGTGTTTGTTCTGAAATCCTGGGCATCCCATAATTCCCTAATATCCCCTATTCCCTCTATGCCTTCAGCCCCCCTCACACCTCTACGCACTCAGCCCCCCACACACCGTAGACTGTCAGGATCACTTTTGTGCTCCTGCTCCTCATTCCAGCATCTGGGTGTTGGCTGTTGCATTCTCCCTGTCTGTGTTCACCTGCAAGGTGATTGATATGGTCAGTAATCTGTTATGGGTAAGGATGAGCTCAGGCGCGTTCGCAAACAGCGTGTGCAGAGCCCGCCAGGAAGTCGGCAACGCACATCGCTAATCACAAGCAGTGAGACATTATCCGCGCGGCTACAGAGATTGGGAAATGTCTCACTGCCTCTGATTAGCAATGTGAAGTGCCGACTTCCTGGCGGGCTCTGCACGTGCTGTTTGTGAACATGCCTGACCTCATCTGGCTCCAGATCCTGCTTGCTGTTTTACTACGCTCATCTCCAGCTCCCTGATGTTTGGCTTGTCTGACTATCCGTTCCGGTTCCTGAACTCTGGCTATGTTTTGACTATGTTTGTTTTATTTACTTTTATTATTAAACAAGTGAGTGTGATTTAACTGTACTTCTGTTTCAGTCTGATTTCATGGTTTCTGACAGTAGGCAAAGGCCATGAATTTAGAAGATGCAGTCAATCCACTTGTTGGTAATATTTTTTGCAGATTAGATGAGCATGATCACCACATGGATCAGTTTGCCATCAGTTAGTGAGTCGCATGGCTCACCTGGAAACTACCTGAGTTGCAGGCTGTCCCTGCTGCTGCCCCAGTCTCTGTGCAGGCACCCAACTTGAGTATTACCTCTATAAGAGGTATGTCTGGTTTCACTCCGCTTCCCAGGTGATTTGGGGGCGATCCAGTACAATGCAGAGGGTTTCTCAACCAGGTTGAGATATACTTTGAGATGCTGCCCCAGGGGCTGACAGAAGCAAAGTAGGTTTCATGATATCTTTGCTTTCCGAGAAAGCCTTGGCCTGGGCAAACCCTCAATGGGAGACGCACAAACCTGTTGTCTTGAGTTACCCAGAATTTGTGGCCTCCTTTAAAAGGGTATTTGACGTTCCCGCACACTCTGCTTCTGCTGCCAAGTGCCTCATGTCCATCAAAACAGAGTATGAGAACTGTTGCAGACTACGCCATTGAATTCTGTACTCTGGCAGCAGAGGCTGCTTGGAACAGTGAGGCCCTCATGGCTTTTTCTCATGGTCTCTCAGATTCCATCAAGGATGAGATAGCAGCCCGAGATATACCCACTGAGCTGGAGAAGTTGATGACGTTTGACATCCTCATTAGTCCATACTCAAAGACTCTTTTAAGGAGCGCTTGCAGAAGCCTCCTGTACGTTTGCTTCCAAGCTTTACAGTCCCACCCGTGCCTCCCTCACCTCCCATGCCTCCTGGTCCCGAGTCGGTCAATGAAGATGAACCCATGCACTTTGGTTTCACGCGTCTCTCTGAGGATGAGAGAACCTTTAGGAGGAGGGAGAGATTGTGCCCTTATTGTGGCCAGGCAGGTCACTCTTTGAAGTCTTGTCATACCTGTCCAGGGCATGCCGAACCTTGAGGCCCTGTCATGGACAGACCTTAGGTGGCATTGTTTTGTCCCCAGTTATCCAGAAGGATAAGCCCCTGGTTTCAGTCACCCTTTCTTGGGCTGAGTCATCCGAGATACAGGCTCTAATCGACCCTGGGGCGAGTTCATTGATGCTGCCTTTGTATCAAAGCACTCGATTCCGCTGCAGCTGCGTGACACTCCACTTGCCATTGAGGCTCTTGATGGGAGACCTCTACAGCCTGCCCATGTGACTCATGAGACGGTTCCATTGTCTATGGCCGTAGGGACTCTTCACCTTGAGATAATACAATTATAAGTTATTGCCTCAACTAAGTTTCCACTGGTTATTGGTTATCCTTGGTTACAGAGGCACAACCCCTCTTTTGATTGGTTCCGTGCTGAGGTTCTCTCCTGGTCGCCACAATGCAGCAAGACATGCTTCCAGAAGGTAGCCAAGGTCCTGTGCACCTCTTCACTCTCCTCCCTGCCGGAGGAGTACCGCCATTTTAGCAATGTCTTTGACAAAGGTCAAGCCGGTAGTTTTCCTCCACACTTGCCATATGATTGCGCAATTGACCTTCAACCTGGTGCCATACCCCCTCTTGGCTGAGTTTACCCTTTGTCGGTCTTGGAGGATAAGGCCATGGAGGATAAGGCCATGGAGGAGTATGTTGCAGATGCACTTTCTCAAGGTTTCAGCCGCAAATCCTCCTCCCTTGCTGGTGCTGGTTTCTTCTTAGTGAAGAAGAGTGGTTAACTGAGACCTTGTATTTATTATAGGGGTCGCAATCATTTCACAATTAAGAATGCCTGTCTGATTCCGTTGATTATGGAGTTATTTGACCGCCTCAAGGGAGCAATGGTTTTCACAAAGCTTGATTTGAGAGGGGCATACAATCTTGTGAGGATTAAAGAGGGCGACAAGTGGAAAACTGTGTTTAATACCAGAACAGGCCATTATCAATACCTCGTAATGCCTTTTGGCCTTTGTAATGCCCCGGCAGTTTTCCAGGAAATCATTAACAATGTCCTCCGAGATTTGTGGCAGTTATGTGTGGTGGTTTATCTCGACGATATCCTCATATTTTCCAAGTCCCTGGAGAGCCATTACACAGATGTCTGTTGTGTGCTTCAGAAACTAAGAGAGAACAATCTCTATTGAAAATTGTAGAAGGTCGGGTTCCATACTACTTACTACTACTGGGTTCCATCGAGAACAGGTTAAATTCCTGGGTTATGTCATTTCCACTGCTGTTTTTTTGATGGACCCAGAGAAGCTTTCAGTAGTCCTACAGTGGCCCCGACCCATGGGTTTATATCCTCTGCAGCGTTTCCTGGGCTTTGCCAACTATTATCAGAAGTTTATTCGTAACTTCTCATCTCTGGTCAAGCCCCTGACTGATATGACCGAAAAGGACGGTAATTCACAGAGTTGGCCTCTGGAGTCCGTAAAGGCCTTTGAGAGTCTCAAGGCTGCCTTTGTTTCTGCTCCAGTGTTGGCACATCCTGATTCTACCTTTTATCCTTGAGTTTGATGCTTCTGAGACTTGAGTTGGCGCCCTTCTGTCTCAACGTCCTACCTCAGAGCGCTTTGCATCCTTGTTGCTACTTTTCCAAGAAATTGTCACCTGCGGAGTGCAATTACGAGATTGGTGACAGGGAGCTGTTGCCGATCATTTTAGCCCTGAGAGAATGGAGACATCTCCTCGAAGGTACCACTGTGCCGGTTCTCATTCTTACTGACCTAAAAATCTTGCATTCTTGCCTTAGGCTAAACACCTCTCTCCCAGAAGGGCACGATGGGCTCTTTTCTTGTCAAGTTTCATTTACATTGTGTCATTCTTACCAGGTACTAAGAATGTAAGGGCTGATGCCTTGTCACGACAATTTCCCTCTACTTCCAAGTTGAAGTCGGTTCTGGTGCCTGTGATTCCTCCTGATCGTATTCTGGCTACGGTTCGCACCAGTCTCATTTCTCCTTTGGGTGACAAAATCCTTGCTGCTCAGGTCCATGCTCCTCCTGAGAAACCTTGTGACCGCTGCTTTGTCCCAGAGAGCCTCCGTTCTGCCATGCTCCAGACTTACCATTCTCCCAAGGCTGCTGGCCACCCTGGGAAGAATCAATTATTTTGGGCCATTTCCCAACAATTCTGGTGCTCTAGTCTATGTGATGATGTAACTGCCTTGGTATAGCTGCCTGTTCTGTGTGTGCTCATAGTAAGACTCCATGACACCTTCCAATGGACCTTCTACAACCCATACCCAATGGAGAGAGGCCCTGGAACCACCTGTCTATGGATTTCATTGTGGAGTTACCCAACTCCCAAGACAACACAGTTATCCTTATGGTGGTTGACCGGTTCTCAAAGATTTGTCATTGTATTCCACTTAAGTTGCCCACTTCTAAGGAACTGGCTTCCATTTTTGCTCGGGAGATCTTTTGCTTACATGGACTACCCAAGGTGATGGTCTCGGATGAGGGTAGTCAGTTTGTGTCCCTGTTCTGGCAAGCCTTTTGTGCACAGTTGGGAATTCAGCTTGCTATCTCCTCTGCGTATCACCCGCAGTCTAATGGGACCACAGAACGAGCCAATGAGTCCTTGGAGCAATTCCTACGTTGCTATATTTCTGCCCATCATAACAACTGGTCAGACCTATTACCATGGGCAGAGTTTGCTCACAACAGTGCCTTTAATTCTGCTTCCCGATTGTCCCCGTTTATGAGGAATTATGGTTTCCAACCTTCTATGTTGCCTGACTCATTTGTTCCGCAGAATATTCCTGCATTAGATGAGCATCTCTGTGGTCTTCGTTCCACTTGTCCAGGAGGCTTTGCGACATGCTAATGATGGTTACAGACTCCATGCTGACCGGAGACACATGCCTGTGCCTTCTTACCAGGTTGGGGACAGGATCTGGCTGTCATCTCGCAACCTCCAACTTCATGTTCCTTCACTGAAGTTCGCACCTCGGTTTATTGGACCTTTCCGTATTCTTTGCAGGATTAACCCAGTGGCTTACGCATTAGACCTTCCTTCTAATATGCGTATTTCAAATGTATTTCATGTCTCCTTATTAAAACCTTGGTCTGCAACCGCTTTACCACCTCAGTGCCACGTCCTCACCCTGTACAGGTTGAGAACCATGAGGAGTATGAAGTACAATCCATTGTTGACTCCCATAGGTTCTGTGGGTGCATACAGTACCTGGTGCATTGGAAAGGGTATGGTCCGGAGGAACGCCCTTGGGTCTCATTCTCGGACGTACATGCCCCTGTCCTCCTCCGTGATTTCCATAGATGTTTTCCCCTCAATGCCGGCGCTGCCAAACAGAGGGGGGTGCGAGTGGGGCTTCAATCCCCTGCATCGCTGGACCCTGGGACAGGTAGGTGTCCGATTATTAAAAGTCAGCAGCTGCAGTATTTGTAGCTGCTGACTTTTAATTTTTTTAAATGGGAACCCCTCTTTAAGCCATCCAGTCCAGAGAAGCACTGCTTTCACCTTAGTCAACATCACAAAGACGCTCTCCTGCATTCTTGTAAAAAGACTTGCTTGGCTGACATCCCTTCTGACTCCAGATCCCGCTTGCTGTATTACTACGCTCATCTCCGGCTCCCTGACGTTTGGCTTGTCTGACTATCCGTTCCATTTCCTGCACTCTGGCTATGTTTTGACTACGTTTGTTCTATTTACTTTTATTATTAAACAAGTGTGATTTAACTGTACTTCTGTCTCGGTCTGATTTCATGATTTCTGACAATTGTTCCTGTTCAAGCCTCCCGTTTGTCTGACCTGCTTTGCTAGTCTGGATTTCCCTGTGTATTACCTGTATCGGATATTGGACTATTCCCTGAACTCTGCATGCCTTTTACCTGGACTGTCATTGTTATCCATCTGCTAACTGCAAGTAGCAAGTGTTTGCTCTGTTCGCATCTGCCCTGGCGTAGTGACCAGGCACTATAGCATTGTGTATAAGTCCTGGGGGCAAACAAGTACTGATAGACCTGCTTGCCTTAAGGGAAAGGGGGCTGCTTTAGGTGAAGCACACAGTAGCTAGTATAGTGTCTGACCACCTGCGTTGGGTTAGATGTGACATTATTACAAGCCTTTAACAAAAAAATTTCTGTCAAGATGGACTCTACACAGGCTTGCTTATTTGCTGAGAACATTTTTGCAAACTAACACGCCAAGTCCAGGAACTGACTGTGCGTGCAAATGCACCTCCAGCAGTAACGCTGGAGCCAGAGCCCAAAGTTGCCTGACAATTTTTCTGGTGACCCCCATATGTTTTCCAACTTTAAAAATATTTGTATGCTATACTTTAAGCTTAAACCTCTTCCTGTTCATAAACACAGCGGGTCAGCCTGATTATTACATGGTTACGGGGGGATCCCCAGTCTTGGACATTTAGTCTCCCCAAAGATGACCCAGTCAGAGGGTCGGTTGAAGCCTTTTTCAAAGCCTTAGGCTTACTATGTGATAATCCTGACCGTGTCCATTCAGCTGAAGCTAACATTAGGTCATTACGTCAGGTAAATGCACCGCTGAACAATACTGTTCTGATTTCCACACTGGGCACCTGACTCTGACTGTAAGAATCCAGTTCAGGTTAGGCTTATCAGACTCGATCAAAGAATCCTTAGTACACTACCCTAAACCAAAGTCATTGAATGAAGCCATGCAAGTAGCCATCCATATATAGACAGGGAAAGGCGTACAGAGAGGTTTGTTTCTTCTCCTCCCAGTATGTCACCTATTTGTCCCCATTTGTCCTCTGGGGAAAAGGCTAGAAGGAGATCTCAGGGACTCTACTTATATTGTGGCAACCACAGCCACTTTGTCGCTGGCTGTACTAATAAGCCGAAAAACACCAAGAGTCTAATGCGGGTGGGGTCCGCTTCTATAGATCATTCTGTGTCTGTTTTCCTCAGAGATAAATTATTTGTTCCTGCACAACTTAGCTCTGCCAAGTTTTCTCATCACCTCTCAGCTTTCATAGATTCTGGTGCTGCTAGCAATTTCATTTATAGGGACCTAGCACACTGTATACAGATTCCGGTCACTAAGGTGCACAGACCCTTCTCAGTCCTACCCATTGATAACTCTCCCTTGTCCATGGGCCTGGTGACCTTGTGCACTGTACCTATAACCTGGACCATTGGAGAATTTCATAGGGAGACATCAGCTTTTACTTGATCTCATCTCCTGCTTATCCCCTTTTCTTAGGATATCCCTGGCTTAAACTTCACAACCCGCACATAGACCGGCTGCAGAGGAGATTGGGTCCTGGTCCCAGACCTGCATCCAGAATTGCGTTAAAAATGCTGACCACTTGCCTATTTATTACTCTTGTGTGGCCAGTACCAGTCACATGCCTTTATTACAGTCCTATTCAGATCCTGAACATAATGTTTCCAAATGAGACTACAGTTTACATAACCATGTGCCTTTATATCAGGGATATGCAATTAGCGGACCTCCAGCTGTTGCAGAACTTCAAGTCCCATGAGGCATAGCAAGACTCTGACAGCCACAAGCATGACACCCAGAGGCAGAGGCATGATGGGACTTGTAGTTTTGCAACAGCTGGAGGTCTGCTAATTGCATATCCCTGCTTTATATGACTCTGTTATAACAAAAGACGCTGACAAGTCTATTGAATTCTCTACAGGTCACCTCTCCAGCCAATTGTTGTTGTTCATTGAGCTCCTGCTCCTCATTCCAGCATCTGGGTGTTGGCTGTTGCATTCTCCCTGTCTGTGGTCACCTGCAAGGTGATTGATATGGTCAGTCACCTGTTATGGGCAAACCAAACACTCTATCCCTTGCTTGTGATAGAGACAGTATACCTGCATTGTTCCTGTTCAAGTCTCCCATTTGTCTGCCCTGCTTTGCTAGTCTGGATTTCCCTGTTTCGGATATTGGACTATTCCTTGAAATCTGCCTGCCTTTTTCCTGGATTGTTATTGGATTGGATATTGGACTATTCCCTGAACTCAGTCTGCCTTTTACCTAGACAGTAATAGAACCACTTTATCCATCTGCTAACTGCAAGTAATCTGTGTGTTTGCTCTGTTTGCATCTGCCCTGGCATGGTGACCAGGCACTATAGCATTGTGTAAGTCCTGGGGGCAACCAAGTACAGGTAGACCTGCTTGCCTTAAGGGAAAGGGGACTGCTATAGGTGAAGCCCACAGTAGCTAGCTATAGTTTCTGACCACCTGCGTTGGGGTAGACATGACATAGATACTCAGCTGCCCCCCACACCTATACACACTCAGCTGCCCCCCACACATCTGTACATACTCAGCTGCCCCCCCCCACACACCTGTACACACTCAGCTGCCCCCTCACACGTGTACACACTCAGCTGTCCCCCTCACACCTGTACGCACTCAGCTGTCCCCCTCACACCTGTACACACTCAGCTGTCCCACACACACACCTATACACACTCAGATGCCCCCTCTCACACCTGTACACACTCAGATGCCCCCTCTCACACCTGTACACACTTAGCTGTCCCCCTCAGACCTGTACACACTCAGCTCCACACACACACACTGTACACACTCAGCACCCCCCCCCCCCACACACACACACATATATCTGTACACACTCAGCTCCCCCCCCCCACACACTGGTACACACTCAGCTGCCCCCCCCTCATCTGTATATATGTCAGGCCCCACACACACAGTTCTGCCCCCCCCCCCGTACACAAACAGCCTCCTCACTTCACTTGTACTCACAGCCTCCACTTGCAAGGTGCTCTTCCTAGTCCCAGGTCCTGTTTCTACATGTCCTTGTGAGACATGAGAGGAGCAATCCAAAATACAGTACAGGCAATACACACAAGGGGCGCACATGCAGGAAGCAGCCAAAGCTGGCAGTAAAGAGCCCGGTTGTGAGCTTAATAACACAAAGCAGCAGCTGCCAACTCGCACAAATATAGAGAGCCAGCACAGCTACAGAGCAACCGCCCTGCCTTGTTCTGTCCCTGATAGCTGGCCTGACACCCCCCAATGTGGGGCACCCGGGGTGGACCCCCCCTGCCTCCCCGTAAGTACGCCACTGGACAGGGCTCCCTGTTAGCACAATCAGGAGGAAGGAAATCTGCCGGAACTCACTGATCACACCGTACCGGACACAGGGAGATCAGAGTACACTGGATAATCCTCCATTGGGGAGAGGAGTGGGGACTTTTACACCCACGATCACCGCTATCTGTAGGGAAGAAGGGGGGAACCTCCACATAGATGGGCAGGACCTCTGAACAGTTGGACAGAACCTTAGCATGGAGCACTAGGACCTCCAAACAGATTAGCAGATCCTTGCGGGGCAGTGCTTCTCCTGCGAGCCAATCCTTTGAAGTTGGAAGCCCGGGAATGGCTCGACACCGAGCACCGCAAATTCTTCCCCACCTGTCCCCATCAACTGGATCAAGTGGATGGACACATCTTCAGCTAGATCCACCGACTGCCCAGGAAAGAAAAGATGATGACGCCATCTCCCACGAGCTACTGGACATGACCATGTCCCTTTTGCCTGGGGGGGAGGGGGGCAGCGCTGAATCCTTGAAAAATGCTGCCCAAGGCAAACGTCTTATTTGCCTCATAGCGGATACGCTCCTGGTTCCAGTACAGTCAACAAAGGTGGGACATACTGCATTTTGTCTACAGGAAACTGAATGGAACATGGTATAACGCATCAAAAATGCACTGGAACACATCTAAACGCATCCAAAAAACACAAACGCATTACATCATAAAAAAAGATAATACACAAAATTTTAGGGGAAAAAGCAACAGGGGGAAAAAAATGCACTGGAACACATTTAAAACGTATAATGTCTTTGCTCATGATTAAGTTCTTGGTAGTAGTACATTAAGACCTCTTGCACACTGTGGCGCTTTACAGGTGCTACAGCGCTAAAAAATAGCGCCTGCATAGCGTCTGTACAGCGCCACTTCTGTCTCTCCAGTGTGAAAGCCCGGGTGCTTTCACACTGGGGCGGTGTATACGCTGCTCCTAAACCGCTCCTGCCCATTGAAATCAATGGGGCAGCGCGGCTATACTGCCGCTATACCGCCGCTGCAGCAGTGCTTTGCGGTAGTTTTAACCATTTTTCGGCCGCTAGCGGGGGCTAAAAGCTTTACCACAGACGCACTCACCGCCCCAGTGTGAAAGGGGCCTTATTGGGGTTTTTTTGGCGATATTTCATCCTTTTTTTGTTATTTTTACTATTGCCAACTTTGTTTATTATAATAACATTATTGAATTGAAATATTGTATATAAAATAAGAGATACTAACCACATCTAACCGAGCCTACAATCTAAAGCCAACAAGGAAAAACAGTAAACATGGTAATTTGACCAGCTTCCAACTACTGGAATTACAAATGCGATCATAAGTGCTCTCCAAAAATGCATCAATCTACCACCCATGAGTATGAACAGCCAGAGTTCAATAAACTCTAGGGTTGAAATTGGGTAATAAGTTGACAAATTCAATGCAGTATTGAAAGATCAGATCTTAAATGAAAGAAAAACTATGGAAATGTCTACAAATGATTGTATATTTTTTCTCCCTTGGGTTTACTCAAAGCTACTGTATATTGATCCTATCTCCTTGTGGTTATTTGAGACCATCATTTTTATATTTAAATTGCTTTGTGATATTGACAAAAATAGAAGAAAAAAAAAAGCGGGGAGAAGGAGAAGTAGAAGTAGAAGAATAGGCTGAGAAGAATGATTGTTCAGAGACTGGATATCAAGTGTAAGAGAGCCCAAGGCTGGGTGGATAACCAGATGGAGTTATGTAGTTCTGAAGATCAGAAAATAAACAACAGGGTCAGGAAAGCAAAATTAAGACTATTCAACCCAACCTCTTTATTTACCATGGCAGTGATTTAAAGATTCGGGGATTTGGCCAAGCTTATAAAGAAGCAATACTGAGTCCATTAGTAAACAACACTGGATGATCGTAGGAGGATCAGATTGCTTCCAGTTCTTAAGAATGGCCTTTCTAGCATAGAAACTGATATAGAACACAAAAAGCTTTTTATGGCTAGATTGACCCACCGAGTCACAAATTCCTAATAAAAGTGTCCTTGGATCCAACGCCATAGAGAGATCACTAAGCATATTAATCTCCAGTACTACTTCCTTCAAGAAGTCTTGAATAAGAGGACAGTCCCATATTACAAGAAAATACATCCCCACCACCTGTTGATATTTTAGACATGGCTCGGATCGTGTAGGGTAGATTGACCCACGAGTCACAAATTCCCAATAAAAGTGTCCTTGGATCCAACCCCATAGAGAGATCACTAAGCATATTAATCTCCAGTACTACTTCCTTCAAGAAGTCTTGAATAAGAGGACACTCCCATATTACAAGAAAATACATCCCCACCACCTGTTGATATTTTAGACATGGCTCGGATCGTGTAGGGTAGATCCGGGAGAGGTCCTACGGGGGTATAGTAAGCCCTATGAATAAATTTAAGCTGTATGAATATGAATCTCTTGCCGAAATAACTGTGGGTATAAACTTCTGAACCCCTTCTTCCTATGTGAGGTTGGGAATGTCTTCCTGCCAGGAGTGGATACTGAATTTTTTTATTTGTTTATTATAGTTTCCCCTGATTCCAGGGATATCCTCTTGCTGTCCCTCCTCTTCTCCAGAGACAATAGGATACATATTTGTGTTATCAAATTGTTCTTGCTCTACAATGTCTACCCACTAGTGCAAATTACCTCAATAATTACTACAACGAAATACACTGGAAATTACAATTGTAGTCATATATATCAACAGCCCGCTTGCACTAATGTGTTTCTACACTTCACTGGAATGTCATAACTAAAAGTGCAGCACTACTCTGAATATCAATAAATATGCTATGAAAATTACCTGCTTGCTGAAAGTAAATTTCAATAAATATATCACCATAAATGCATCACAATTCTTAAAATCAACACAAATACCAATTATACTTAATAATCAACCAAATGACTTTAATGTCAATGGAGACTTAATTGTGCAAGTTTATAAATAATAATTAATAAAAAGTACTTCAGTGCTCTTAGATGAAAGTGCTCATGTGCTTCAAATAATACTCTTGTGCTTCACACTCTGTGTTCACAAACTGCTCACCTCTGTATTTGACTTATAAATAGGGATGAGCCGAACACCCCCCGGTTCGGTTCGCACCAGAACTTGCGAACGACCCCCGCGTTCGGCACGAACGTTAGAACCCCATTGAAGTCTATGGGACTCGAACGTTCGAATTGGAAAGTGCTAATTTTAACGGCTAATATGCAAGATAGTGTGCTAAAAAGGGTTTGGCGATCTGCCTCCTGCCTCAGGGGACATGGGTCACTGCAAAAAAAAGTTTTAAAAACTACCGTTTTGGCGGGAGCACTGATTTTAATGACGATTAAAGTGAAAAAAAAAGTGAAATATTCCTTTAAATATGGTGCCTGGGGGGTGTCTATAGTATGCCTGTGAAGTGCCACGTGTTTCCCGTGTTTAGAACAGTCCCTGCACAAAATGACATTAAACGGAAATAACACCATTTAAAACTGCTTGCGGTTTTAATGTTATATCTGGTTCCTGTAATATGGTTGAAAATCATTCAGAAAAATGGCATGGGTAGCCCTCCCTGCCCATTACCAGCCTATTTGGGTCTTGTACGCATATTAAGGGGAACCCCGTACCCATATTAAAAAAAGGAAATGCGTGTGGCCCCCAGGCCCTATATACTCAGAACAGCAGTATACAGGCGGTGCAAACAAGACAGGGACTGTGTAGGTTTGTTGTGTTAAGTTGAATCTGTTTGTCATTTTCAAGCGGTACATTTTTAAAGTGTAGCTCCAGTCAAAAAAAATATCTTTAAGCTTTTTGGAAAACATAGGGAAGGGTTATCACCCCTGTATAATTTGTTTTGTCGTCCATCTTTTTTCATCTCACTTGCTGTTGTCTCCTTCCGTTTGCAAGTAGGAGATGTTTGTAAATTGGATGTTTGAAAGTAGGGGCCTGCCCTATATGCTCTGCAGAAATGGCGGAACAAGGTGTTGGTTTTGCAACAACATTGTAAGCCCTCAAAGTGACTCTTGGTGGCCGCTGGAGCGCCCTGCTGTGAACGATTATATCAAGAATTGTAATTACATGCCATTGTTGAACAGTGGTAGAAAAATTGACCTTTGGTGGTTGTGGTGCTGGTGCCACAACACTATAAGTCCTCACAGTTACTCTGGGTGGGCACAGGAAGGGGCCCTCCTGTGAAATATTATATCAAGAATTGTAATTACATGTCCCTGTTAAACAGGGGCAGAAAAATTGGGCCTTAGGCACTGGTGCCATCACACTGCAACCTCTGCCATACACTCTAGTTTTATTGCAGGAATTAGCCCTGCTGCAAAGCATTGCATCAAAAATTGTACTTAAACGCCCCTGTTAAACAGGGGCAGAAAAATTGGGCCTTAGGCACTGGTGCCATCACACTGCAACCTCTGCCATACACTCTAGTTTTATTGCAGGAATTAGCCCTGCTGCAAAGCATTGCATCAAAAATTGTACTTAAACGCCCCTGTTAAACAGGGGCAGAAAAATTGGGCCTTAGGCACTGGTGCCATCACACTGCAACCTCTGCCATACACTCTAGTTTTATTGCAGGAATTAGCCCTGCTGCAAAGCATTGCATCAAAAATTGTACTTAAACGCCCCTGTTAAACAGGGGCAGAAAAATTGGGCCTTAGGCACTGGTGCCATCACACTGCAACCTCTGCCATACACTCTAGTTTTTTTGCAGGAATTAGCCCTGCTGCAAAGCATTGCATCAAAAATTGTACTTAAACACCCCTGTTAAACAGGGGCAGAAAAATTGGGCTGCTGGCATCACCCAGAACCAAAAATGTTCTTCCAACATATCAGCGGAGGAGGAAGAGGATAGACAATCAACATAACAGGACAGTCACTCAGCATCAGCATAGGCAGTCTTGAAGGGATGTGGTATTTCAAAAAAAATTATTCGGTTACATCAGCTTCAGGTGCTTGGTAGCTGTGGGTGATCCAAGACTGATTCATCTTGATGAAGGTCAGTCGATCAACTGATTCGGTGGACAGGCGCACCCTGTGATCGGTAACGAAGCCACCAGCAGCACTGAAGGTGCGTTCCGAAAGAACGCTGGATGCAGGACAGGCCAGGAGCTCAATTGCATACTGTGCAAGCTCTGGCCAGTGATCCATCCTCAAGACCCAGTAAGCCAGAGGATTTTCAGTGGGAAAGGTGTCCAAGTCTGACCTTGCCCCTAGGTATTCCTGCACCATGTAAATTAGACGCTGGCGATGGGTGCTGGAACCAATCATACCTTGGGGCTGCGGACTAAAAAATTGTCTGAACGCATCAGTCAGACGGCCACCTTCTCCACCGCTCCTTCTGACTGATGCCTCAGCAACACGTTGTCCAGGACCAGGAGTTTGTGACCTCCCAGTCTCTGGGAACGCGTTGCACAGAGCTTTCTGCAAGGCCTCCCGGAGATGTCTCATCCTCTGCTCCCTCTGCGATGGCAAGATAAGGTCGGCAACCTTACCCTTGTACCGTAGATCAAGGAGAGTGGCCAGCCAGTAATGGTCCCTCTCCTTGATCCGAAGAATACGAGGATCCTTCCGCAGGCTTTGCAGGATCAGGGAGGCCATGCAGCGTAGGTTAGCTGAGGCATTCGGTCCGGAGTCCTCTGGGTCACTAAGGACAACATGATCCGCAGCTACCTCCTCCCAGCCACGTACAAGTCCACGTGTTTCTTGGGACTGTAAATCATCCCTATAAGACTGCTGCTGCTGATGCTGAGTGCCAGCCTCCACCTCCATGCTGACACAATCATCCTCCTCCTCCTCTTCCTCCTCCTCACCCTCTTCCTGTGTGATGGGTGGCACAGCAGGAACACTGTCTGGATAAAGGGGGCCTTGAGAGGCAAGGAAGTCCTCCTCTTCCTGCCTCTGTTCTGCCTCAAGTGCCCTGTCCATTATTCCACGCAGCGTATGCTCCAAGAGGTGGACAAGAGGTATAGTGTCACTGATGCATGCACTGTCACTGCTCACCATCCTTGTGGCCTCCTCAAACGGTGACAGGACAGTGCATGCATCCCTGATCATGCCCCACTGGCGTGGTGAGAAAAAACCAAGCTCTCCTGACCCTGTCCTGGTGCCGTAGTCGCACAGGTACTCATTGATGGCCCTCTGCTGCGTGTGCAGCCGCTGCAGCATGGCCAATGTTGAGTTCCATCTGGTGGGCATGTCACATATAAGGCGGTTCTTGGGCAGGTTCAACTCCTTTTGGAGCTCAGCCAGCCGAGCACAGGCATTAAATGATCGGCGGAAATGCACACAGACTCTCCTGGCCTGTTTCAGGACATCCTGTAAGCCGGGGTACCTGCCCAAGAACCGCTGCACCACCAGGTTAAGGACGTGAGCTACACAGGGCACATGGGTCAGTTGTCCCTGTCGGAGGGCGGAGAGGAGGTTGGTGCCATTGTCGCAAACCACCATTCCTGGCTTAAGCTGGCGTGGCGTCAACCACCTCTCGGCCTGCCCCTGCAGAGCTGACAAAACATCCGCCCCAGTGTGGCTCCTGTCCCCCAAACAAACCAGCGCAAGCACGGCATGGCATCGTTTTGCCTGCGTACTTGCGTAGCCCCTGCAACGCCTACGGAGCACCGCTGGTTCTGAGGACAGAGCACTGGAAGAGGCCGTGGAGGAAGAAGAAGAGGAGGGGGTGGAGGAGAGAGGTGTGTCACAACCAATAGTAGCATTTTGGAGGCGTGGTGGCGGAACAACCTCCAATACTACTGCACCTTGTCCTGCATCCTTCCCAGCAGCCAGAAGAGTGACCCAATGGGCCGTGAAAGACAGGTAACGTCCCTGTCCATGCCTGCTGGACCATGAGTCAGCGGTAATATGCACCTTACCGCTGACCGCCCTGTCCAGCGAGGCAAGGACATTGCCTTCCACATGCCGGTAGAAAGCCGGAATTGCCTTCCGTGAGAAAAAGTGGCGTTTGGGGACCTGCCACTGAGGAACCGCACATTGTACAAACTCACGGAAGGGGGCCGAATCTACCAACTGAAAAGGCAGCAGTTGAAGTGCTAGCAATTTAGCCAAGCTAGCATTCAACCGCTGGGCATGTGGATGGCTGGGAGTAAATTTCTTCCGCCGGTCCAGCAGCTGGGGCAGGGACATTTGTCTGCTATAATCGGACGTGGATGTACCACTAGCAGAGTTCCCGGAAGCACTTGGCTGTGACACACCTAATTCTACACCTTCATTCCTCTCAGAGCAGGTTTCAGAGAGGACTGAAGGTCTAGTGGGGTTGGAGATGCCAGCTGATGAGGAGCAAGGAGAGGTCCGCTTTGTTCTTTGGTGTGGGTCTTTGAGGTATGCTTGCCAACGAGCTGCATGGCAGGTCAACATATGTCTGGTCAAGCATGTGGTGCCCAAGCGGCTGATGTTTTGGCCACGTGAGATACGCTTGAGACATATGTTGCAAATAGCAGCGGTGCGATCTGATGCACTCGTCTCAAAAAAGGCCCACACCAAAGAACTTTTAGAATAACGCGCAGAGGAAGCGCTCTGCGCAGAGGAAGCGCTCTGCGCAGGCGGAGCTCTGCGGTGTGATTCAGTCGGTGTGCTGCCCCTAAGCTGGCCCCCGGAGGGCATCCTGCCTCGTTGGACATGTGCCTCCTCCTCCTCCTCCTCCTCCTCCCTCCTTCCAGGCACCCATGTGGAGTCAGTGCCCTCATCATCCCCTCCCTCTTCATCGCTGTAGCAAACCTGGCAGTATGCTGCAGCTTGTGGAACATTACTGCCAGATTGCTGTCCTTCTTGAGCATCCCCTCTCTCTGTGCTCACGCTACTGCCTTCCTCTAGCTGAGTGTCATCATCAGAGCCCACCAAACACTGGGCATCCTCCTGGAGCATGTACCCAACACTGTGCTCAAAGAGTTCAGGAGACTCCTCAGGAGGACGTGGTGGGTCTAGGGAAGGAGTCACTGATGATGACATTGAGAGGAGGGACGACGATGTGTTGGCAGCTGCTTTTCTACTACCCTGAGACTGGGTGAGAGAGGATGAGGAGGATGAAGAGGGCTTGGTCATCCACTCTACCAAGTCGTTGGCATGTTGCGGTTCAACATGTCCAGCTGCAGAAAAGAAGGACAAGCATGTCCCATGGCCACGTGCTGATGACAATGCACCGCGTCCCCGACCAGCACTGTTGTCTCTAGACACAGAGCCTGCTTGCCCTCTTTTATCGGCTCGCGCCTGTCTGCCTCTCCTTGCTGGCCTTCCAGACATGGTAATGGCCTGAAGGGAGTTGGGTAAAACAGTAGTTGGGTAGTTTATATTGTGCTGGAGGCACACAACACCCACTAACTCCTGCAGATGCCTTTTTTATAGAACAGCAGAGTTAAAGGGGTATATACAGATGTATACTGTGCTGTGCTGGAAGCACACACAACTTCCAATAACTCCAGCAGATGCCAATCGGGCCCAAATACAGAACAGCTATGTAGGTGGATAATAGCGGTATGTACTGGGTACAGAGCAGGCACACAGCACGCACTATCTCCTGAGTGACACTGCTGACTGCAAGCTCTATTGTTAAAGATGGACCACTAGCTATATAGGTGAGGTGAATATCACGGTGTATACTGCGGTCAGGGCACGCAGACAATAACAAGAAAACAGCAGAGTTAAAGGGGTATATACAGCTGTATACTGTGCTGTGCTGGAGGCACACACAACTTCCAATAACTCCAGCAGATGTCAATCGGGCCCAAATAGAGAACAGCTATGTAGGTGGATAATAGCGGTATGTACTGGGTACAGAGCAGGCACACAGCACGCACTATCTCCTGAGTGACACTGCTGACTGCAAGCTCTATTGTTAAAGATGGACCACTAGCTATATAGGTGAGGTGAATATCACGGTGTATACTGCGGTCAGGGCACGCAGACAATAACAAGAAAACAGCAGAGTTAAAGGGGTATATACAGCTGTATACTGTGCTGTGCTGGAGGCACACACAACTTCCAATAACTCCAGCAGATGTCAATCGGGCCCAAATAGAGAACAGCTATGTAGGTGGATAATAGCGGTATGTACTGGGTACAGAGCAGGCACACAGCACGCACTATCTCCTGAGTGACACTGCTGACTGCAAGCTCTATTGTTAAAGATGGACCACTAGCTATATAGGTGAGGTGAATATCACGGTGTATACTGCGGTCAGGGCACGCAGACAATAACAAGAAAACAGCAGAGTTAAAGGGGCATATACAGCTGTATACTGTGCTGTGCTGGAGGCACACACAACTTCCAATAACTCCAGCAAATGACAATCGGGCTCAAATAGAGAACAGCTATGTAGGTGTAAATAGTGGTATGTACTGGGTACAGAGCACGCAGACAGCACGCACTAACACTACTGACTGCAAGCTCTATTATTAAAGCTAGATCACTAGCTATATAGGTGAGGTGAATATAGTGGTGTATACTGCGGTCAGGGCACAGACAGTAACCACTACACAAGAGCAAAATAGTAAATCAGCCAAAAACGATTGGTGTGTAACTGTGTTGAAGGTACACAGAACACCCACTGCTTCAGATGCTAACAAACACTACACGAGGCCGCCTGAAAGGCAGCTTTATATAGTGTGGGGCGTGCACTACACTGTCTGAGCTATGATTGGCCACAGGCAGGATGCCTGTGACCAACCATTGCTCTTCCCGCTACTGGCGCTGCGATTGGCCAAGCATGCGGGGTCACAGTGCATGCTTGGCCAATCGTGAGACAGCAATGCATTGCGCCATCGCAGTGCATTGTGGGCCACACGAATTTTGCCGCGAACGGCCCAAACGTTCGGAATTCGGCGAACGCACGAACGACCGATGTTCGAGTCGAACATGCGTTCGACTCGAACACGAAGCTCATCCCTACTTATAAAGATCTATAGATTAACCACTTGCTTACTGGGCACTTCAACCTCCCTCCTGCCCAGACCAATTTTCAGCTTTCAGCACTGATGCACTTTGAATGACAATTGCGCTGTCCTACAACACCGTACCCAAATGAAATTTTTATCATTTTTTTCCCACAAATAGAGCTTTCTTTTGGTGGTATTTAATTCCATCTGGGAGTTTTATTTTTTGCTAAACAAACAAAAAAAGATGCAAAAAAAAATCATGTTTAATAGTTTGTTATAAAATTTTGCAAACAGGCCATTTTTCTCCTTCATTGAAATGCGCTGATGAGGCGGCGCTGGTGGACACTGATAGGCTGCACTGTTGGGCACTGATAGGCACAGTTAAGTTGGCACTAATAGGCACAGATAAGGTGGCACCGATGGGCACAGATAAGGCAGTACTGATGGGCACAGATAAGGCGGCACTGATGGGCAAAGATCGGCACAGATAAGATGGCACAGATGGGTGGCACGGATGGGTGGCACGGATGAGTGGCACGGATGAGTGGCATGGATGAGTGGCATGGATGGGTACCACTGATAGATGGGACTGATGGGCACTAATAGGTGGCACTGAAATAGCCGATTACCGGCTCTGTTTTGTCACATGATCAGCTGTCATTGGCTGACAGCTGATCACGTGGTAAGGGGTCGGGATCGACCCCTTGCTCGGATCCGTGATCAGGTGAGTCTCATAGACTCACCGATCACAGAGCATGCCGCGCGCTCCCCTCAGGGGGCGCACAGGCGGCCGCTCGTGCACGGGACGACGTCAATAGACGTAGTCCCGGCAAAGCAGGTCCGCGCTGTAGCCGTCATTCGGCTATAGCGCTGATCTCTAGAGGTTAAATGTGTGCTTTGCTCTTTAAGGGATCTCAGATACCACTGTGTGGACTTAGAATTCTTCTCTCTTTCTCCTTCTGATGTATACTAGTTTAAATTAGTAATTGCACCAATATTCATCACACCCAGATCCACCAGATTTAGCTTTGTAAAAGTGCATTATTTTGGTGCACCACAAAGAAATGAGTATATCACCTAAAGGACTGACCGCTGTTGTGAGCAGCACTGCTCGATGTGGTGCCTGCTCACTTTTGGTACAACGTAATGACATCACTGTCCCTGCACTGATGCGTTTCGTCATAGACACATGACTTTCTCAAAGAATCGTATGCCAGTGTTACATGTTGGTTGAAAACACCACTGCTTGTTTACTGGTTGCCATGGTGATATATCCTTACTTACAGACCACTATACATCTATTTAAAACTGCTTAGAACTATGCATATCCCACTACAAATCTTCAGAATAAAACCAAACTATTATATTTAAAAAAAAAAATAAACTTACAATAACATAAACCTTTATTTACAATTTTTTGATATTTAACCCCTGTTAAAATGTACACCAACACCATCTAGTGTCCAAATTTTAATATTACCCATACTTTTAAAAGTCATTAATAAAGCCATTTCAATCTAGGGCAACATTTAACCCTTTAGGCTCTAATGTTTTTATTTTGAATATCCACCTAGATTCCTTCTGACTTAATTGTTTTACTTTATTATTCCCCCGCCAATGTAGTTTAAACTTTTCAACACACTGAAATTATAAACCTGAGACATTGTTATCATGATATAATAAAAGTGCTTTGATAAATAATACTTTTTTGTAATCTATAGTGATACTATAGATATGTTCTTTTATACTCTTGTTTAATGCTCCCTTAGTGCATCCCATGTACTCTAAGCCACATGGGCTTTGTATACAATACACAACCCTCTCTGTGTGGCAGCTAATACATTCTTTATTAATGTATTCTCTATTGCAGTGGTCATCAACCCTGTCCTCAGGGCCCACTAACAGGCCAGGTTTTATGTATTACCTTGGGGGAGATGCAGACTAGAATACTGCAATCACTGAGCAGCAAATGATATCACCTGTGATGTATTTCAGTTATCTTGCAAACCTGGCCTGTTAATGGGCCCTGAGGACAGGTTTGATGACCACTGCTCTATTGGTTATTTTTGGTGTATGCATTTTTCCCTTTTATTTTTAATATTATTCACCCTGGTACAGCTATAATAACATTTACCTTCAAAAAACAAAAATGTCTCTCTTTAGGAGGGTCTACTACATTTTTAATCAGTTTGATTTCTCAGGGTTGGTGCTTTTCGATAGATAAATATTGGTTTATCCAGGAGAATCCCCCTCCCCACTGTATATCTCCTTTAATTATAGACCAATGTTTTTTTCTTATTATGTTCTCTAATTTTTTAGGTTGTAAATTATAATTCATAATAATTGCCATATTGCCATATTGAACATTGTCCCAATATTTAAATTTTTCCTTCAATAACTCAAAAGTAGCTAAAAAAAAAAAGAATGAATAAAACACCTGTCAAGTTTTGATGTCTGTTTCTCTGTTGCACAGGTTTTACTTCACTTTGTCCTGTTTACAGGTTTCAAAAGGAAGCAATGGGAAATCATTGCTGCTGAGACAGCAATTGAAACCCAAGTGTGGTTTCTAACTCTTTCTCATTCTATTATAAATGTTAAAAACTTTTTTGTTTGGAGTTGAGTTTTAGGACTCATAACGTCGCTTTACCTTGTTAGTAAAAATCAATGTTTTGGCTGCTAAACTTACCTTGCATTATTTATAATGTTTATAATGTTCCCTCAAGCAAGTTCACAGACCATGAGATTTTGAAATTTTTTGGCGTCACGTAAAGTTGTTAGATTTTCTTAGCACCTACCGTACTATATACAGTATTCCAAAGCTAAAATAATATATCTTTACCCAATGCAGCATTCCATTTGCCGTATTATACTTGTAGTGAATATGTAAAACACAAACTTATTTTATCTTTTACAAATACAAATAAATAAATTCCGTTTCTATCCAATAATTTCCAATAAATTAAGTAAAAACAAATATCTTTTAAGGCCCCCAGTGGCCTGTGGCCTTCCTTGTTTACAGAAGATTATGCCATAATTAATGTTTGTTCGATGGTGCATTGTTTCTTTTTATACCATTGAGAATTATTGCAAAATGTTGTATTTGATGTTTGTGTTTCTTTTTAGGTGTTTGCTCGTCGTGCTCTCAGTAAGATAAGTGAGCTTAGTCAGCTTGAAAACATGAGTGATTCTTCCTACAATGAAGGAGCAAAGAAAGCTTTTAAAGAGTCCACTCTTAAGGTAAACAAGCATTTTTTGTGGCTTAAGAAGTATTGCATTGACTGGTTCAAGGCATGAGTTACAATCTCAATAAGATATTCACATACACGTGAGTCAGTGATTCATACAATGCATTTTTGTAATACTTGCTGTGAGGCTTCTTTTATAAGTTTCTATAATCTTCTTTTACTGAAATTTGTTGTTACGGATTTTCTTGCATGGAAAAGATCATCTGCCATTTTCACATCTCAGTTTCAAGGAACTACTTTGGGGCTAGGACCTGTATATAATGTTTGTAGTATAAGGTTCAGTTATATAAATGACAAGCTTCCTAATGGAAAAAGAAAAAAATCGTATAATTATATTTGCGAATAAATGTTTAAATCAATATAGAAAAGATGATTTTAGCAGTTAATTTCCCACAAGAATCAAACTTCAACAAAGAAAAAAATGGCAAATGTTGCTGGTAAGCCTCTTTTAACCTTAATTAGAGGATATTATTGAGCTTTAGGCTACAAAGCTGGAGTTAAAATCAATGAAAAACATCAGAGTTGCCTGTGTCCCAAATCTCTATTCACCTCCTAGGTGATGATAGGACAATTAAAGGTTTTGCGTATCTTATTTTGAGAAGAATGAGGAAGCCCCCTCCATCTTCCTTCATAAGCAGCATAAAGACTCTGGTCTTTGAGTCTCATTTTTAAATTGTGTAAAATAAGAACTGTCTGTGTTGCCATGTAACAACTAATCATATTAAATTCCACAAAAAAATAAGAAAAAAGACAATTGGAGAATAAAAAGATAAGTTGATTGAATGCCATGCAGGTTAAAGCAGTAGTATCCCAAAATATGCTTCCTTTCTTATTTTTACCTGTTGATCTGGCCAGTAAGTCTGTTATTTTTCAACTTCCTATAACAGACCAAGCTATCCAGGTAAAGTGGCAGTTAGAGAGTTGAGAAATAAATGTTTAAGATAAGAGAGAGAGGCGCCTCTGAGTGTAGACTGTAAAATTCTTATTTAATGCACAGGTGGTTAAAAACACTCACATTAAGTAGTACATTAACAGGCAATGTAAAGATTCCAAACTGGAGGGAGACCCTCGATGTGTCATCTGTATCCCTTGCGCTGGGGGAGTCCTGTTGGCATGTGTCCGCTCCTGGGGGCTGTATTAGATGTGCAGAGCCGGCCGATGTAGAGCAGTGAGCGTTAGTCCGAGGCGTGGAACGCACGAGGAACTCCGGGCGACGGGAGATGACGTCACAGGGGATGCCGTCGCCTGGAGTTCCTCGTGCGTTCCACGCCTCGGACTAATGCTCACTGCTCTACATCGGCCGGCTCTGCACATCTAATACAGCCCCCAGGAGCGGACACACGCCAACAGGACTCCCCCAGCGCAAGGGATACAGATGACACATTGAGCGTCTCCCTCCGGTTTGGAATCTTTACATTGCCTGTTAATGCACTACTTAATGTGAGTGTTTTTAACCACCTATGCATTAAATAAGAATTTTACAGTCTACACTCAGAGGCGCCTCTCTCTCTTATCTTTACAGTACTAATTGGGAACCTGTTTCAGTTTCCACTGGATGGCTGCCGTGTTTGGGCCGTACTTTTACCCCCCTGAGAGTTTTTACCCCCCTGAGAGTGATTAACCCCTTCCCTGTCGGATTTTAGACCTAGTTAAGGAAGCGGTCCTCTACTTCCGCCCCTTTCACTCCCATCCCCCCCATCCCTTTCCATTCCCCCTCTTGTGCTGATTGCACCTATAGCATTATTACTTGCAGAATTATCATTATGCCTTTTTAATATGTTTTTTAAATATTGTGTTTATTAAGTGTTTTTCACTTCTTGAAAAATAGTGATAGGCGGGTGGGTGTTTTTATGAGCGCCATAATACTTGTATAAATAAATGTTTAACACTGACAGGGGTGTTAAAATTTTCATCTTTTATTCATTAAAGAAACAATGATGGTGATAGTGCTGCTGGCCAAATGAGTCTCTGTTGCTCCTCCATTCTGAGTGGAGACACCCAGGTCCGCCATCAGGGGGGTACAGCCCATACACCTGTAAGGGGTCTGAGCGTCTGGACGGGCCTGGCCAGGTGGGAGAAGGCAAGGACTGGTGTAGGGGAGCTCTGTGGCTGCGCTGGCTTTTGGAGTGAATGTGAGTTGGCAGCTGTATCACTGAGCTTGCATTGGGCTCTTTGCGGACACCGCTGGCAAATTCCTGCATGTGCACTCCTCGTGTTTGCACAAGAGCTGAGACCAGGAACACCACCTTACAAGTAAGGGCTGTTCTACAAGTGAAGGGGGAGAGGGTGTACATGTGTGTGTTCAATGGGTACATGTGTCAGTGTACGTGTGTGTGTGATCAATGGGTACGTGTGTGTGTGTGTGTGTCTGTGTTCAATGGGTACATGTGTTTGTGCACATGTGTGTGTATGTGTCTGTGTACATGTATGTGTCTGTGTACATGTCTCTGTGTACATATGTGTGTGTATGTGTCTGTGCACATGTGTGTGTGTGTGTGTATATGTCTCTGTGTACACGTGTGTGTGCCTCTGTGTACATGCGTGTGTATGTCTGTGTACATGTGTATGTGTGTGTGTATGTCTGTCTGTGTCTGCGTGTCATATATACACATGTAAGGGGGGCTGAGAGCATTCAGCTGCTGGATCTGGATGTCTCTTTTTGGCATATAATTTCCTACTGTTAAACCTTGAAAGCACTAATGACTTATAATACATGTGTGCATTTTCATATATGACATTGTATGAGTGTTAAAATAAAAGTGTGTGCACTGAAGGACTTGGTGGGATAGCTAGTGGGCGGATTTGGTGGGATGGCCAGTGAATGGGCCCTGGGAAATGTTGGTGGTTAGGCCTGGGGGGGCCCCAGGCCTCAAGCTGTCTAAGGGGCCCCACAATTTCTGATGGCTGCCCTGGAGACACCCTAAGCCCTTGTACACACGGTCGGACATTGCGACAACAAAATCCATCAGATTTTGTCCGAAACTGGTGTTGCATACACACGGTCGGACAAAGTTGTCGGAAAATCCGATCGTTCGGAATGTGATGACGTTATTTAGTTATGACAGGACTACGTTCAGGCTAGTAGCCAATAGCTTTGGTCTAAGAATTTGATCTGAGCATGCGTGGCACTTTGTCCAGTCGGAATTCTCTACAAACGATCGGACAAAGTCCGATCGTATCATGTTGTTGGAAAAATGTTATATCCAGCTCTCAAACTTTGTTGGTCGGACATTCCGATAACACGATGAAGCCCACACACGGTCGGATTATCCGAAAACGCGATCCGATTGGACATTTTCCGTCTGAATGTCCGATCGTGTGTACAAGGCCTAAGACAGACAGTGTGCTACTGATTGAATTACAGGATGAAAATAAAGAAAACAATCCAAAATAGAAAACGAATACAGCCAGCACATCTAAGAAGTGGTTAACTGCAATATATTAACCACTTGCCTGGCCTACCGTAAAGTTATGTCTGAGCAGGAGCATTACTATCCTAGGTGGGTGTCATATGGCGTCCTCCAGGTGGGCTCATCGTATGTGCCCTAGGGGTCATGCAGCGGCATGGTCTTTCACCCGCTGTGTCCACCGGACATGTCGAAAGACAGATTTTGTACTGGGCTGGGCCTGATACCATGTGATCACTGTGACTGGTACCATGTGATCACTGTGACTAATCACAACAGTACACAATTGCTTTTATTTATAGCCATTCTTTGTGTACTATTGTGATCTCTGTGATTGGTCACAGTTATCGCATGGTACAGGGGCTAGTCACAGTGGACCTCTACCTTGTGATGGCTGTGGCCAATTGGGCATTGGTAGTAAACATTGGTACATGAATGGATGCCATTCAAAAAAATGATTACTTATAACAGGGATCAGATCTTGACTGTAAAATGCATTCATAGTGAAAAAAACATGCCATGAGTGTGTGTGTGTGTGTGTGTGTGGGGGGGGGGGGGGTTAGGTACCAGAAAAGATTTGGTAGGGATAGAGAAGGACACATGTTGTCTCAAGGCTTAGGGCACCCCATGAGATGGAGGGCTGAAGGGATACTGATGTGGTCTGATTAGCCCTGTGCAACATGGCATAATGTAGAGGGCTTAAGAAGAGAATGCAGAAGATAAAAAGGAGGAGAAGAAGAGAGAAAAAGTGAGAGGGAAAAAATAAAGGGCGGGGGGGGGGGGGGGGGTAAGGTAGGGAAGGAGGGATAAGAGGCAGGTCTTTTTTTTTGTTTTTAGTCACTGCCACACCATGATGACTCTGTACTGCTCTGGTGACAAAAAAAAAGACAAAAAAAAGAAAATTTTTAATTTATTTCTTCATTTTCCAAAAATTTTTCAAAAGGGCTCATTTGGGGGGTATTTGTATTACCCTGGCGTTTTAGGGCCTCAAGACATGAGATAATACTATACAATGAATTGGGTTATTTTTAACAAATGTCACAGAATACATTTTGGCCTAAATTTATGACAGAAACAAAGAAAAACAGCAGAGAGTGGACTTCAGCCCGTTCTCTGCTGATGTCACAGATGTCAGTCCAGGCACAGCATCATCCCGACCA